>NW_025423853.1:641190-961785 GCF_020740605.2 Lemur catta | reverse complement strand
CCCTAACACTATCCTAGGGCTGATGCTAACCCTAACCCTAACACTACCCTAGGCCTGATGATAACCCTAACCATAACCCTAACACTATCCTAGGGCTGATGCTAACCCTAAACCTAACACTATCCTAGGGCTGATGCTAACCGTAATCCTAACCCTAGCACTATCCTAGGGCTGATGCTAACCCTAACGCTAACCCTAACACTATCCTAGGCCTGATGCTAACCCTAACCCTAACCCTAACACTATCCTAGGCCTGATGCTAACCCTATCCCTAACCATAACACTCTCCTAGGGCTGAGGCTAACCCTAACCATAACACTATCCTAGGGCTGATGCTAACCCTAACCCTAACACTATCCTAGGGCGGATGCTAACCCTAACCCTAACCCTAACACAATCCTAGGGCTGATGCTAACCCTAACCCTAACACTATCCTAGGGCTGATGCTAACCCTAACCCTAACCCTAACACTATCCTAGGGCTGATGCTAACACTAACCCTAACACTATCCTAGGGCTGATGCTAACCCTAACCCTAACCCTAACATTATCCCAGGGCTGATGCTAACCCTAACCCTAACACTATCCTAGGGCTGATGCTAAACCTAACCCTAACACTAACACTATCCTAGGGCTGATGCTAACCCTATCCCTAACCCTAACACTATCCTAGAGCTGATGATAACCCTAACCCTAACCCTAACCCTAACCCTAATACTATCCTAGGGCTGATGCTAACCCTAACACTAACCCTAACACTATCCTAGGGCTGGTGCTAACCCTAACCCTAACACTATCCTAGGGCTGATGCTAACCCTAACCCTAACCCTAACAATATCCTAGGGCTGATGCTAACCCTAACCCTAACACTATCATAGGCCTGATGATAACCCTAACCCTAACCCTAACACTATCCTAGGGCTGATGCTAACCCTAACCCTAACCCTAACACTATCATAGGGCTGATGCTAACCCTAACCCTAACACTAATCTAGGGCTGATGCTAACCCTAACCCTAACACTACCCTAGGCCTGTGATAACCCTAACCATAACCCTAACACTATCCTAGGGCTGATGCTAACCCTAACCCTAACACTAGCCTAGAGCTGATGCTAACCCTAATCCTAACCCTAACACTATCCTAGGGCTGATGCTAACCCTAACGCTAACCCTAACACTATCCTTGAACTGATGCTAACCCTAACCCTAACCCTAACACTATCCTAGGCCTGATGATAACCCTAAACCTAACCCTAACACTATCCTAGGGTTTATGTTAACCCTAACCCTAACACTATCCTACAGCTGATGCTAACCCTAACCCTAACCCTAACACTATCCTCGGGCTGATGCTAACCCTAACCCTAACAGTATCCTAGGCCTTATGCTAACCCTAACACTAACCCTAACACTATCCTAGGGCTGATGCTAACCCTAACCCTAACACTATCCTAGGGCTGATGCTAACCCTAACCCTAACCCTAACACTATCCTAGGGCTGATGCTAACCCTAACCCTATCACTATCCTAGGGCTGATGCTAACCCTAACCCTAACCCTAACACTATCCTAGGGCTGATGCTAACCCTAACCCTAACCCTAACACTATCCTAGGGCTGATGCTAACCCTACCCCTAACACTATCCTAGGGCTGATGCTAACCCTAACCCTAACCCTAACATTATCCCAGGGCTGATGCTAACCCTAACCCTAACACTATCCTAGGGCTGATGCTAACCCTAACCCTAACAATAACATTATCCTAGGGCTGATGCTAACCCTAACCCTAACCCTAACACTATCCTAGAGATGATGCTAACCCTAACCCTAATCCTAACCCTAACCCTAATACTATCCTAGGGCTGATGCTAACCCTAACCCTAACCCTAACAGTATCCTAGGGCTGATGCTAATCCTAACACTAACACTATCCTAGGGCTGATGCTAAACCTAACCATACCCCTAACACTATCCTAGGGCTGATGCTAACCCTAACCCTAACTCTAACACTATCCTAGGGCTGAGGCTAACCCTAACCCTAACACTATCCTACGGCTGATGCTAACCCTAACACTAACCCTAACACTATCCTAAGGCTGATGGGAACCCTAACACTAACAATATCCTAAGCCTGATAGTAACCCTAACTCTAACACTAACACTATCCTAGGGCTGATGCTAACCCTAACCTAATAATATCCTAGGGCTGATGCTAACACTAACCCTAACACTAACACTATCCTAGGGCTGATGCTAACCCTAACCCTAACACTATCATAGGCCTGATGATAACCCTAACCCTAACTCTAACACTATCCTAGGGCTGATGCTAACCCTAACCCTAACCCTAACACTATCCTAGGGCTGATGCTAACCCTAACCCTAACACTATCCTAGGGCTGATGCTAACCCTAACCCTAACCCTAACATTATCGCAGGGCTGATGCTAACCCTAACCCTAACACTACCCTAGGCCTGATGATAACCCTAACCATAACCCTAACACTATCCTAGGGCTGATGCTAACCCTAACCCTAACACTATCCTAGGGCTGATGCTAACCCTAATCCTAACCCTAGCACTATCCTAGGGCTGATGCTAACCCTAACGCTAACCCTAACACTATCCTTGAACTGATGCTAACACTAACCCTAACCCTAACACTATCCTAGGCCTCATGATAACCCTAACCCTAACCCTAACACTATCCTAGGGTTTATGTTAACCCTAACCCTAACACTATCCTACAGCTGATGATAACCCTAACCCTAACCCTAACACTATCCTAGGGCTGATGCTAACCCTAACCCTAACACTATCCTAGGCCTGATGATAACCCTAACCCTAACCCTAACACTATCCTAGGGCTGATGCTAACCCTAATCCTAACCCTAACACTATCCTAGGCCTGATGCTAACCCTATCCCTAACCATAACACTCTCCTAGGGCTGAGGCTAACCCTAACCCTAACACTATCCTAGGGCTGACGCTAACCCTAACCCTAACCCTAACACTATCCTAGGGTTGATGCTAACCCTAACCGTAACACTATCCTAGGGCTGATGCTAACCCTAACCCTAAACCTAACACTATCCTAGGGCTGATGCTAACCCTAACCCTAACCCTAACACTATCCTAGGGCTGATGCTAACCCTAACCCTAACCCTAACACTATCCTAGGGCTGATGCTAACACTAACCCTAACACTATCCTAGGGCTGAGGCTAACCCTAACCCTAACCCTAACATTATCCCAGGGCTGATGCTAACCCTAACCCTAACACTATCCTAGGGCTGATGCTAAACCTAACCCTAACACTAACACTATCCTAGGGCTGATGCTAACCCTAACCCTAACCCTAACACTATCCTAGAGCTGATGATAACCCTAACCCTAACCCTAATACTATCCTAGGGCTGATGCTAACCCTAACACTAACCCTAACACTATCCTCGGGCTGATGCTAACCCTAACCCTAACACTATCCTACGGCTGATGCTAACCCTAACCCTAACCCTAACACTATCCTAGGGCTGATGCTAACCCTAACCCTAACACTATCCTAGGGCTGATGCTAACCCTAACCCTAACCCTAACACTATCCTAGGGCTGATGCTAACCCTAACCCTAACACTACCCTAGGCCTGATGATAACCCTAACCATAACCCTAACACTATCCTAGGGCTGATGCTAACCCTAAACCTAACACTATCCTAGGGCTGATGCTAACCGTAATCCTAACCCTAGCACTATCCTAGGGCTGATGCTAACCCTAACGCTAACCCTAACACTATCCTAGGCCTGATGCTAACCCTAACCCTAACCCTAACACTATCCTAGGCCTGATGCTAACCCTATCCCTAACCATAACACTCTCCTAGGGCTGAGGCTAACCCTAACCATAACACTATCCTAGGGCTGATGCTAACCCTAACCCTAACACTATCCTAGGGCGGATGCTAACCCTAACCCTAACCCTAACACAATCCTAGGGCTGATGCTAACCCTAACCCTAACACTATCCTAGGGCTGATGCTAACCCTAACCCTAACCCTAACACTATCCTAGGGCTGATGCTAACACTAACCCTAACACTATCCTAGGGCTGATGCTAACCCTAACCCTAACCCTAACATTATCCCAGGGCTGATGCTAACCCTAACCCTAACACTATCCTAGGGCTGATGCTAAACCTAACCCTAACACTAACACTATCCTAGGGCTGATGCTAACCCTATCCCTAACCCTAACACTATCCTAGAGCTGATGATAACCCTAACCCTAACCCTAACCCTAACCCTAACCCTAATACTATCCTAGGGCTGATGCTAACCCTAACACTAACCCTAACACTATCCTAGGGCTGGTGCTAACCCTAACCCTAACACTATCCTAGGGCTGATGCTAACCCTAACCCTAACCCTAACAATATCCTAGGGCTGATGCTAACCCTAACCCTAACACTATCATAGGCCTGATGATAACCCTAACCCTAACCCTAACACTATCCTAGGGCTGATGCTAACCCTAACCCTAACCCTAACACTATCATAGGGCTGATGCTAACCCTAACCCTAACACTATCCTAGGGCTGATGCTAACCCTAACCCTAACACTACCCTAGGCCTGTGATAACCCTAACCATAACCCTAACACTATCCTAGGGCTGATGCTAACCCTAACCCTAACACTAGCCTAGAGCTGATGCTAACCCTAATCCTAACCCTAACACTATCCTAGGGCTGATGCTAACCCTAACGCTAACCCTAACACTATCCTTGAACTGATGCTAACCCTAACCCTAACCCTAACACTATCCTAGGCCTGATGATAACCCTAAACCTAACCCTAACACTATCCTAGGGTTTATGTTAACCCTAACCCTAACACTATCCTACAGCTGATGCTAACCCTAACCCTAACCCTAACACTATCCTCGGGCTGATGCTAACCCTAACCCTAACACTATCCTAGGCCTTATGCTAACCCTAACACTAACCCTAACACTATCCTAGGGCTGATGCTAACCCTAACCCTAACACTATCCTAGGGCTGATGCTAACCCTAACCCTAACCCTAACACTATCCTAGGGCTGATGCTAACCCTAACCCTATCACTATCCAAGGGCTGATGCTAACCCTAACCCTAACCCTAACACTATCCTAGAGCTGATGATAACCCTAACCCTAACCCTAATACTATCCTAGGGCTGATGCTAACCCTAACACTAACCCTAACACTATCCTCGGGCTGATGCTAACCCTAACCCTAACACTATCCTACGGCTGATGCTAACCCTAACCCTAACCCTAACACTATCCTAGGGCTGATGCTAACCCTAACCCTAACACTATCATAGGACTGATGATAACCCTAACCCTAACCCTAACACTATCCTAGGGCTGATGCTAACCCTAACCCTAACCCTAACACTATCCTAGGGCTGATGCTAACCCTAACCCTAACACTATCCTAGGGCTGATGCTAACCCTAACCCTAACCCTAACACTATCCTAGGGCTGATGCTAACCCTAACCCTAACACTACCCTAGGCCTGATGATAACCCTAACCATAACCCTAACACTATCCTAGGGCTGATGCTAACCCTAAACCTAACACTATCCTAGGGCTGATGCTAACCGTAATCCTAACCCTAGCACTATCCTAGGGCTGATGCTAACCCTAACGCTAACCCTAACACTATCCTAGGCCTGATGCTAACCCTAACCCTAACCCTAACACTATCCTAGGCCTGATGCTAACCCTATCCCTAACCATAACACTCTCCTAGGGCTGAGGCTAACCCTAACCATAACACTATCCTAGGGCTGATGCTAACCCTAACCCTAACACTATCCTAGGGCGGATGCTAACCCTAACCCTAACCCTAACACAATCCTAGGGCTGATGCTAACCCTAACCCTAACACTATCCTAGGGCTGATGCTAACCCTAACCCTAACCCTAACACTATCCTAGGGCTGATGCTAACACTAACCCTAACACTATCCTAGGGCTGATGCTAACCCTAACCCTAACCCTAACATTATCCCAGGGTTGATGCTAACCCTAACCCTAACACTATCCTAGGGCTGATGCTAAACCTAACCCTAACACTAACACTATCCTAGGGCTGATGCTAACCCTATCCCTAACCCTAACACTATCCTAGAGCTGATGATAACCCTAACCCTAACCCTAACCCTAACCCTAACCCTAATACTATCCTAGGGCTGATGCTAACCCTAACACTAACCCTAACACTATCCTAGGGCTGGTGCTAACCCTAACCCTAACACTATCCTAGGGCTGATGCTAACCCTAACCCTAACCCTAACAATATCCTAGGGCTGATGCTAACCCTAACCCTAACACTATCATAGGCCTGATGATAACCCTAACCCTAACCCTAACACTATCCTAGGGCTGATGCTAACCCTAACCCTAACCCTAACACTATCATAGGGCTGATGCTAACCCTAACCCTAACACTATCCTAGGGCTGATGCTAACCCTAACCCTAACACTACCCTAGGCCTGTGATAACCCTAACCATAACCCTAACACTATCCTAGGGCTGATGCTAACCCTAACCCTAACACTAGCCTAGAGCTGATGCTAACCCTAATCCTAACCCTAACACTATCCTAGGGCTGATGCTAACCCTAACGCTAACCCTAACACTATCCTTGAACTGATGCTAACCCTAACCCTAACCCTAACACTATCCTAGGCCTGATGATAACCCTAAACCTAACCCTAACACTATCCTAGGGTTTATGTTAACCCTAACCCTAACACTATCCTACAGCTGATGCTAACCCTAACCCTAACCCTAACACTATCCTCGGGCTGATGCTAACCCTAACCCTAACACTATCCTAGGCCTTATGCTAACCCTAACACTAACCCTAACACTATCCTAGGGCTGATGCTAACCCTAACCCTAACACTATCCTAGGGCTGATGCTAACCCTAACCCTAACCCTAACACTATCCTAGGGCTGATGCTAACCCTAACCCTATCACTATCCAAGGGCTGATGCTAACCCTAACCCTAACCCTAACACTATCCTAGAGCTGATGATAACCCTAACCCTAACCCTAATACTATCCTAGGGCTGATGCTAACCCTAACACTAACCCTAACACTATCCTCGGGCTGATGCTAACCCTAACCCTAACACTATCCTACGGCTGATGCTAACCCTAACCCTAACCCTAACACTATCCTAGGGCTGATGCTAACCCTAACCCTAACACTATCATAGGACTGATGATAACCCTAACCCTAACCCTAACACTATCCTAGGGCTGATGCTAACCCTAACCCTAACCCTAACACTATCCTAGGGCTGATGCTAACCCTAACCCTAACACTATCCTAGGGCTGATGCTAACCCTAACCCTAACCCTAACACTATCCTAGGGCTGATGCTAACCCTAACCCTAACACTACCCTAGGCCTGATGATAACCCTAACCATAACCCTAACACTATCCTAGGGCTGATGCTAACCCTAAACCTAACACTATCCTAGGGCTGATGCTAACCGTAATCCTAACCCTAGCACTATCCTAGGGCTGATGCTAACCCTAACGCTAACCCTAACACTATCCTAGGCCTGATGCTAACCCTAACCCTAACCCTAACACTATCCTAGGCCTGATGCTAACCCTATCCCTAACCATAACACTCTCCTAGGGCTGAGGCTAACCCTAACCATAACACTATCCTAGGGCTGATGCTAACCCTAACCCTAACACTATCCTAGGGCGGATGCTAACCCTAACCCTAACCCTAACACAATCCTAGGGCTGATGCTAACCCTAACCCTAACACTATCCTAGGGCTGATGCTAACCCTAACCCTAACCCTAACACTATCCTAGGGCTGATGCTAACACTAACCCTAACACTATCCTAGGGCTGATGCTAACCCTAACCCTAACCCTAACATTATCCCAGGGTTGATGCTAACCCTAACCCTAACACTATCCTAGGGCTGATGCTAAACCTAACCCTAACACTAACACTATCCTAGGGCTGATGCTAACCCTATCCCTAACCCTAACACTATCCTAGAGCTGATGATAACCCTAACCCTAACCCTAACCCTAACCCTAACCCTAATACTATCCTAGGGCTGATGCTAACCCTAACACTAACCCTAACACTATCCTAGGGCTGGTGCTAACCCTAACCCTAACACTATCCTAGGGCTGATGCTAACCCTAACACTAACAATATCCTAGGGCTGATGCTAACCCTAACCCTAACACTATCATAGGCCTGATGATAACCCTAACCCTAACCCTAACACTATCCTAGGGCTGATGCTAACCCTAACCCTAACCCTAACACTATCATAGGGCTGATGCTAACCCTAACCCTAACACTATCCTAGGGCTGATGCTAACCCTAACCCTAACACTACCCTAGCCCTGTGATAACCCTAACCATAACCCTAACACTATCCTAGGGCTGATGCTAACCCTAACCCTAACACTAGCCTAGAGCTGATGCTAACCCTAATCCTAACCCTAACACTATCCTAGGGCTGATGCTAACCCTAACGCTAACCCTAACACTATCCTTGAACTGATGCTAACCCTAACCCTAACCCTAACACTATCCTAGGCCTGATGATAACCCTAAACCTAACCCTAACACTATCCTAGGGTTTATGTTAACCCTAACCCTAACACTATCCTACAGCTGATGCTAACCCTAACCCTAACCCTAACACTATCCTCGGGCTGATGCTAACCCTAACCCTAACACTATCCTAGGCCTTATGCTAACCCTAACACTAACCCTAACACTATCCTAGGGCTGATGCTAACCCTAACCCTAACACTATCCTAGGGCTGATGCTAACCCTAACCCTAACCCTAACACTATCCTAGGGCTGATGCTAACCCTAACCCTATCACTATCCTAGGGCTGATGCTAACCCTAACCCTAACCCTAACACTATCCTAGAACTGATGATAACCTTAACCCTAACCCTAATACTATCCTAGGGCTGATGCTAACCCTAACGCTAACCCTAACACTATCCTCGGGCTGATGCTAACCCTAACCCTAACACTATCCTACGGCTGATGCTAACCCTAACCCTAACCCTAACACTATCCTAGGGCTGATGCTAACCCTAACCCTAACACTATCCTAGGGCTGATGCTAACCCTAACCCTAACCCTAACACTATCCTAGGGCTGATGCTAACCCTAACCCTAACACTACCCTAGGCCTGATGATAACCCTAACCATAACCCTAACACTATCCTAGGGCTGATGCTAACCCTAAACCTAACACTATCCTAGGGCTGATGCTAACCGTAATCCTAACCCTAGCACTATCCTAGGGCTGATGCTAACCCTAACGCTAACCCTAACACTATCCTAGGCCTGATGCTAACCCTAACCCTAACCCTAACACTATCCTAGGCCTGATGCTAACCCTATCCCTAACCATAACACTCTCCTAGGGCTGAGGCTAACCCTAACCATAACACTATCCTAGGGCTGATGCTAACCCTAACCCTAACACTATCCTAGGGCGGATGCTAACCCTAACCCTAACCCTAACACAATCCTAGGGCTGATGCTAACCCTAACCCTAACACTATCCTAGGGCTGATGCTAACCCTAACCCTAACCCTAACACTCTCCTAGGGCTGATGCTAACACTAACCCTAACACTATCCTAGGGCTGATGCTAACCCTAACCCTAACCCTAACATTATCCCAGGGCTGATGCTAACCCTAACCCTAACACTATCCTAGGGCTGATGCTAAACCTAACCCTAACACTAACACTATCCTAGGGCTGATGCTAACCCTATCCCTAACCCTAACACTATCCTAGAGCTGATGATAACCCTAACCCTAACCCTAACCCTAACCCTAACACTAATACTATCCTAGGGCTGATGCTAACCCTAACACTAACCCTAACACTATCCTAGGGCTGGTGCTAACCCTAACCCTAACACTATCCTAGGGCTGATGCTAACCCTAACACTAACAATATCCTAGGGCTGATGCTAACCCTAACCCTAACACTATCATAGGCCTGATGATAACCCTAACCCTAACCCTAACACTATCCTAGGGCTGATGCTAACCCTAACCCTAACCCTAACACTATCATAGGGCTGATGCTAACCCTAACCCTAACACTATCCTAGGGCTGATGCTAACCCTAACCCTAACACTACCCTAGGCCTGTGATAACCCTAACCATAACCCTAACACTATCCTAGGGCTGATGCTAACCCTAACCCTAACACTAGCCTAGAGCTGATGCTAACCCTAATCCTAACCCTAACACTATCCTAGGGCTGATGCTAACCCTAACGCTAACCCTAACACTATCCTTGAACTGATGCTAACCCTAACCCTAACCCTAACACTATCCTAGGCCTGATGATAACCCTAAACCTAACCCTAACACTATCCTAGGGTTTATGTTAACCCTAACCCTAACACTATCCTACAGCTGATGCTAACCCTAACCCTAACCCTAACACTATCCTCGGGCTGATGCTAACCCTAACCCTAACACTATCCTAGGCCTTATGCTAACCCTAACACTAACCCTAACACTATCCTAGGGCTGATGCTAACCCTAACCCTAACACTATCCTAGGGCTGATGCTAACCCTAACCCTAACCCTAACACTATCCTAGGGCTGATGCTAACCCTAACCCTATCACTATCCTAGGGCTGATGCTAACCCTAACCCTAACCCTAACACTATCCTAGAACTGATGATAACCCTAACCCTAACCCTAATACTATCCTAGGGCTGATGCTAACCCTAACACTAACCCTAACACTATCCTCGGGCTGATGCTAACCCTAACCCTAACACTATCCTACGGCTGATGCTAACCCTAACCCTAACCCTAACACTATCCTAGGGCTGATGCTAACCCTAACCCTAACACTATCATAGGCCTGATGATAACCCTAACCCTAACCCTAACACTATCCTAGGGCTGATGCTAACCCTAACCCTAACCCTAACACTATCCTAGGGCTGATGCTAACCCTAACCCTAACACTATCCTAGGGCTGATGCTAACCCTAACCCTAACCCTAACACTATCCTAGGGCTGATGCTAACCCTAACCCTAACACTACCCTAGGCCTGATGATAACCCTAACCATAACCCTAACACTATCCTAGGGCTGATGCTAACCCTAAACCTAACACTATCCTAGGGCTGATGCTAACCGTAATCCTAACCCTAGCACTATCCTAGGGCTGATGCTAACCCTAACGCTAACCCTAACACTATCCTAGGCCTGATGCTAACCCTAACCCTAACCCTAACACTATCCTAGGCCTGATGCTAACCCTATCCCTAACCATAACACTCTCCTAGGGCTGAGGCTAACCCTAACCATAACACTATCCTAGGGCTGATGCTAACCCTAACCCTAACACTATCCTAGGGCGGATGCTAACCCTAACCCTAACCCTAACACAATCCTAGGGCTGATGCTAACCCTAACACTAACACTATCCTAGGGCTGATGCTAACCCTAACCCTAACCCTAACACTATCCTAGGGCTGATGCTAACACTAACCCTAACACTATCCTAGGGCTGATGCTAACCCTAACCCTAACCCTAACATTATCCCAGGGCTGATGCTAACCCTAACCCTAACACTATCCTAGGGCTGATGCTAAACCTAACCCTAACACTAACACTATCCTAGGGCTGATGCTAACCCTATCCCTAACCCTAACACTATCCTAGAGCTGATGATAACCCTAACCCTAACCCTAACCCTAACCCTAACCCTAATACTATCCTAGGGCTGATGCTAACCCTAACACTAACCCTAACACTATCCTAGGGCTGGTGCTAACCCTAACCCTAACACTATCCTAGGGCTGATGCTAACCCTAACCCTAACCCTAACAATATCCTAGGGCTGATGCTAACCCTAACCCTAACACTATCTTAGGCCTGATGATAACCCTAACCCTAACCCTAACACTATCCTAGGGCTGATGCTAACCCTAACCCTAACCCTAACACTATCATAGGGCTGATGCTAACCCTAACCCTAACACTAATCTAGGGCTGATGCTAACCCTAACCCTAACACTACCCTAGGCCTGTGATAACCCTAACCATAACCCTAACACTATCCTAGGGCTGATGCTAACCCTAACCCTAACACTAGCCTAGAGCTGATGCTAACCCTAATCCTAACCCTAACACTATCCTAGGGCTGATGCTAACCCTAACGCTAACCCTAACACTATCCTTGAACTGATGCTAACCCTAACCCTAACCCTAACACTATCCTAGGCCTGATGATAACCCTAAACCTAACCCTAACACTATCCTAGGGTTTATGTTAACCCTAACCCTAACACTATCCTACAGCTGATGCTAACCCTAACCCTAACCCTAACACTATCCTCGGGCTGATGCTAACCCTAACCCTAACAGTATCCTAGGCCTTATGCTAACCCTAACACTAACCCTAACACTATCCTAGGGCTGATGCTAACCCTAACCCTAACACTATCCTAGGGCTGATGCTAACCCTAACCCTAACCCTAACACTATCCTAGGGCTGATGCTAACCCTAACCCTATCACTATCCTAGGGCTGATGCTAACCCTAACCCTAACCCTAACACTATCCTAGGGCTGATGCTAACCCTAACCCTAACCCTAACACTATCCTAGGGCTGATGCTAACCCTACCCTTAACACTATCCTAGGGCTGATGCTAACCCTAACCCTAACCCTAACATTATCCCAGGGCTGATGCTAACCCTAACCCTAACACTATCCTAGGGCTGATGCTAACCCTAACCCTAACAATAACATTATCCTAGGGCTGATGCTAACCCTAACCCTAACCCTAACACTATCCTAGAGATGATGCTAACCCTAACCCTAATCCTAACCCTAACCCTAATACTATCCTAGGGCTGATGCTAACCCTAACCCTAACCCTAACAGTATCCTAGGGCTGATGCTAATCCTAACACTAACACTATCCTAGTTCTGATGCTAAACCTAACCATACCCCTAACACTATCCTAGGGCTGATGCTAACCCTAACCCTAACTCTAACACTATCCTAGGGCTGAGGCTAACCCTAACCCTAACACTATCCTACGGCTGATGCTAACCCTAACACTAACCCTAGCACTATCCTAAGGCTGATGGGAACCCTAACACTAACAATATCCTAAGCCTGATAGTAACCCTAACTCTAACCCTAACACTATCCTAGGGCTGATGCTAACCCTAACCCTAACCCTAACACTATCCTAGGGCTGATACTAACCCTAACCCTAACACTATCCTAGGCCTGATGATAACCCTAACCCTAACCCTAACACTATCCTAGGGCTGATGATAACCCTAACCCTAACACTATCCTAGGCCTGATGCTAACCCTAACCATAACCCTAACACTATCCTAGGGCTGATGATAACCCTAACCCTAACACTATCCCAGGGCTGATGCTAACCCTAACCCTAACCCTAACACTATCCTAGGGCTGATGCTAACCCTAACCCTAACACTATCATAGGCCTGATGATAACCCTAACCCTAACCCTTACACTATCCTAGGGCTGATGCTAACCCTAACCCTAACACTATCCTAGGCCTGATGCTAACCCTAACCCTAACCCTAACACTATCCTAGGGCTGATGCTAACCCTAACCCTAACACTATCCTAGGGCTGATGCTAACCCTAACCCTAACCCTAACACTATCCTAGGGCTGATGCTAACCCTAACCCTAACCCTAACAATATCTTAGGGCTGATGCTAACCCTAACCCTAACACTATCATAGGCCTGATGATAACCCTAACCCTAACCCTAACACTATCCTAGGGCTGATGCTAACCCTAACCCTAACCCTAACACTATCATAGGGCTGATGCTAACCCTAACCCTAACACTATCCTAGGGCTGATGCTAACCCTAACCCTAACACTACCCTAGGCCTGTGATAACCCTAACCATAACCCTAACACTATCCTAGGGCTGATGCTAACCCTAACCCTAACACTAGCCTAGAGCTGATGCTAACCCTAATCCTAACCCTAACACTATCCTAGGGCTGATGCTAACCCTAACGCTAACCCTAACACTATCCTTGAACTGATGCTAACCCTAACCCTAACCCTAACACTATCCTAGGCCTGATGATAACCCTAAACCTAACCCTAACACTATCCTAGGGTTTATGTTAATCCTAACCCTAACACTATCCTACAGCTGATGCTAACCCTAACCCTAACCCTAACACTATCCTCGGGCTGATGCTAACCCTAACCCTAACACTATCCTAGGCCTTATGCTAACCCTAACACTAACCCTAACACTATCCTAGGGCTGATGCTAACCCTAACCCTAACACTATCCTAGGGCTGATGCTAACCCTAACCCTAACCCTAACACTATCCTAGGGCTGATGCTAACCCTAACCCTATCACTATCCTAGGGCTGATGCTAACCCTAACCCTAACCCTAACACTATCCTAGGGCTGATGCTAACCCTAACCCTAACCCTAACACTATCCTAGGGCTGATGCTAACCCTACCCCTAACACTATCCTAGGGCTGATGCTAACCCTAACCCTAACCCTAACATTATCCCAGGGCTGATGCTAACCCTAACCCTAACACTATCCTAGGGCTGATGCTAACCCTAACCCTAACAATAACATTATCCTAGGGCTGATGCTAACCCTAACCCTAACCCTAACACTATCCTAGAGCTGATGCTAACCCTAACCCTAATCCTAACCCTAACCCTAATACTATCCTAGGGCTGATGCTAACCCTAACCCTAACCCTAACAGTATCCTAGGGCTGATGCTAATCCTAACACTAACACTATCCTAGGGCTGATGCTAAACCTAACCATACCCCTAACACTATCCTAGGGCTGATGCTAACCCTATCCCTAACTCTAACACTATCCTAGGGCTGAGGCTAACCCTAACACTAACACTATCCTACGCCTGATGCTAACCCTAACACTAACCCTAACACTATCCTAGGGCTGATGCTAACCCTAACCCTAACACTATCCTAGGGCTGATGCTAACCCTAACCCTAACCCTAACACTATCCTAGGGCTGATGCTAACCCTAACCCTATCACTATCCTAGGGCTGATGCTAACCCTAACCCTAACCCTAACACTATCCTAGAACTGATGATAACCTTAACCCTAACCCTAATACTATCCTAGGGCTGATGCTAACCCTAACGCTAACCCTAACACTATCCTCGGGCTGATGCTAACCCTAACCCTAACACTATCCTACGGCTGATGCTAACCCTAACCCTAACCCTAACACTATCCTAGGGCTGATGCTAACCCTAACCCTAACACTATCCTAGGGCTGATGCTAACCCTAACCCTAACCCTAACACTATCCTAGGGCTGATGCTAACCCTAACCCTAACACTACCCTAGGCCTGATGATAACCCTAACCATAACCCTAACACTATCCTAGGGCTGATGCTAACCCTAAACCTAACACTATCCTAGGGCTGATGCTAACCGTAATCCTAACCCTAGCACTATCCTAGGGCTGATGCTAACCCTAACGCTAACCCTAACACTATCCTAGGCCTGATGCTAACCCTAACCCTAACCCTAACACTATCCTAGGCCTGATGCTAACCCTATCCCTAACCATAACACTCTCCTAGGGCTGAGGCTAACCCTAACCATAACACTATCCTAGGGCTGATGCTAACCCTAACCCTAACACTATCCTAGGGCGGATGCTAACCCTAACCCTAACCCTAACACAATCCTAGGGCTGATGCTAACCCTAACCCTAACACTATCCTAGGGCTGATGCTAACCCTAACCCTAACCCTAACACTCTCCTAGGGCTGATGCTAACACTAACCCTAACACTATCCTAGGGCTGATGCTAACCCTAACCCTAACCCTAACATTATCCCAGGGCTGATGCTAACCCTAACCCTAACACTATCCTAGGGCTGATGCTAAACCTAACCCTAACACTAACACTATCCTAGGGCTGATGCTAACCCTATCCCTAACCCTAACACTATCCTAGAGCTGATGATAACCCTAACCCTAACCCTAACCCTAACCCTAACACTAATACTATCCTAGGGCTGATGCTAACCCTAACACTAACCCTAACACTATCCTAGGGCTGGTGCTAACCCTAACCCTAACACTATCCTAGGGCTGATGCTAACCCTAACACTAACAATATCCTAGGGCTGATGCTAACCCTAACCCTAACACTATCATAGGCCTGATGATAACCCTAACCCTAACCCTAACACTATCCTAGGGCTGATGCTAACCCTAACCCTAACCCTAACACTATCATAGGGCTGATGCTAACCCTAACCCTAACACTATCCTAGGGCTGATGCTAACCCTAACCCTAACACTACCCTAGGCCTGTGATAACCCTAACCATAACCCTAACACTATCCTAGGGCTGATGCTAACCCTAACCCTAACACTAGCCTAGAGCTGATGCTAACCCTAATCCTAACCCTAACACTATCCTAGGGCTGATGCTAACCCTAACGCTAACCCTAACACTATCCTTGAACTGATGCTAACCCTAACCCTAACCCTAACACTATCCTAGGCCTGATGATAACCCTAAACCTAACCCTAACACTATCCTAGGGTTTATGTTAACCCTAACCCTAACACTATCCTACAGCTGATGCTAACCCTAACCCTAACCCTAACACTATCCTCGGGCTGATGCTAACCCTAACCCTAACACTATCCTAGGCCTTATGCTAACCCTAACACTAACCCTAACACTATCCTAGGGCTGATGCTAACCCTAACCCTAACACTATCCTAGGGCTGATGCTAACCCTAACCCTAACCCTAACACTATCCTAGGGCTGATGCTAACCCTAACCCTATCACTATCCTAGGGCTGATGCTAACCCTAACCCTAACCCTAACACTATCCTAGAACTGATGATAACCCTAACCCTAACCCTAATACTATCCTAGGGCTGATGCTAACCCTAACACTAACCCTAACACTATCCTCGGGCTGATGCTAACCCTAACCCTAACACTATCCTACGGCTGATGCTAACCCTAACCCTAACCCTAACACTATCCTAGGGCTGATGCTAACCCTAACCCTAACACTATCATAGGCCTGATGATAACCCTAACCCTAACCCTAACACTATCCTAGGGCTGATGCTAACCCTAACCCTAACCCTAACACTATCCTAGGGCTGATGCTAACCCTAACCCTAACACTATCCTAGGGCTGATGCTAACCCTAACCCTAACCCTAACACTATCCTAGGGCTGATGCTAACCCTAACCCTAACACTACCCTAGGCCTGATGATAACCCTAACCATAACCCTAACACTATCCTAGGGCTGATGCTAACCCTAAACCTAACACTATCCTAGGGCTGATGCTAACCGTAATCCTAACCCTAGCACTATCCTAGGGCTGATGCTAACCCTAACGCTAACCCTAACACTATCCTAGGCCTGATGCTAACCCTAACCCTAACCCTAACACTATCCTAGGCCTGATGCTAACCCTATCCCTAACCATAACACTCTCCTAGGGCTGAGGCTAACCCTAACCATAACACTATCCTAGGGCTGATGCTAACCCTAACCCTAACACTATCCTAGGGCGGATGCTAACCCTAACCCTAACCCTAACACAATCCTAGGGCTGATGCTAACCCTAACACTAACACTATCCTAGGGCTGATGCTAACCCTAACCCTAACCCTAACACTATCCTAGGGCTGATGCTAACACTAACCCTAACACTATCCTAGGGCTGATGCTAACCCTAACCCTAACCCTAACATTATCCCAGGGCTGATGCTAACCCTAACCCTAACACTATCCTAGGGCTGATGCTAAACCTAACCCTAACACTAACACTATCCTAGGGCTGATGCTAACCCTATCCCTAACCCTAACACTATCCTAGAGCTGATGATAACCCTAACCCTAACCCTAACCCTAACCCTAACCCTAATACTATCCTAGGGCTGATGCTAACCCTAACACTAACCCTAACACTATCCTAGGGCTGGTGCTAACCCTAACCCTAACACTATCCTAGGGCTGATGCTAACCCTAACCCTAACCCTAACAATATCCTAGGGCTGATGCTAACCCTAACCCTAACACTATCTTAGGCCTGATGATAACCCTAACCCTAACCCTAACACTATCCTAGGGCTGATGCTAACCCTAACCCTAACCCTAACACTATCATAGGGCTGATGCTAACCCTAACCCTAACACTAATCTAGGGCTGATGCTAACCCTAACCCTAACACTACCCTAGGCCTGTGATAACCCTAACCATAACCCTAACACTATCCTAGGGCTGATGCTAACCCTAACCCTAACACTAGCCTAGAGCTGATGCTAACCCTAATCCTAACCCTAACACTATCCTAGGGCTGATGCTAACCCTAACGCTAACCCTAACACTATCCTTGAACTGATGCTAACCCTAACCCTAACCCTAACACTATCCTAGGCCTGATGATAACCCTAAACCTAACCCTAACACTATCCTAGGGTTTATGTTAACCCTAACCCTAACACTATCCTACAGCTGATGCTAACCCTAACCCTAACCCTAACACTATCCTCGGGCTGATGCTAACCCTAACCCTAACAGTATCCTAGGCCTTATGCTAACCCTAACACTAACCCTAACACTATCCTAGGGCTGATGCTAACCCTAACCCTAACACTATCCTAGGGCTGATGCTAACCCTAACCCTAACCCTAACACTATCCTAGGGCTGATGCTAACCCTAACCCTATCACTATCCTAGGGCTGATGCTAACCCTAACCCTAACCCTAACACTATCCTAGGGCTGATGCTAACCCTAACCCTAACCCTAACACTATCCTAGGGCTGATGCTAACCCTACCCTTAACACTATCCTAGGGCTGATGCTAACCCTAACCCTAACCCTAACATTATCCCAGGGCTGATGCTAACCCTAACCCTAACACTATCCTAGGGCTGATGCTAACCCTAACCCTAACAATAACATTATCCTAGGGCTGATGCTAACCCTAACCCTAACCCTAACACTATCCTAGAGATGATGCTAACCCTAACCCTAATCCTAACCCTAACCCTAATACTATCCTAGGGCTGATGCTAACCCTAACCCTAACCCTAACAGTATCCTAGGGCTGATGCTAATCCTAACACTAACACTATCCTAGTTCTGATGCTAAACCTAACCATACCCCTAACACTATCCTAGGGCTGATGCTAACCCTAACCCTAACTCTAACACTATCCTAGGGCTGAGGCTAACCCTAACCCTAACACTATCCTACGGCTGATGCTAACCCTAACACTAACCCTAGCACTATCCTAAGGCTGATGGGAACCCTAACACTAACAATATCCTAAGCCTGATAGTAACCCTAACTCTAACCCTAACACTATCCTAGGGCTGATGCTAACCCTAACCCTAACCCTAACACTATCCTAGGGCTGATACTAACCCTAACCCTAACACTATCCTAGGCCTGATGATAACCCTAACCCTAACCCTAACACTATCCTAGGGCTGATGATAACCCTAACCCTAACACTATCCTAGGCCTGATGCTAACCCTAACCATAACCCTAACACTATCCTAGGGCTGATGATAACCCTAACCCTAACACTATCCCAGGGCTGATGCTAACCCTAACCCTAACCCTAACACTATCCTAGGGCTGATGCTAACCCTAACCCTAACACTATCATAGGCCTGATGATAACCCTAACCCTAACCCTTACACTATCCTAGGGCTGATGCTAACCCTAACCCTAACACTATCCTAGGCCTGATGCTAACCCTAACCCTAACCCTAACACTATCCTAGGGCTGATGCTAACCCTAACCCTAACACTATCCTAGGGCTGATGCTAACCCTAACCCTAACCCTAACACTATCCTAGGGCTGATGCTAACCCTAACCCTAACCCTAACAATATCTTAGGGCTGATGCTAACCCTAACCCTAACACTATCATAGGCCTGATGATAACCCTAACCCTAACCCTAACACTATCCTAGGGCTGATGCTAACCCTAACCCTAACCCTAACACTATCATAGGGCTGATGCTAACCCTAACCCTAACACTATCCTAGGGCTGATGCTAACCCTAACCCTAACACTACCCTAGGCCTGTGATAACCCTAACCATAACCCTAACACTATCCTAGGGCTGATGCTAACCCTAACCCTAACACTAGCCTAGAGCTGATGCTAACCCTAATCCTAACCCTAACACTATCCTAGGGCTGATGCTAACCCTAACGCTAACCCTAACACTATCCTTGAACTGATGCTAACCCTAACCCTAACCCTAACACTATCCTAGGCCTGATGATAACCCTAAACCTAACCCTAACACTATCCTAGGGTTTATGTTAATCCTAACCCTAACACTATCCTACAGCTGATGCTAACCCTAACCCTAACCCTAACACTATCCTCGGGCTGATGCTAACCCTAACCCTAACACTATCCTAGGCCTTATGCTAACCCTAACACTAACCC
Organism: Lemur catta; assembly: GCF_020740605.2. NCBI lineage: Eukaryota > Metazoa > Chordata > Mammalia > Primates > Lemuridae > Lemur > Lemur catta. The sequence continues at coordinate 941,160 of NW_025423853.1, read as the reverse complement.
TAACACTATCCTAGGGCTGATGCTAACCCTAACCCTAACACTATCCTAGGGCTGATGCTAACCCTAACCCTAACCCTAACACTATCCTAGGGCTGATGCTAACCCTAACCCTATCACTATCCTAGGGCTGATGCTAACCCTAACCCTAACCCTAACACTATCCTAGGGCTGATGCTAACCCTAACCCTAACCCTAACACTATCCTAGGGCTGATGCTAACCCTACCCCTAACACTATCCTAGGGCTGATGCTAACCCTAACCCTAACCCTAACATTATCCCAGGGCTGATGCTAACCCTAACCCTAACACTATCCTAGGGCTGATGCTAACCCTAACCCTAACAATAACATTATCCTAGGGCTGATGCTAACCCTAACCCTAACCCTAACACTATCCTAGAGCTGATGCTAACCCTAACCCTAATCCTAACCCTAACCCTAATACTATCCTAGGGCTGATGCTAACCCTAACCCTAACCCTAACAGTATCCTAGGGCTGATGCTAATCCTAACACTAACACTATCCTAGGGCTGATGCTAAACCTAACCATACCCCTAACACTATCCTAGGGCTGATGCTAACCCTATCCCTAACTCTAACACTATCCTAGGGCTGAGGCTAACCCTAACACTAACACTATCCTACGCCTGATGCTAACCCTAACACTAACCCTAACACTATCCTAGGGCTGATGCTAACCCTAACCCTAACACTATCCTAGGGCTGATGCTAACCCTAACCCTAACCCTAACACTATCCTAGGGCTGATGCTAACCCTAACCCTATCACTATCCTAGGGCTGATGCTAACCCTAACCCTAACCCTAACACTATCCTAGAACTGATGATAACCTTAACCCTAACCCTAATACTATCCTAGGGCTGATGCTAACCCTAACGCTAACCCTAACACTATCCTCGGGCTGATGCTAACCCTAACCCTAACACTATCCTACGGCTGATGCTAACCCTAACCCTAACCCTAACACTATCCTAGGGCTGATGCTAACCCTAACCCTAACACTATCCTAGGGCTGATGCTAACCCTAACCCTAACCCTAACACTATCCTAGGGCTGATGCTAACCCTAACCCTAACACTACCCTAGGCCTGATGATAACCCTAACCATAACCCTAACACTATCCTAGGGCTGATGCTAACCCTAAACCTAACACTATCCTAGGGCTGATGCTAACCGTAATCCTAACCCTAGCACTATCCTAGGGCTGATGCTAACCCTAACGCTAACCCTAACACTATCCTAGGCCTGATGCTAACCCTAACCCTAACCCTAACACTATCCTAGGCCTGATGCTAACCCTATCCCTAACCATAACACTCTCCTAGGGCTGAGGCTAACCCTAACCATAACACTATCCTAGGGCTGATGCTAACCCTAACCCTAACACTATCCTAGGGCGGATGCTAACCCTAACCCTAACCCTAACACAATCCTAGGGCTGATGCTAACCCTAACCCTAACACTATCCTAGGGCTGATGCTAACCCTAACCCTAACCCTAACACTATCCTAGGGCTGATGCTAACACTAACCCTAACACTATCCTAGGGCTGATGCTAACCCTAACCCTAACCCTAACATTATCCCAGGGCTGATGCTAACCCTAACCCTAACACTATCCTAGGGCTGATGCTAAACCTAACCCTAACACTAACACTATCCTAGGGCTGATGCTAACCCTATCCCTAACCCTAACACTATCCTAGAGCTGATGATAACCCTAACCCTAACCCTAACCCTAACCCTAACCCTAATACTATCCTAGGGCTGATGCTAACCCTAACACTAACCCTAACACTATCCTAGGGCTGGTGCTAACCCTAACCCTAACACTATCCTAGGGCTGATGCTAACCCTAACACTAACAATATCCTAGGGCTGATGCTAACCCTAACCCTAACACTATCATAGGCCTGATGATAACCCTAACCCTAACCCTAACACTATCCTAGGGCTGATGCTAACCCTAACCCTAACCCTAACACTATCATAGGGCTGATGCTAACCCTAACCCTAACACTATCCTAGGGCTGATGCTAACCCTAACCCTAACACTACCCTAGGCCTGTGATAACCCTAACCATAACCCTAACACTATCCTAGGGCTGATGCTAACCCTAACCCTAACACTAGCCTAGAGCTGATGCTAACCCTAATCCTAACCCTAACACTATCCTAGGGCTGATGCTAACCCTAACGCTAACCCTAACACTATCCTTGAACTGATGCTAACCCTAACCCTAACCCTAACACTATCCTAGGCCTGATGATAACCCTAAACCTAACCCTAACACTATCCTAGGGTTTATGTTAACCCTAACCCTAACACTATCCTACAGCTGATGCTAACCCTAACCCTAACCCTAACACTATCCTCGGGCTGATGCTAACCCTAACCCTAACACTATCCTAGGCCTTATGCTAACCCTAACACTAACCCTAACACTATCCTAGGGCTGATGCTAACCCTAACCCTAACACTATCCTAGGGCTGATGCTAACCCTAACCCTAACCCTAACACTATCCTAGGGCTGATGCTAACCCTAACCCTATCACTATCCTAGGGCTGATGCTAACCCTAACCCTAACCCTAACACTATCCTAGAACTGATGATAACCCTAACCCTAACCCTAATACTATCCTAGGGCTGATGCTAACCCTAACACTAACCCTAACACTATCCTCGGGCTGATGCTAACCCTAACCCTAACACTATCCTACGGCTGATGCTAACCCTAACCCTAACCCTAACACTATCCTAGGGCTGATGCTAACCCTAACCCTAACACTATCATAGGCCTGATGATAACCCTAACCCTAACCCTAACACTATCCTAGGGCTGATGCTAACCCTAACCCTAACCCTAACACTATCCTAGGGCTGATGCTAACCCTAACCCTAACACTATCCTAGGGCTGATGCTAACCCTAACCCTAACCCTAACACTATCCTAGGGCTGATGCTAACCCTAACCCTAACACTACCCTAGGCCTGATGATAACCCTAACCATAACCCTAACACTATCCTAGGGCTGATGCTAACCCTAAACCTAACACTATCCTAGGGCTGATGCTAACCGTAATCCTAACCCTAGCACTATCCTAGGGCTGATGCTAACCCTAACGCTAACCCTAACACTATCCTAGGCCTGATGCTAACCCTAACCCTAACCCTAACACTATCCTAGGCCTGATGCTAACCCTATCCCTAACCATAACACTCTCCTAGGGCTGAGGCTAACCCTAACCATAACACTATCCTAGGGCTGATGCTAACCCTAACCCTAACACTATCCTAGGGCGGATGCTAACCCTAACCCTAACCCTAACACAATCCTAGGGCTGATGCTAACCCTAACACTAACACTATCCTAGGGCTGATGCTAACCCTAACCCTAACCCTAACACTATCCTAGGGCTGATGATAACCCTAACCCTAACCCTAACCCTAACCCTAACCCTAATACTATCCTAGGGCTGATGCTAACCCTAACACTAACCCTAACACTATCCTAGGGCTGGTGCTAACCCTAACCCTAACACTATCCTAGGGCTGATGCTAACCCTAACCCTAACCCTAACAATATCCTAGGGCTGATGCTAACCCTAACCCTAACACTATCTTAGGCCTGATGATAACCCTAACCCTAACCCTAACACTATCCTAGGGCTGATGCTAACCCTAACCCTAACCCTAACACTATCATAGGGCTGATGCTAACCCTAACCCTAACACTAATCTAGGGCTGATGCTAACCCTAACCCTAACACTACCCTAGGCCTGTGATAACCCTAACCATAACCCTAACACTATCCTAGGGCTGATGCTAACCCTAACCCTAACACTAGCCTAGAGCTGATGCTAACCCTAATCCTAACCCTAACACTATCCTAGGGCTGATGCTAACCCTAACGCTAACCCTAACACTATCCTTGAACTGATGCTAACCCTAACCCTAACCCTAACACTATCCTAGGCCTGATGATAACCCTAAACCTAACCCTAACACTATCCTAGGGTTTATGTTAACCCTAACCCTAACACTATCCTACAGCTGATGCTAACCCTAACCCTAACCCTAACACTATCCTCGGGCTGATGCTAACCCTAACCCTAACAGTATCCTAGGCCTTATGCTAACCCTAACACTAACCCTAACACTATCCTAGGGCTGATGCTAACCCTAACCCTAACACTATCCTAGGGCTGATGCTAACCCTAACCCTAACCCTAACACTATCCTAGGGCTGATGCTAACCCTAACCCTATCACTATCCTAGGGCTGATGCTAACCCTAACCCTAACCCTAACACTATCCTAGGGCTGATGCTAACCCTAACCCTAACCCTAACACTATCCTAGGGCTGATGCTAACCCTACCCTTAACACTATCCTAGGGCTGATGCTAACCCTAACCCTAACCCTAACATTATCCCAGGGCTGATGCTAACCCTAACCCTAACACTATCCTAGGGCTGATGCTAACCCTAACCCTAACAATAACATTATCCTAGGGCTGATGCTAACCCTAACCCTAACCCTAACACTATCCTAGAGATGATGCTAACCCTAACCCTAATCCTAACCCTAACCCTAATACTATCCTAGGGCTGATGCTAACCCTAACCCTAACCCTAACAGTATCCTAGGGCTGATGCTAATCCTAACACTAACACTATCCTAGTTCTGATGCTAAACCTAACCATACCCCTAACACTATCCTAGGGCTGATGCTAACCCTAACCCTAACTCTAACACTATCCTAGGGCTGAGGCTAACCCTAACCCTAACACTATCCTACGGCTGATGCTAACCCTAACACTAACCCTAGCACTATCCTAAGGCTGATGGGAACCCTAACACTAACAATATCCTAAGCCTGATAGTAACCCTAACTCTAACCCTAACACTATCCTAGGGCTGATGCTAACCCTAACCCTAACCCTAACACTATCCTAGGGCTGATACTAACCCTAACCCTAACACTATCCTAGGCCTGATGATAACCCTAACCCTAACCCTAACACTATCCTAGGGCTGATGATAACCCTAACCCTAACACTATCCTAGGCCTGATGCTAACCCTAACCATAACCCTAACACTATCCTAGGGCTGATGATAACCCTAACCCTAACACTATCCCAGGGCTGATGCTAACCCTAACCCTAACCCTAACACTATCCTAGGGCTGATGCTAACCCTAACCCTAACACTATCATAGGCCTGATGATAACCCTAACCCTAACCCTTACACTATCCTAGGGCTGATGCTAACCCTAACCCTAACACTATCCTAGGCCTGATGCTAACCCTAACCCTAACCCTAACACTATCCTAGGGCTGATGCTAACCCTAACCCTAACACTATCCTAGGGCTGATGCTAACCCTAACCCTAACCCTAACACTATCCTAGGGCTGATGCTAACCCTAACCCTAACCCTAACAATATCCTAGGGCTGATGCTAACCCTAACCCTAACACTATCATAGGCCTGATGATAACCCTAACCCTAACCCTAACACTATCCTAGGGCTGATGCTAACCCTAACCCTAACCCTAACACTATCATAGGGCTGATGCTAACCCTAACCCTAACACTATCCTAGGGCTGATGCTAACCCTAACCCTAACACTACCCTAGGCCTGTGATAACCCTAACCATAACCCTAACACTATCCTAGGGCTGATGCTAACCCTAACCCTAACACTAGCCTAGAGCTGATGCTAACCCTAATCCTAACCCTAACACTATCCTAGGGCTGATGCTAACCCTAACGCTAACCCTAACACTATCCTTGAACTGATGCTAACCCTAACCCTAACCCTAACACTATCCTAGGCCTGATGATAACCCTAAACCTAACCCTAACACTATCCTAGGGTTTATGTTAACCCTAACCCTAACACTATCCTACAGCTGATGCTAACCCTAACCCTAACCCTAACACTATCCTCGGGCTGATGCTAACCCTAACCCTAACACTATCCTAGGCCTTATGCTAACCCTAACACTAACCCTAACACTATCCTAGGGCTGATGCTAACCCTAACCCTAACACTATCCTAGGGCTGATGCTAACCCTAACCCTAACCCTAACACTATCCTAGGGCTGATGCTAACCCTAACCCTATCACTATCCTAGGGCTGATGCTAACCCTAACCCTAACCCTAACACTATCCTAGGGCTGATGCTAACCCTAACCCTAACCCTAACACTATCCTAGGGCTGATGCTAACCCTACCCCTAACACTATCCTAGGGCTGATGCTAACCCTAACCCTAACCCTAACATTATCCCAGGGCTGATGCTAACCCTAACCCTAACACTATCCTAGGGCTGATGCTAACCCTAACCCTAACAATAACATTATCCTAGGGCTGATGCTAACCCTAACCCTAACCCTAACACTATCCTAGAGCTGATGCTAACCCTAACCCTAATCCTAACCCTAACCCTAATACTATCCTAGGGCTGATGCTAACCCTAACCCTAACCCTAACAGTATCCTAGGGCTGATGCTAATCCTAACACTAACACTATCCTAGGGCTGATGCTAAACCTAACCATACCCCTAACACTATCCTAGGGCTGATGCTAACCCTATCCCTAACTCTAACACTATCCTAGGGCTGAGGCTAACCCTAACACTAACACTATCCTACGCCTGATGCTAACCCTAACACTAACCCTAACACTATCCTAAGGCTGATGGGAACCCTAACACTAACACTATCCTAAGCCTGATAGTAACCCTAACTCTAACCCTAACACTATCCTAGGGCTGATGCTAACCCTAACCTAATAATATCCTAGGGCTGATGCTAACACTAACCCTAACCCTAACACTATCCTAGGGCTGATGCTAACCCTAACCCTAACCCTAACACTATCCTAGGGCTGATACTAACCCTAACCCTAACACTATCCTAGGCCTGATGATAACCCTAACCCTAACGCTAACACTATCCTAGGGCTGATGATAACACTAACATTAACACTATCCTAGGCCTGATGCTAACCCTAACCATAACCCTAACACTATCCTAGGGCTGATGCTAACCCTAACCCTAACACTATCCCAGGGCTGATGCTAACCCTAACCCTAACCCTAACACTATCCTAGGGCTGATGCTAACCCTAACCCTAACACTATCATAGGCCTGATGATAACCCTAACCCTAACCCTTACACTATCCTAGGGCTGATGCTAACCCTAACCCTAACACTATCCTAGGCCTGATGCTAACCCTAACCCAAACCCTAACACTATCCTAGGGCTGATGCTAACCCTAACCCTAACACTATCCTAGGGCTGATGCTAACCCTAACCCTAACACTATCCTAGGCCTGATGCTAACCCTAACACTAACCCTAATTCTATCCTAGGGCTGATGCTAACCCTAACCCTAACACTATCCTAGGGCTGATGCTAACCCTAACCCTAACCCTAACACTATCCTAGGGCTGATGCTAACCCTAACCCTAACACTATCCTAGGGCTGATGCTAACCCTAACCCTAACCCTAACACTATCCTAGGGCTGATGCTAACCCTAACCCTAACACTATCCTACGGCTGATGCTAACCCTAACCCTAACCCTAACACTATCCTAAGGCTGATGCTAACCCTAACACTAACACTATCCTAGGCCTGGTGCTAACCCTAACCCTAACCCTAACACTATCCTAGGGCTGATGCTAACCCTAACCCTAATAATATCCTAGGGCTGATGCTAACCCTAACCCTAACCCTAACACTATCCTAGGCCTGATGCTAACCCTATCCCTAACCATAACACTCTCCTAGGGTTGAGGCTAACCCTAACCCTAACACTATCCTAGGGCTGACGCTAACCTTAACCCTAACCCTAACACTATCCTAGGGTTGATGCTAACCCTAACCCTAACACTATCCTAGGGCTGATGCTAACCCTAACCCTAACAGTATCCTAGGGCTGATGCTAACCCTAACCTTAACCCTAACACTATCCTAGGGCTGATGCTAACCCTAACCCTAACACTATCCTAGGGCTGATGCTAACCCTAACCCTAACCCTAACACTATCCTAGGGCTGATGCTAACCCTAACCCTAACACTATCCTAGGGCTGATGCTAACCCTAACGCTAACCCTAACACTATCCTTGAACTGATGCTAACCCTAACACTAACCCTAACATTATCCTAGGCCTGATGATAACCCTAACCCTAACCCTAACACTATCCTAGGGTTTATGTTAACCCTAACCCTAACACTATCCTACGGCTGATGCTAACCCTAACCCTAACCCTAACACTATCCTAGGGCTGATGCTAACCCTAACCCTAACACTATCCTAGGCCTTATGCTAACCCTAACCCTAACCCTAACACTATCCTAGGGCTGATGCTAACCCTAACCCTAACACTATCCTAGGCCTGATGATAACCCTAACCCTAACCCTAACACTATCCTAGGGCTGATGCTAACCCTAATCCTAACCCTAACACTATCCTAGGCCTGATGCTAACCCTATCCCTAACCATAACACTCTCCTAGGGCTGAGGCTAACCCTAACCCTAACACTATCCTAGGGCTGACGCTAACCCTAACCCTAACCCTAACACTATCCTGGGGTTGATGCTAACCCTAACCCTAACACTATCCTAGGGCTGATGCTAACCCTAACCCTAACCCTAACACTATCCAAGGGCTGATGCTAACCCTAACCCTAACACTATCCTAGGGCTGATGCTAACCCTAACCCTAACCCTAACACTATCCTAGGGCTGATGCTAACACTAACCCTAACACTATCCTAGGGCTGATGCTAACCCTAACCCTAACCCTAACATTATCGCAGGGCTGATGCTAACCCTAACCCTAACACTATCCTAGGGCTGATGCTAAACCTAACCCTAACACTAACACTATCCTAGGGCTGATGCTAACCCTAACCCTAACCCTAACACTATCCTAGAGCTGATGATAACCCTAACCCTAACCCTAATACTATCCTAGGGCTGATGCTAACCCTAACACTAACCCTAACACTATCCTCGGGCTGATGCTAACCCTAACCCTAACACTATCCTACGGCTGATGCTAACCCTAACCCTAACCCTAACACTATCCTAGGGCTGATGCTAACCCTAACCCTAACACTATCATAGGCCTGATGATAACCCTAACCCTAACCCTAACACTATCCTAGGGCTGATGCTAACCCTAACCCTAACCCTAACACTATCCTAGGACTGATGCTAACCCTAACCCTAACACTATCCTAGGGCTGATGCTAACCCTAACCCTAACCCTAACACTATCCTAGGGCTGATGCTAACCCTAACCCTAACACTACCCTAGGCCTGATGATAACCCTAACCATAACCCTAACACTATCCTAGGGCTGATGCTAACCCTAACCCTAACACTATCCTAGGGCTGATGCTAACCCTAATCCTAACCCTAGCACTATCCTAGGGCTGATGCTAACCCTAACGCTAACCCTAACACTATCCTTGAACTGATGCTAACACTAACCCTAACCCTAACACTATCCTAGGCCTCATGATAACCCTAACCCTAACCCTAACACTATCCTAGGGTTTATGTTAACCCTAACCCTAACACTATCCTACAGCTGATGATAACCCTAACCCTAACCCTAACACTATCCTAGGGCTGATGCTAACCCTAACCCTAACACTATCCTAGGCCTGATGATAACCCTAACCCTAACCCAAACACTATCCTAGGGCTGATGCTAACCCTAATCCTAACCCTAACACTATCCTAGGCCTGATGCTAACCCTATCCCTAACCATAACACTCTCCTAGGGCTGAGGCTAACCCTAACCCTAACACTATCTTAGGGCTGACGCTAACCCTAACCCTAACCCTAACACTATCCTAGGGTTGATGCTAACCCTAACCGTAACACTATCCTAGGGCTGATGCTAACCCTAACCCTAACCCTAACACTATCCTAGGGCTGATGCTAACCCTAACCCTAACATTATCCTAGGGCTGATGCTAACCCTAACCCTAACCCTAACACTATCCTAGGGCTGATGCTAACCCTAACCCTAACCCTAACACTATCCTAGGGCTGATGCTAACACTAACCCTAACACTATCCTAGGGCTGAGGCTAACCCTAACCCTAACCCTAACATTATCCCAGGGCTGATGGTAACCCTAACCCTAACACTATCCTAGGGCTGATGCTAAACCTAACCCTAACACTAACACTATCCTAGGGCTGATGCTAACCCTAACCCTAACCCTAACACTATCCTAGAGCTGATGATAACCCTAACCCTAACCCTAATACTATCCTAGGGCTGATGCTAACCCTAACACTAACCCTAACACTATCCTCGGGCTGATGCTAACCCTAACCCTAACACTATCCTACGGCTGATGCTAACCCTAACCCTAACCCTAACACTATCCTAGGGCTGATGCTAACCCTAACCCTAACACTATCATAGGCCTGATGATAACCCTAACCCTAACCCTAACACTATCCTAGGGCTGATGCTAACCCTAACCCTAACCCTAACACTATCCTAGGGCTGATGCTAACCCTAACCCTAACACTATCCTAGGGCTGATGCTAACCCTAACCCTAACCCTAACACTATCCTAGGGCTGATGCTAACCCTAACCCTAACACTACCCTAGGCTTGATGATAACCCTAACCATAACCCTAACACTATCCTAGGGCTGATGCTAACCCTAACCCTAACACTATCCTAGGGCTGATGCTAACCGTAATCCTAACCCTAGCACTATCCTAGGGCTGATGCTAACCCTAACGCTAACCCTAACACTATCCTAGGCCTGATGCTCACCCTAACCCTAACCCTAACACTATCCTAGGCCTGATGCTAACCCTATCCCTAACCATAACACTCTCCTAGGGCTGAGGCTAACCCTAACCATAACACTATCCTAGGGCTGATGCTAACCCTAACCCTAACACTATCCTAGGGCGGATGCTAACCCTAACCCTAACCCTAACACAATCCTAGGGCTGATGCTAACCCTAACCCTAACACTATCCTAGGGCTGATGCTAACCCTAACCCTAACCCTAACACTATCCTAGGGCTGATGCTAACACTAACCCTAACACTATCCTAGGGCTGATGCTAACCCTAACCCTAACCCTAACATTATCCCAGGGCTGATGCTAACCCTAACCCTAACACTATCCTAGGGCTGATGCTAAACCTAACCCTAACACTAACACTATCCTAGGGCTGATGCTAACCCTAACCCTAACCCTAACACTATCCTAGAGCTGATGATAACCCTAACCCTAACCCTAACCCTAACCCTAACCCTAATACTATCCTAGGCCTGATGCTAACCCTAATCCTAACCCTAACACTATCCTAGGCCTGATGCTAACCCTATCCCTAACCATAACACTCTCCTAGGGCTGAGGCTAACCCTACCCTAACACTATCCTAGGGCTGACGCTAACCCTAACCCTAACCCTAACACTATCCTAGGGTTGATGCTAACCCTAACCATAACACTATCCTAGGGCTGATGCTAACCCTAACCCTAACCCTAACACTATCCTAGGGCTGATGCTAACCCTAACCCTAACACTATCCTAGGGCTGATGCTAACCCTAACCCTAACCCTAACACTATCCTACGGCTGATGCTAACCCTAACCCTAACACTATCCTAGGGCTTATGCTAACCCTAACCCTAACCCTAACACTATCCTAGGGCTGATGCTAACACTAACCCTAACACTATCCTAGGGCTGATGCTAACCCTAACCCTAACCCTAACATTATCGCAGGGCTGATGCTAACCCTAACCCTAACACTATCCTAGGGCTGATGCTAAACCTAACCCTAACACTAACACTATCCTAGGGCTGATGCTAACCCTAACCCTAACCCTAACACTATCCTAGAGCTGATGATAACCCTAACCCTAACCCTAATACTATCCTAGGGCTGATGCTAACCCTAACACTAACCCTAACACTATCCTCGGGCTGATACTAACCCTAACCCTAACACTATCCTACGGCTGATGCTAACCCTAACCCTAACCCTAACACTATCCTAGGGCTGATGCTAACCCTAACCCTAACACTATCATAGGCCTGATGATAACCCTAACCCTAACCCTAACACTATCCTAGGGCTGATGCTAACCCTAACCCTAACCCTAACACTATCCTAGGGCTGATGCTAACCCTAACCCTAACACTATCCTAGGGCTGATGCTAACCCTAACCCTAACCCTAACACTATCCTAGGGCTGATGCTAACCCTAACCCTAACACTACCCTAGGCCTGATGATAACCCTAACCATAACCCTAACACTATCCTAGGGCTGATGCTAACCCTAACCCTAACACTATCCTAGGGCTGATGCTAACCCTAATCCTAACCCTAGCACTATCCTAGGGCTGATGCTAACCCTAACGCTAACCCTAACACTATCCTTGAACTGATGCTAACACTAACCCTAACCCTAACACTATCCTAGGCCTCATGATAACCCTAACCCTAACCCTAACACTATCCTAGGGTTTATGTTAACCCTAACCCTAACACTATCCTACAGCTGATGATAACCCTAACCCTAACCCTAACACTATCCTAGGGCTGATGCTAACCCTAACCCTAACACTATCCTAGGCCTGATGATAACCCTAACCCTAACCCTAACACTATCCTAGGGCTGATGCTAACCCTAATCCTAACCCTAACACTATCCTAGGCCTGATGCTAACCCTATCCCTAACCATAACACTCTCCTAGGGCTGAGGCTAACCCTAACCCTAACACTATCCTAGGGCTGACGCTAACCCTAACCCTAACCCTAACACTATCCGAGGGTTGATGCTAACCCTAACCGTAACACTATCCTAGGGCTGATGCTAACCCTAACCCTAACCCTAACACTATCCTAGGGCTGATGCTAACCCTAACCCTAACACTATCCTAGGGCTGATGCTAACCCTAACCCTAACCCTAACACTATCCTAGGGCTGATGCTAACCCTAACCCTAACACTATCCTAGGGCTGATGCTAACCCTAACACTAACCCTAACACTATCCTAGGGCTGATGCTAACACTAACCCTAACACTATCCTAGGGCTGATGCTAACCCTAACCCTAACCCTAACATTATCCCAGGGCTGATGCTAACCCTAACCCTAACACTATCCTAGGGCTGATGCTAAACCTAACCCTAACACTAACACTATCCTAGGGCTGATGATAACCCTAACCCTAACCCTAATACTATCCTAGGGCTGATGCTAACCCTAACACTAACCCTAACACTATCCTCGGGCTGATGCTAACCCTAACCCTAACACTATCCTACGGCTGATGCTAACCCTAACCCTAACCCTAACACTATCCTAGGGCTGATGCTAACCCTAACCCTAACACTATCCTAGGGCTGATGCTAACCCTAACCCTAACCCTAACACTATCCTAGGGCTGATGCTAACCCTAACCCTAACACTACCCTAGGCCTGATGATAACCCTAACCATAACCCTAACACTATCCTAGGGCTGATGCTAACCCTAACCCTAACACTATCCTAGGGCTGATGCTAACCCTAATCCTAACCCTAGCACTATCCTAGGGCTGATGCTAACCCTAACGCTAACCCTAACACTATCCTAGGCCTGATGCTAACCCTAACCCTAACCCTAACACTATCCTAGGCCTGATGCTAACCCTATCCCTAACCATAACACTCTCCTAGGGCTGAGGCTAACCCTAACCCTAACACTATCCTAGGGCGGATGCTAACCCTAACCCTAACCCTAACACAATCCTAGGGCTGATGCTAACCCTAACCCTAACACTATCCTAGGGCTGATGCTAACCCTAACCCTAACCCTAACACTATCCTAGGGCTGATGCTAACACTAACCCTAACACTATCCTAGGGCTGATGCTAACCCTAACCCTAACCCTAACATTATCCCAGGGCTGATGCTAACCCTAACCCTAACACTATCCTAGGGCTGATGCTAAACCTAACCCTAACACTAACACTATCCTAGGGCTGATGCTAACCCTAACCCTAACCCTAACACTATCCTAGAGCTGATGATAACCCTAACCCTAACCCTAACCCTAACCCTAATACTATCCTAGGGCTGATGCTAACCCTAACACTAACCCTAACACTATCCTAGGGCTGGTGCTAACCCTAACCCTAACACTATCCTAGGGCTGATGCTAACCCTAACCCTAACCCTAACAATATCCTAGGGCTGATGCTAACCCTAACCCTAACACTATCATAGGCCTGATGATAACCCTAACCCTAACCCTAACACTATCCTAGGGCTGATGCTAACCCTAACACTAACCCTAACACTATCCTAGGGCTGATGCTAACCCTAACCCTAACACTATCCTAGGGCTGATGCTAACCCTAACCCTAACACTACCCTAGGCCTGTGATAACCCTAACCATAACCCTACCACTATCCTAGGGCTGATGCTAACCCTAACCCTAACACTAGTCTAGAGCTGATGCTAACCCTAATCCTAACCCTAACACGATCCTAGGGCTGATGCTAACCCTAACGCTAACCCTAACACTATCCTTGAACTGATGCTTACCCTAACCCTAACCCTAACACTATCCTAGGCCTGATGATAACCCTAAACCTAACCCTAACACTATCCTAGGGTTTATGTTAACCCTAACCTTAACACTATCCTACAGCTGATGCTAACCCTAACCCTAACCCTAACACTATCCTCGGGCTGATGCTAACCCTAACCCTAACACTATCCTAGGCCTTATGCTAACCCTAACACTAACCCTAACACTATCCTAGGGCTGATGCTAACCCTAACCCTAACACTATCCTAGGGCTGATGCTAACCCTAACCCTAACCCTAACACTATCCTAGGGCTGATGCTAACCCTAACCCTATCACTATCCTAGGGCTGATGCTAACCCTAACCCTAACCCTAACACTATCCTAGGGCTGATGCTAACCCTAACCCTAACACTATCCTAGGGCTGATGCTAACCCTAACCCTAACCCTAACACTATCCTAGGGCTGATGCTAACCCTACCCCTAACACTATCCTAGGGCTGATGCTAACCCTAACCCTAACCCTAACATTATCCCAGGGCTGATGCTAACCCTAACCGTAACACTATCCTAGGGCTGATGCTAACCCTAACCCTAACCCTAACACTATCCTAGAGCTGATGCTAACCCTAACCCTAATCCTAACCATAACCCTAATACTATCCTAGGGCTAATGCTAACCCTAACCCTAACCCTAACAGTATCCTAGGGCTGATGCTAATCCTAACACTAACACTATCCTAGGGCTGATGCTAAACCTAACCATACCCCTAACACTATCCTAGGGCTGATGGTAACCCTAACCCTAACTCTAACACTATCCTAGGGCTGAGGCTAACCCTAACCCTAACACTATCCTACGGCTGATGCTAACCCTAACATTAACCCTAACACTATCCTAAGGCTGATGGTAACCCTAACACTAACACTATCCTAAGCCTGATACTAACCCTAACTCTAACCCTAACACTATCCTAGGGCTCATGCTAACCCTAACCTAATAATATCCTAGGGCTGATGCTAACACTAACCCTAACCCTAACACTATCCTAGGGCTGATGCTAACCCTAACCCTAACCCTAACACTATCCTAGGGCTGATACTAACCCTAACCCTAACACTATCCTAGGCCTGATGATAACCCTAACCCTAACCCTAACACTATCCTAGGGCTGATGATAACCCTAACACTAACACTATCCTAGGCCTGATGCTAACCCTAACCATAACCCTAACACTATCCTAGGGCTGATGCTAACCATAACCCTAACACTATCCTAGGGCTGATGCTAACCCTAACCCTAACCCTAACACTATCCAAGGGCTGATGCTAACCCTAACCCTAACACTATCATAGGCCTGATGCTAACCCTAACCCTAACCCTAACACTATCCTAGGCCTGATGCTAACCCTATCCCTAACCATAACACTCTCCTAGGATTGAGGCTAACCCTAACCCTAACACTATCCTAGGGCTGACGCTAACCTTAACCCTAACCCTAACACTATCCTAGGGTTGATGCTAACCCTAACCCTAACACTATCCTAGGGCTGATGCTAACCCTAACCCTAACAGTATCCTAGGGCTGATGCTAACCCTAACCTTAACCCTAACACTATCCTAGGGCTGATGCTAACCCTAACCCTAACACTATCCTAGGGCTGATGCTAACCCTAACCCTAACCCTAACACTATCCTAGGGCTGATGCTAACCCTAACCCTAACACTATCCTAGGGCTGATGCTAACCCTAACGCTAACCCTAACACTATCCTTGAACTGATGCTAACCCTAACACTAACCCTAACATTATCCTAGGCCTGATGATAACCCTAACCCTAACCCTAACACTATCCTAGGGTTTATGTTAACCCTAACCCTAACACTATCCTACGGCTGATGCTAACCCTAACCCTAACCCTAACACTATCCTAGGGCTGATGCTAACCCTAACCCTAACACTATCCTAGGCCTTATGCTAACCCTAACCCTAACCCTAACACTATCCTAGGGCTGATGCTAACCCTAACCCTAACACTATCCTAGGCCTGATGATAACCCTAACCCTAACCCTAACACTATCCTAGGGCTGATGCTAACCCTAATCCTAACCCTAACACTATCCTAGGCCTGATGCTAACCCTATCCCTAACCATAACACTCTCCTAGGGCTGAGGCTAACCCTAACCCTAACACTATCCTAGGGCTGACGCTAACCCTAACCCTAACCCTAACACTATCCTGGGGTTGATGCTAACCCTAACCCTAACACTATCCTAGGGCTGATGCTAACCCTAACCCTAACCCTAACACTATCCAAGGGCTGATGCTAACCCTAACCCTAACACTATCCTAGGGCTGATGCTAACCCTAACCCTAACCCTAACACTATCCTAAGGCTGATGCTAACACTAACCCTAACACTATCCTAGGGCTGATGCTAACCCTAACCCTAACCCTAACATTATCGCCGGGCTGATGCTAACCCTAACCCTAACACTATCCTAGGGCTGATGCTAAACCTAACCCTAACACTAACACTATCCTAGGGCTGATGCTAACCCTAACCCTAACCCTAACACTATCCTAGAGCTGATGATAACCCTAACCCTAACCCTAATACTATCCTAGGGCTGATGCTAACCCTAACACTAACCCTAACACTATCCTCGGGCTGATGCTAACCCTAACCCTAACACTATCCTACGGCTGATGCTAACCCTAACCCTAACCCTAACACTATCCTAGGGCTGATGCTAACCCTAACCCTAACACTATCATAGGCCTGATGATAACCCTAACCCTAACCCTAACACTATCCTAGGGCTGATGCTAACCCTAACCCTAACCCTAACACTATCCTAGGACTGATGCTAACCCTAACCCTAACACTATCCTAGGGCTGATGCTAACCCTAACCCTAACCCTAACACTATCCTAGGGCTGATGCTAACCCTAACCCTAACACTACCCTAGGCCTGATGATAACCCTAACCATAACCCTAACACTATCCTAGGGCTGATGCTAACCCTAACCCTAACACTATCCTAGGGCTGATGCTAACCCTAATCCTAACCCTAGCACTATCCTAGGGCTGATGCTAACCCTAACGCTAACCCTAACACTATCCTTGAACTGATGCTAACACTAACCCTAACCCTAACACTATCCTAGGCCTCATGATAACCCTAACCCTAACCCTAACACTATCCTAGGGTTTATGTTAACCCTAACCCTAACACTATCCTACAGCTGATGATAACCCTAACCCTAACCCTAACACTATCCTAGGGCTGATGCTAACCCTAACCCTAACACTATCCTAGGCCTGATGATAACCCTAACCCTAACCCTAACACTATCCTAGGGCTGATGCTAACCCTAATCCTAACCCTAACACTATCCTAGGCCTGATGCTAACCCTATCCCTAACCATAACACTCTCCTAGGGCTGAGGCTAACCCTAACCCTAACACTATCTTAGGGCTGACGCTAACCCTAACCCTAACCCTAACACTATCCTAGGGTTGATGCTAACCCTAACCGTAACACTATCCTAGGGCTGATGCTAACCCTAACCCTAACCCTAACACTATCCTAGGGCTGATGCTAACCCTAACCCTAACATTATCCTAGGGCTGATGCTAACCCTAACCCTAACCCTAACACTATCCTAGGGCTGATGCTAACCCTAACCCTAACCCTAACACTATCCTAGGGCTGATGCTAACACTAACCCTAACACTATCCTAGGGCTGAGGCTAACCCTAACCCTAACCCTAACATTATCCCAGGGCTGATGGTAACCCTAACCCTAACACTATCCTAGGGCTGATGCTAACCCTAACCCTAACCCTAACATTATCGCAGGGCTGATGCTAACCCTAACCCTAACACTATCCTAGGGCTGATGCTAAACCTAACCCTAACACTAACACTATCCTAGGGCTGATGCTAACCCTAACCCTAACCCTAACACTATCCTAGAGCTGATGATAACCCTAACCCTAACCCTAATACTATCCTAGGGCTGATGCTAACCCTAACACTAACCCTAACACTATCCTCGGGCTGATGCTAACCCTAACCCTAACACTATCCTACGGCTGATGCTAACCCTAACCCTAACCCTAACACTATCCTAGGGCTGATGCTAACCCTAACCCTAACACTATCATAGGCCTGATGATAACCCTAACCCTAACCCTAACACTATCCTAGGGCTGATGCTAACCCTAACCCTAACCCTAACACTATCCTAGGACTGATGCTAACCCTAACCCTAACACTATCCTAGGGCTGATGCTAACCCTAACCCTAACCCTAACACTATCCTAGGGCTGATGCTAACCCTAACCCTAACACTACCCTAGGCCTGATGATAACCCTAACCATAACCCTAACACTATCCTAGGGCTGATGCTAACCCTAACCCTAACACTATCCTAGGGCTGATGCTAACCCTAATCCTAACCCTAGCACTATCCTAGGGCTGATGCTAACCCTAACGCTAACCCTAACACTATCCTTGAACTGATGCTAACACTAACCCTAACCCTAACACTATCCTAGGCCTCATGATAACCCTAACCCTAACCCTAACACTATCCTAGGGTTTATGTTAACCCTAACCCTAACACTATCCTACAGCTGATGATAACCCTAACCCTAACCCTAACACTATCCTAGGGCTGATGCTAACCCTAACCCTAACACTATCCTAGGCCTGATGATAACCCTAACCCTAACCCTAACACTATCCTAGGGCTGATGCTAACCCTAATCCTAACCCTAACACTATCCTAGGCCTGATGCTAACCCTATCCCTAACCATAACACTCTCCTAGGGCTGAGGCTAACCCTAACCCTAACACTATCTTAGGGCTGACGCTAACCCTAACCCTAACCCTAACACTATCCTAGGGTTGATGCTAACCCTAACCGTAACACTATCCTAGGGCTGATGCTAACCCTAACCCTAACATTATCCTAGGGCTGATGCTAACCCTAACCCTAACCCTAACACTATCCTAGGGCTGATGCTAACCCTAACCCTAACCCTAACACTATCCTAGGGCTGATGCTAACACTAACCCTAACACTATCCTAGGGCTGAGGCTAACCCTAACCCTATCCCTAACATTATCCCAGGGCTGATGGTAACCCTAACCCTAACACTATCCTAGGGCTGATGCTAAACCTAACCCTAACACTAACACTATCCTAGGGCTGATGCTAACCCTAACCCTAACCCTAACACTATCCTAGAGCTGATGATAACCCTAACCCTAACCCTAATACTATCCTAGGGCTGATGCTAACCCTAACACTAACCCTAACACTATCCTCGGGCTGATGCTAACCCTAACCCTAACACTATCCTACGGCTGATGCTAACCCTAACCCTAACCCTAACACTATCCTACGGCTGATGCTAACCCTAACCCTAACACTATCATAGGCCTGATGATAACCCTAACCCTAACCCTAACACTATCCTAGGGCTGATGCTAACCCTAACCCTAACCCTAACACTATCCTAGGGCTGATGCTAACCCTAACCCTAACACTATCCTAGGGCTGATGCTAACCCTAACCCTAACCCTAACACTATCCTAGGGCTGATGCTAACCCTAACCCTAACACTACCCTAGGCTTGATGATAACCCTAACCATAACCCTAACACTATCCTAGGGCTGATGCTAACCCTAACCCTAACACTATCCTAGGGCTGATGCTAACCGTAATCCTAACCCTAGCACTATCCTAGGGCTGATGCTAACCCTAACGCTAACCCTAACACTATCCTAGGCCTGATGCTCACCCTAACCCTAACCCTAACACTATCCTAGGCCTGATGCTAACCCTATCCCTAACCATAACACTCTCCTAGGGCTGAGGCTAACCCTAACCATAACACTATCCTAGGGCTGATGCTAACCCTAACCCTAACACTATCCTAGGGCGGATGCTAACCCTAACCCTAACCCTAACACAATCCTAGGGCTGATGCTAACCCTAACCCTAACACTATCCTAGGGCTGATGCTAACCCTAACCCTAACCCTAACACTATCCTAGGGCTGATGCTAACACTAACACTAACACTATCCTAGGGCTGATGCTAACCCTAACCCTAACCCTAACATTATCCCAGGGCTGATGCTAACCCTAACCCTAACACTATCCTAGGGCTGATGCTAAACCTAACCCTAACACTAACACTATCCTAGGGCTGATGCTAACCCTAACCCTAACCCTAACACTATCCTAGAGCTGATGATAACCCTAACCCTAACCCTAACCCTAACCCTAACCCTAATACTATCCTAGGCCTGATGCTAACCCTAATCCTAACCCTAACACTATCCTAGGCCTGATGCTAACCCTATCCCTAACCATAACACTCTCCTAGGGCTGAGGCTAACCCTACCCTAACACTATCCTAGGGCTGACGCTAACCCTAACCCTAACCCTAACACTATCCTAGGGTTGATGCTAACCCTAACCATAACACTATCCTAGGGCTGATGCTAACCCTAACCCTAACCCTAACACTATCCTAGGGCTGATGCTAACCCTAACCCTAACACTATCCTAGGGCTGATGCTAACCCTAACCCTAACCCTAACACTATCCTACGGCTGATGCTAACCCTAACCCTAACACTATCCTAGGGCTTATGCTAACCCTAACCCTAACCCTAACACTATCCTAGGGCTGATGCTAACACTAACCCTAACACTATCCTAGGGCTGATGCTAACCCTAACCCTAACCCTAACATTATCGCAGGGCTGATGCTAACCCTAACCCTAACACTATCCTAGGGCTGATGCTAAACCTAACCCTAACACTAACACTATCCTAGGGCTGATGCTAACCCTAACCCTAACCCTAACACTATCGTAGAGCTGATGATAACCCTAACCCTAACCCTAATACTATCCTAGGGCTGATGCTAACCCTAACACTAACCCTAACACTATCCTCGGGCTGATACTAACCCTAACCCTAACACTATCCTACGGCTGATGCTAACCCTAACCCTAACCCTAACACTATCCTAGGGCTGATGCTAACCCTAACCCTAACACTATCATAGGCCTGATGATAACCCTAACCCTAACCCTAACACTATCCTAGGGCTGATGCTAACCCTAACCCTAACCCTAACACTATCCTAGGGCTGATGCTAACCCTAACCCTAACACTATCCTAGGGCTGATGCTAACCCTAACCCTAACCCTAACACTATCCTAGGGCTGATGCTAACCCTAACCCTAACACTACCCTAGGCCTGATGATAACCCTAACCATAACCCTAACACTATCCTAGGGCTGATGCTAACCCTAACCCTAACACTATCCTAGGGCTGATGCTAACCCTAATCCTAACCCTAGCACTATCCTAGGGCTGATGCTAACCCTAACGCTAACCCTAACACTATCCTTGAACTGATGCTAACACTAACCCTAACCCTAACACTATCCTAGGCCTCATGATAACCCTAACCCTAACCCTAACACTATCCTAGGGTTTATGTTAACCCTAACCCTAACACTATCCTACAGCTGATGATAACCCTAACCCTAACCCTAACACTATCCTAGGGCTGATGCTAACCCTAACCCTAACACTATCCTAGGCCTGATGATAACCCTAACCCTAACCCTAACACTATCCTAGGGCTGATGCTAACCCTAATCCTAACCCTAACACTATCCTAGGCCTGATGCTAACCCTATCCCTAACCATAACACTCTCCTAGGGCTGAGGCTAACCCTAACCCTAACACTATCCTAGGGCTGACGCTAACCCTAACCCTAACCCTAACACTATCCGAGGGTTGATGCTAACCCTAACCGTAACACTATCCTAGGGCTGATGCTAACCCTAACCCTAACCCTAACACTATCCTAGGGCTGATGCTAACCCTAACCCTAACACTATCCTAGGGCTGATGCTAACCCTAACCCTAACCCTAACACTATCCTAGGGCTGATGCTAACCCTAACCCTAACACTATCCTAGGGCTGATGCTAACCCTAACACTAACCCTAACACTATCCTAGGGCTGATGCTAACACTAACCCTAACACTATCCTAGGGCTGATGCTAACCCTAACCCTAACCCTAACATTATCCCAGGGCTGATGCTAACCCTAACCCTAACACTATCCTAGGGCTGATGCTAAACCTAACCCTAACACTAACACTATCCTAGGGCTGATGATAACCCTAACCCTAACCCTAATACTATCCTAGGGCTGATGCTAACCCTAACACTAACCCTAACACTATCCTCGGGCTGATGCTAACCCTAACCCTAACACTATCCTACGGCTGATGCTAACCCTAACCCTAACCCTAACACTATCCTAGGGCTGATGCTAACCCTAACCCTAACACTATCATAGGCCTGATGATAACCCTAAGCCTAACCCTAACACTATCCTAGGGCTGATGCTAACCCTAACCCTAACCCTAACACTATCCTAGGGCTGATGCTAACCCTAACCCTAACACTATCCTAGGGCTGATGCTAACCCTAACCCTAACCCTAACACTATCCTAGGGCTGATGCTAACCCTAACCCTAACACTACCCTAGGCCTGATGATAACCCTAACCATAACCCTAACACTATCCTAGGGCTGATGCTAACCCTAACCCTAACACTATCCTAGGGCTGATGCTAACCCTAATCCTAACCCTAGCACTATCCTAGGGCTGATGCTAACCCTAACGCTAACCCTAACACTATCCTAGGCCTGATGCTAACCCTAACCCTAACCATAACACTATCCTAGGCCTGATGCTAACCCTATCCCTAACCATAACACTCTCCTAGGGCTGAGGCTAACCCTAACCCTAACACTATCCTAGGGCGGATGCTAACCCTAACCCTAACCCTAACACAATCCTAGGGCTGATGCTAACCCTAACCCTAACACTATCCTAGGGCTGATGCTAACCCTAACCCTAACCCTAACACTATCCTAGGGCTGATGCTAACACTAACCCTAACACTATCCTAGGGCTGATGCTAACCCTAACCCTAACCCTAACATTATCCCAGGGCTGATGCTAACCCTAACCCTAACACTATCCTAGGGCTGATGCTAAACCTAACCCTAACACTAACACTATCCTAGGGCTGATGCTAACCCTAACCCTAACCCTAACACTATCCTAGAGCTGATGATAACCCTAACCCTAACCCTAACCCTAACCCTAATACTATCCTAGGGCTGATGCTAACCCTAACACTAACCCTAACACTATCCTAGGGCTGGTGCTAACCCTAACCCTAACACTATCCTAGGGCTGATGCTAACCCTAACCCTAACCCTAACAATATCCTAGGGCTGATGCTAACCCTAACCCTAACACTATCATAGGCCTGATGATAACCCTAACCCTAACCCTAACACTATCCTAGGGCTGATGCTAACCCTAACACTAACCCTAACACTATCCTAGGGCTGATGCTAACCCTAACCCTAACACTATCCTAGGGCTGATGCTAACCCTAACCCTAACACTACCCTAGGCCTGTGATAACCCTAACCATAACCCTAACACTATCCTAGGGCTGATGCTAACCCTAACCCTAACACTAGTCTAGAGCTGATGCTAACCCTAATCCTAACCCTAACACGATCCTAGGGCTGATGCTAACCCTAACGCTAACCCTAACACTATCCTTGAACTGATGCTTACCCTAACCCTAACCCTAACACTATCCTAGGCCTGATGATAACCCTAAACCTAACCCTAACACTATCCTAGGGTTTATGTTAACCCTAACCTTAACACTATCCTACAGCTGATGCTAACCCTAACCCTAACCCTAACACTATCCTCGGGCTGATGCTAACCCTAACCCTAACACTATCCTAGGCCTTATGCTAACCCTAACACTAACCCTAACACTATCCTAGGGCTGATGCTAACCCTAACCCTAACACTATCCTAGGGCTGATGCTAACCCTAACCCTAACCCTAACACTATCCTAGGGCTGATGCTAACCCTAACCCTATCACTATCCTAGGGCTGATGCTAACCCTAACCCTAACCCTAACACTATCCTAGGGCTGATGCTAACCCTAACCCTAACACTATCCTAGGGCTGATGCTAACCCTAACCCTAACCCTAACACTATCCTAGGGCTGATGCTAACCCTACCCCTAACACTATCCTAGGGCTGATGCTAACCCTAACCCTAACCCTAACATTATCCCAGGGCTGATGCTAACCCTAACCGTAACACTATCCTAGGGCTGATGCTAACCCTAACCCTAACCCTAACACTATCCTAGAGCTGATGCTAACCCTAACCCTAATCCTAACCATAACCCTAATACTATCCTAGGGCTAATGCTAACCCTAACCCTAACCCTAACAGTATCCTAGGGCTGATGCTAATCCTAACACTAACACTATCCTAGGGCTGATGCTAAACCTAACCATACCCCTAACACTATCCTAGGGCTGATGGTAACCCTAACCCTAACTCTAAAACTATCCTAGGGCTGAGGCTAACCCTAACCCTAACACTATCCTACGGCTGATGCTAACCCTAACATTAACCCTAACACTATCCTAAGGCTGATGGTAACCCTAACACTAACACTATCCTAAGCCTGATACTAACCCTAACTCTAACCCTAACACTATCCTAGGGCTCATGCTAACCCTAACCTAATAATATCCTAGGGCTGATGCTAACACTAACCCTAACCCTAACACTATCCTAGGGCTGATGCTAACCCTAACCCTAACCCTAACACTATCCTAGGGCTGATACTAACCCTAACCCTAACACTATCCTAGGCCTGATGATAACCCTAACCCTAACCCTAACACTATCCTAGGGCTGATGATAACCCTAACACTAACACTATCCTAGGCCTGATGCTAACCCTAACCATAACCCTAACACTATCCTAGGGCTGATGCTAACCATAACCCTAACACTATCCTAGGGCTGATGCTAACCCTAACCCTAACCCTAACACTATCCAAGGGCTGATGCTAACCCTAACCCTAACACTATCATAGGCCTGATGATAACCCTAACCCTAACCCTAACACTATCCTAGGGCTGATGCTAACCCTAACCCTAACCCTAACACTATCCTAGGGCTGATGCTAACCCTAACCCTAACACTATCCTAGGGCTGATGCTAACCCTAACCCTAACCCTAACACTATCCTAGGGCTGATGCTAACCCTAACCCTAACACTACCCTAGGCCTGATGATAACCCTAACCATAACCCTAACACTATCCTAGGGCTGATGCTAACCCTAACCCTAACACTGTCCTAGGGCTGATGCTAACCCTAATCCTAACCCTAGCACTATCCTAGGGCTGATGCTAACCCTAACGCTAACCCTAACACTATCCTAGGCCTGATGCTAACCCTAACCCTAACCCTAACACTATCCTAGGCCTGATGCTAACCCTATCCCTAACCATAACACTCTCCTAGGGCTGAGGCTAACCCTAACCCTAACACTATCCTAGGGCGGATGCTAACCCTAACCCTAACCCTAACACAATCCTAGGGCTGATGCTAACCCTAACCCTAACACTATCCTAGGGCTGATGCTAACCCTAACCCTAACCCTAACACTATCCTAGGGCTGATGCTAACACTAACCCTAACACTATCCTAGGGCTGATGCTAACCCTAACCCTAACCCTAACATTATCCCATTGCTGATGCTAACCCTAACCCTAACACTATCCTAGGGCTGATGCTAAACCTAACCCTAACACTAACACTATCCTAGGGCTGATGCTAACCCTAACCCTAACCCTAACACTATCCTAGAGCTGATGATAACCCTAACCCTAACCCTAACCCTAACCCTAATACTATCCTAGGGCTGATGCTAACCCTAACACTAACCCTAACACTATCCTAGGGCTGGTGCTAACCCTAACCCTAACACTATCCTAGGGGTGATGCTAACCCTAACCCTAACCCTAACAATATCCTAGGGCTGATGCTAACCCTAACCCTAACACTATCATAGGCCTGATGATAACCCTAACCCTAACCCTAACACTACCCTAGGGCTGATGCTAACCCTAACACTAACCCTAACACTATCCTAGGGCTGATGCTAACCCTAACCCTAACACTATCCTAGGGCTGATGCTAACCCTAACCCTAACACTACCCTAGGCCTGTGATAACCCTAACCATAACCCTAACACTATCCTAGGGCTGATGCTAACCCTAACCCTAACACTAGCCTAGAGCTGATGCTAACCCTAATCCTAACCCTAACACGATCCTAGGGCTGATGCTAACCCTACGCTAACCCTAACACTATCCTTGAACTGATGCTAACCCTAACCCTAACCCTAACACTATCCTAGGCCTGATGATAACCCTAAACCTAACCCTAACACTATCCTAGGGTTTATGTTAACCCTAACCCTAACACTATCCTACAGCTGATGCTAACCCTAACCCTAACCCTAACACTATCCTCGGGCTGATGCTAACCCTAACCCTAACACTATCCTAGGCCTTATGCTAACCCTAACACTAACCCTAACACTATCCTAGGGCTGATGCTAACCCTAACCCTAACACTATCCTAGGGCTGATGCTAACCCTAACCCTAACCCTAACACTATCCTAGGGCTGATGCTAACCCTAACCCTATCACTATCCTAGGGCTGATGCTATCCCTAACCCTAACCCTAACACTATCCTAGGGCTGATGCTAACCCTAACCCTAACACTATCCTAGGGCTGATGCTAACCCTAACCCTAACCCTAACACTATCCTAGGGCTGATGCTAACCCTACCCCTAACACTATCCTAGGGCTGATGCTAACCCTAACCCTAAGCCTAACATTATTCCAGGGCTGATGCTAACCATAAGCGTAACACTATCCTAGGGCTGATGCTAACCCTAACCCTAACCCTAACACTATCCTAGAGCTGATGCTAACCCTAACCCTAATCCTAACCCTAACCCTAATACTATCCTAGGGCTGATGCTAACCCTAACCCTAACCCTAACAGTATCCTAGGGCTGATGCTAACCCTAACATTAACACTATCCTAGGGCTGATGCTAAACCTAACCATACCCCTAACACTATCCTAGGGCTGATGCTAACCCTAACCCTAACTCTAACACTATCCTAGGGCTGAGGCTAACCCTAACCCTAACACTATCCTACGGCTGATGCTAACCCTAACACTAACCCTAACACTATCCTAAGGCTGATGGTAACCCTAACACTAACAGTATCCTAAGCCTGATACTAACCCTAACTCTAACCCTAACACTATCCTAGGGCTGATGCTAACCCTAACCTAATAATATCCTAGGGCTGATGCTAACACTAACCCTAACCCTAACACTATCCTAGGGCTGATGCTAACCCTAACCCTAACCCTAACACTATCCTAGGGCTGATACTAACCCTAACCCTAACACTATCCTAGGCCTGATGATAACCCTAACCCTAACCCTAACACTATCCTAGGGCTGATGATAACCCTAACACTAACACTATCCTAGGCCTGATGCTAACCCTAACCATAACCCTAACACTATCCTAGGGCTGATGCTAACCATAACCCTAACACTATCCTAGGGCTGATGCTAACCCTAACCCTAACCCTAACACTATCCAAGGGCTGATGCTAACCCTAACCCTAACACTATCATAGGCCTGATGATAACCCTAACCCTAACCCTAACACTATCCTAGGGCTGATGCTAACCCTAACCCTAACCCTAACACTATCCTAGGGCTGATGCTAACCCTAACCCTAACACTATCCTAGGGCTGATGCTAACCCTAACCCTAACCCTAACACTATCCTAGGGCTGATGCTAACCCTAACCCTAACACTACCCTAGGCCTGATGATAACCCTAACCATAACCCTAACACTATCCTAGGGCTGATGCTAACCCTAACCCTAACACTGTCCTAGGGCTGATGCTAACCCTAATCCTAACCCTAGCACTATCCTAGGGCTGATGCTAACCCTAACGCTAACCCTAACACTACCCTAGGCCTGATGCTAACCCTAACCCTAACCCTAACACTATCCTAGGCCTGATGCTAACCCTATCCCTAACCATAACACTCTCCTAGGGCTGAGGCTAACCCTAACCCTAACACTATCCTAGGGCGGATGCTAACCCTAACCCTAACCCTAACACAATCCTAGGGCTGATGCTAACCCTAACCCTAACACTATCCTAGGGCTGATGCTAACCCTAACCCTAACCCTAACACTATCCTAGGGCTGATGCTAACACTAACCCTAACACTATCCTAGGGCTGATGCTAACCCTAACCCTAACCCTAACATTATCCCATTGCTGATGCTAACCCTATCCCTAACACTATCCTAGGGCTGATGCTAAACCTAACCCTAACACTAACACTATCCTAGGGCTGATGCTAACCCTAACCCTAACCCTAACACTATCCTAGAGCTGATGATAACCCTAACCCTAACCCTAACCCTAACCCTAATACTATCCTAGGGCTGATGCTAACCCTAACACTAACCCTAACACTATCCTAGGGCTGGTGCTAACCCTAACCCTAACACTATCCTAGGGCTGATGCTAACCCTAACCCTAACCCTAACAATATCCTAGGGCTGATGCTAACCCTAACCCTAACACTATCATAGGCCTGATGATAACCCTAACCCTAACCCTAACACTATCCTAGGGCTGATGCTAACCCTAACACTAACCCTAACACTATCCTAGGGCTGATGCTAACCCTAACCCTAACACTATCCTAGGGCTGATGCTAACCCTAACCCTAACACTACCCTAGGCCTGTGATAACCCTAACCATAACCCTAACACTATCCTAGGGCTGATGCTAACCCTAACCCTAACACTAGCCTAGAGCTGATGCTAACCCTAATCCTAACCCTAACACGATCCTAGGGCTGATGCTAACCCTACGCTAACCCTAACACTATCCTTGAACTGATGCTAACCCTAACCCTAACCCTAACACTATCCTAGGCCTGATGATAACCCTAAACCTAACCCTAACACTATCCTAGGGTTTATGTTAACCCTAACCCTAACACTATCCTACAGCTGATGCTAACCCTAACCCTAACCCTAACACTATCCTCGGGCTGATGCTAACCCTAACCCTAACACTATCCTAGGCCTTATGCTAACCCTAACACTAACCCTAACACTATCCTAGGGCTGATGCTAACCCTAACCCTAACACTATCCTAGGGCTGATGCTAACCCTAACCCTAACCCTAACACTATCCTAGGGCTGATGCTAACCCTAACCCTATCACTATCCTAGGGCTGATGCTAACCCTAACCCTAACCCTAACACTATCCTAGGGCTGATGCTAACCCTAACCCTAACACTATCCTAGGGCTGATGCTAACCCTAACCCTAACCCTAACACTATCCTAGGGCTGATGCTAACCCTACCCCTAACACTATCCTAGGGCTGATGCTAACCCTAACCCTAAGCCTAACATTATTCCAGGGCTGATGCTAACCCTAACCGTAACACTATCCTAGGGCTGATGCTAACCCTAACCCTAACCCTAACACTATCCTAGAGCTGATGCTAACCCTAACCCTAATCCTAACCCTAACCCTAATACTATCCTAGGGCTGATGCTAACCCTAACCCTAACCCTAACAGTATCCTAGGGCTGATGCTAATCCTAACACTAACACTATCCTAGGGCTGATGCTAACCCTAACCCTAACACTATCCTAGGGCTGATGCTAACCCTAACCCTAACCCTAACACTATCCTAGGGCTGATGCTAACCCTAACCCTAACACTATGCTAGGCCTGATGCTAACCCTAACCCTAACCCTAATTCTATCCTAGGGCTGATGCTAACCCTAACCCTAACACTATCCTAGGGCTGATGCTAACCCTAACCCTAACACTATCCTAGGGCTGATGCTAACCCTAACCCTAACCCTAACACTATCCTAGGGCTGATGCTAACCCTAACCCTAACACTATCCTACGGCTGATGCTAACCCTAACCCTAACCCTAACACTATCCTAAGGCTGATGCTAACCCTAACACTAACACTATCCTAGGCCTGGTGCTAACCCTAACCCTAACCCTAACACTATCCTAGGGCTGATGCTAACCCTAACCCTAATAATATCCTAGGGCTGATGCTAACCCTAACCCTAACCCTAACACTATCCTAGGGCTGATGCTAACCCTAACCCTAACCCTAACACTATCCTAGGCCTGATGCTAACCCTATCCCTAACCATAACACTCTCCTAGGGCTGAGGCTAACCCTAACCCTAACACTATCCTAGGGCTGACGCTAACCCTAACCCTAACCCTAACACTATCCTAGGGTTGATGCTAACCCTAACCCTAACACTATCCTAGGGCTGATGCTAACCCTAACCCTAACAGTATCCTAGGGCTGATGCTAACCCTAACCTTAACCCTAACACTATCCTAGGGCTGATGCAAACCCTAACCCTAACACTATCCTAGGGCTGATGCTAACCCTAATCCTAACCCTAACACTATCCTAGGGCTGATGCTAACCCTAACCCTAACACTATCCTAGGGCTGATGCTAACCCTAACGCTAACCCTAACACTATCCTTGAACTGATACTAACCCTAACACTAACCCTAACACTATCCTAGGCCTGACGATAACCCTAACCCTAACCCTAACACTATCCTAGGGTTTATGTTAACCCTAACCCTAACACTATCCTACGGCTGATGCTAACCCTAACCCTAACCCTAACACTATCCTAGGGCTGATGCTAACCCTAACCCTAACACTATCCTAGGCCTTATGCTAACCCTAACCCTAACCCTAACACTATCCTAGGGCTGATGCTAACCCTAACCCTAACACTATCCTAGGCCTGATGATAACCCTAACCCTAACCCTAACACTATCCTAGGGCTGATGCTAACCCTAATCCTAACCCTAACACTATCCTAGGCCTGATGCTAACCCTATCCCTAACCATAACACTCTCCTAGGGCTGAGGCTATCCCTAACCCTAACACTATCCTAGGGTTGATGCTAACCCTAACCCTAACACTATCCTAGGGCTGATGCTAACCCTAACCCTAACCCTAACACTATCCTAGGGCTGATGCTAACACTAACCCTAACACTATCCTAAGGCTGATGCTAACCCTAACACTAACCCTAACATTATCGCAGGGCTGATGCTAACCCTAACCCTAACACTATCCTAGGGCTGATGCTAAACCTAACCCTAACACTAACACTATCCTAGGGCTGATGCTAACCCTAACCCTAACCCTAACACTATCCTAGAGCTGATGATAACCCTAACCCTAACCCTAATACTATCCTAGGGCTGATGCTAACCCTAACACTAACCCTAACACTATCCTCGGGCTGATGCTAACCCTAACCCTAACACTATCCTACGGCTGATGCTAACCCTAACCCTAACCCTAACACTATCCTAGGGCTGATGCTAACCCTAACCCTAACACTATCATAGGCCTGATGATAACCCTAACCCTAACCCTAACACTATCCTAGGGCTGATGCTAACCCTAACCCTAACCCTAACACTATCCTAGGGCTGATGCTAACCCTAACCCTAACACTATCCTAGGGCTGATGCTAACCCTAACCCTAACCCTAGCACTATCCTAGGGCTGATGCTAACCCTAACCCTAACACTACCCTAGGCCTGATGATAACCCTAACCATAACCCTAACACTATCCTAGGGCTGATGCTAACCCTAACCCTAACACTATCGTAGGGCTGATGCTAACCCTAATCCTAACCCTAGCACTATCCTAGGGCTGATGCTAACCCTAACGCTAACCCTAACACTATCCTTGAACTTATGCTAACACTAACCCTAACCCTAACACTATCCTAGGCCTCATGATAACCCTAACCCTAACCCTAACACTATCCTAGGGTTTATGTTAACCCTAACCCTAACACTATCCTACAGCTGATGATAACCCTAACCCTAACCCTAACACTATCCTAGGGCTGATGCTAACCCTAATCCTAACCCTAACACTATCCTAGGCCTGATGCTAACCCTATCCCTAACCATAACACTCTCCTAGGGCTGAGGCTAACCCTAACCCTAACACTATCCTAGGGCTGACGCTAACCCTAACCCTAACCCTAACACTATCCTAGGGTTGATGCTAACCCTAACCGTAACACTATCCTAGGGCTGATGCTAACCCTAACCCTAACCATAACACTATCCTAGGGCTGATGCTAACCCTAACCCTAACACTATCCTAGGGCTGATGCTAACCCTAAACCTAACCCTAACACTATCCTCGGGCTGATGCTAATCCTAACCCTAACACTATCCTACGGCTGATGCTAACCCTAACCCTAACCCTAACACTATCCTAGGGCTGATGCTAACCCTAACCCTAACACTATCATAGGCCTGATGATAACCCTAACCCTAACCCTAACACTATCCTAGGGCTGATGCTAACCCTAACCCTAACCCTAACACTATCCTAGGACTGATGCTAACCCTAACCCTAACACTATCCTAGGGCTGATGCTAACCCTAACCCTAACCCTAACACTATCCTAGGGCTGATGCTAACCCTAACCCTAACACTACCCTAGGCCTGATGATAACCCTAACCATAACCCTAACACTATCCTAGGGCTGATGCTAACCCTAACCCTAACACTATCCTAGGGCTGATGCTAACCCTAATCCTAACCCTAGCACTATCCTAGGGCTGATGCTAACCCTAACGCTAACCCTAACACTATCCTTGAACTGATGCTAACACTAACCCTAACCCTAACACTATCCTAGGCCTCATGATAACCCTAACCCTAACCCTAACACTATCCTAGGGTTTATGTTAACCCTAACCCTAACACTATCCTACAGCTGATGATAACCCTAACCCTAACCCTAACACTATCCTAGGGCTGATGCTAACCCTAACCCTAACACTATCCTAGGCCTGATGATAACCCTAACCCTAACCCTAACACTATCCTAGGGCTGATGCTAACCCTAATCCTAACCCTAACACTATCCTAGGCCTGATGCTAACCCTATCCCTAACCATAACACTCTCCTAGGGCTGAGGCTAACCCTAACCCTAACACTATCTTAGGGCTGACGCTAACCCTAACCCTAACCCTAACACTATCCTAGGGTTGATGCTAACCCTAACCGTAACACTATCCTAGGGCTGATGCTAACCCTAACCCTAACCCTAACACTATCCTAGGGCTGATGCTAACCCTAACCCTAACATTATCCTAGGGCTGATGCTAACCCTAACCCTAACCCTAACACTATCCTAGGGCTGATGCTAACCCTAACCCTAACCCTAACACTATCCTAGGGCTGATGCTAACACTAACCCTAACACTATCCTAGGGCTGAGGCTAACCCTAACCCTAACCCTAACATTATCCCAGGGCTGATGGTAACCCTAACCCTAACACTATCCTAGGGCTGATGCTAAACCTAACCCTAACACTAACACTATCCTAGGGCTGATGCTAACCCTAACCCTAACCCTAACACTATCCTAGAGCTGATGATAACCCTAACCCTAACCCTAATACTATCCTAGGGCTGATGCTAACCCTAACACTAACCCTAACACTATCCTCGGGCTGATGCTAACCCTAACCCTAACACTATCCTACGGCTGATGCTAACCCTAACCCTAACCCTAACACTATCCTAGGGCTGATGCTAACCCTAACCCTAACACTATCATAGGCCTGATGATAACCCTAACCCTAACCCTAACACTATCCTAGGGCTGATGCTAACCCTAACCCTAACCCTAACACTATCCTAGGGCTGATGCTAACCCTAACCCTAACACTATCCTAGGGCTGATGCTAACCCTAACCCTAACCCTAACACTATCCTAGGGCTGATGCTAACCCTAACCCTAACACTACCCTAGGCTTGATGATAACCCTAACCATAACCCTAACACTATCCTAGGGCTGATGCTAACCCTAACCCTAACACTATCCTAGGGCTGATGCTAACCGTAATCCTAACCCTAGCACTATCCTAGGGCTGATGCTAACCCTAACGCTAACCCTAACACTATCCTAGGCCTGATGCTCACCCTAACCCTAACCCTAACACTATCCTAGGCCTGATGCTAACCCTATCCCTAACCATAACACTCTCCTAGGGCTGAGGCTAACCCTAACCATAACACTATCCTAGGGCTGATGCTAACCCTAACCCTAACACTATCCTAGGGCGGATGCTAACCCTAACCCTAACCCTAACACAATCCTAGGGCTGATGCTAACCCTAACCCTAACACTATCCTAGGGCTGATGCTAACCCTAACCCTAACCCTAACACTATCCTAGGGCTGATGCTAACACTAACCCTAACACTATCCTAGGGCTGATGCTAACCCTAACCCTAACCCTAACATTATCCCAGGGCTGATGCTAACCCTAACCCTAACACTATCCTAGGGCTGATGCTAAACCTAACCCTAACACTAACACTATCCTAGGGCTGATGCTAACCCTAACCCTAACCCTAACACTATCCTAGAGCTGATGATAACCCTAACCCTAACCCTAACCCTAACCCTAACCCTAATACTATCCTAGGCCTGATGCTAACCCTAATCCTAACCCTAACACTATCCTAGGCCTGATGCTAACCCTATCCCTAACCATAACACTCTCCTAGGGCTGAGGCTAACCCTACCCTAACACTATCCTAGGGCTGACGCTAACCCTAACCCTAACCCTAACACTATCCTAGGGTTGATGGTAACCCTAACCATAACACTATCCTAGGGCTGATGCTAACCCTAACCCTAACCCTAACACTATCCTAGGGCTGATGCTAACCCTAACCCTAACACTATCCTAGGGCTGATGCTAACCCTAACCCTAACCCTAACACTATCCTACGGCTGATGCTAACCCTAACCCTAACACTATCCTAGGGCTTATGCTAACCCTAACCCTAACCCTAACACTATCCTAGGGCTGATGCTAACACTAACCCTAACACTATCCTAGGGCTGATGCTAACCCTAACCCTAACCCTAACATTATCGCAGGGCTGATGCTAACCCTAACCCTAACACTATCCTAGGGCTGATGCTAAACCTAACCCTAACACTAACACTATCCTAGGGCTGATGCTAACCCTAACCCTAACCCTAACACTATCCTAGAGCTGATGATAACCCTAACCCTAACCCTAATACTATCCTAGGGCTGATGCTAACCCTAACACTAACCCTAACACTATCCTCGGGCTGATACTAACCCTAACCCTAACACTATCCTAGGGCTGATGCTAACCCTAATCCTAACCCTAGCACTATCCTAGGGCTGATGCTAACCCTAACGCTAACCCTAACACTATCCTTGAACTTATGCTAACACTAACCCTAACCCTAACACTATCCTAGGCCTCATGATAACCCTAACCCTAACCCTAACACTATCCTAGGGTTTATGTTAACCCTAACCCTAACACTATCCTACAGCTGATGATAACCCTAACCCTAACCCTAACACTATCCTAGGGCTGATGCTAACCCTAACCCTAACACTATCCTAGGCCTGATGATAACCCTAACCCTAACCCTAACACTATCCTAGGGCTGATGCTAACCCTAATCCTAACCCTAACACTATCCTAGGCCTGATGCTAACCCTATCCATAACCATAACACTATCCTAGGGCTGAGGCTAACCCTAACCCTAACACTATCCTAGGGCTGACGCTAACCCTAACCCTAACCCTAACACTATCCTAGGGTTGATGCTAACCCTAACCGTAACACTATCCTAGGGCTGATGCTAACCCTAACCCTAACCCTAACACTATCCTAGGGCTGATGCTAACCCTAACCCTAACACTATCCTAGGGCTGATGCTAACCCTAACCCTAACCCTAACACTATCCTCGGGCTGATGCTAACCCTAACCCTAACACTATCCTACGGCTGATGCTAACCCTAACCCTAACCCTAACACTATCCTAGGGCTGATGCTAACCCTAACCCTAACACTATCATAGGCCTGATGATAACCCTAACCCTAACCCTAACACTATCCTAGGGCTGATGCTAACCCTAACCCTAACCCTAACACTATCCTAGGACTGATGCTAACCCTAACCCTAACACTATCCTAGGGCTGATGCTAACCCTAACCCTAACCCTAACACTATCCTAGGGCTGATGCTAACCCTAACCCTAACACTACCCTAGGCCTGATGATAACCCTAACCATAACCCTAACACTATCCTAGGGCTGATGCTAACCCTAACCCTAACACTATCCTAGGGCTGATGCTAACCCTAATCCTAACCCTAGCACTATCCTAGGGCTGATGCTAACCCTAACGCTAACCCTAACACTATCCTTGAACTGATGCTAACACTAACCCTAACCCTAACACTATCCTAGGCCTCATGATAACCCTAACCCTAACCCTAACACTATCCTAGGGTTTATGTTAACCCTAACCCTAACACTATCCTACAGCTGATGATAACCCTAACCCTAACCCTAACACTATCCTAGGGCTGATGCTAACCCTAACCCTAACACTATCCTAGGCCTGATGATAACCCTAACCCTAACCCTAACACTATCCTAGGGCTGATGCTAACCCTAATCCTAACCCTAACACTATCCTAGGCCTGATGCTAACCCTATCCCTAACCATAACACTCTCCTAGGGCTGAGGCTAACCCTAACCCTAACACTATCTTAGGGCTGACGCTAACCCTAACCCTAACCCTAACACTATCCTAGGGTTGATGCTAACCCTAACCGTAACACTATCCTAGGGCTGATGCTAACCCTAACCCTAACCCTAACACTATCCTAGGGCTGATGCTAACCCTAACCCTAACATTATCCTAGGGCTGATGCTAACCCTAACCCTAACCCTAACACTATCCTAGGGCTGATGCTAACCCTAACCCTAACCCTAACACTATCCTAGGGCTGATGCTAACACTAACCCTAACACTATCCTAGGGCTGAGGCTAACCCTAACCCTAACCCTAACATTATCCCAGGGCTGATGGTAACCCTAACCCTAACACTATCCTAGGGCTGATGCTAAACCTAACCCTAACACTAACACTATCCTAGGGCTGATGCTAACCCTAACCCTAACCCTAACACTATCCTAGAGCTGATGATAACCCTAACCCTAACCCTAATACTATCCTAGGGCTGATGCTAACCCTAACACTAACCCTAACACTATCCTCGGGCTGATGCTAACCCTAACCCTAACACTATCCTACGGCTGATGCTAACCCTAACCCTAACCCTAACACTATCCTAGGGCTGATGCTAACCCTAACCCTAACACTATCATAGGCCTGATGATAACCCTAACCCTAACCCTAACACTATCCTAGGGCTGATGCTAACCCTAACCCTAACCCTAACACTATCCTAGGGCTGATGCTAACCCTAACCCTAACACTATCCTAGGGCTGATGCTAACCCTAACCCTAACCCTAACACTATCCTAGGGCTGATGCTAACCCTAACCCTAACACTACCCTAGGCTTGATGATAACCCTAACCATAACCCTAACACTATCCTAGGGCTGATGCTAACCCTAACCCTAACACTATCCTAGGGCTGATGCTAACCGTAATCCTAACCCTAGCACTATCCTAGGGCTGATGCTAACCCTAACGCTAACCCTAACACTATCCTAGGCCTGATGCTCACCCTAACCCTAACCCTAACACTATCCTAGGCCTGATGCTAACCCTATCCCTAACCATAACACTCTCCTAGGGCTGAGGCTAACCCTAACCATAACACTATCCTAGGGCTGATGCTAACCCTAATCCTAACACTATCCTAGGGCGGATGCTAACCCTAACCCTAACCCTAACACAATCCTAGGGCTGATGCTAACCCTAACCCTAACACTATCCTAGGGCTGATGCTAACCCTAACCCTAACCCTAACACTATCCTAGGGCTGATGCTAACACTAACCCTAACACTATCCTAGGGCTGATGCTAACCCTAACCCTAACCCTAACATTATCCCAGGGCTGATGCTAACCCTAACCCTAACACTATCCTAGGGCTGATGCTAAACCTAACCCTAACACTAACACTATCCTAGGGCTGATGCTAACCCTAACCCTAACCCTAACACTATCCTAGAGCTGATGATAACCCTAACCCTAACCCTAACCCTAACCCTAACCCTAATACTATCCTAGGCCTGATGCTAACCCTAATCCTAACCCTAACACTATCCTAGGCCTGATGCTAACCCTATCCCTAACCATAACACTCTCCTAGGGCTGAGGCTAACCCTACCCTAACACTATCCTAGGGCTGACGCTAACCCTAACCCTAACCCTAACACTATCCTAGGGTTGATGCTAACCCTAACCATAACACTATCCTAGGGCTGATGCTAACCCTAACCCTAACCCTAACACTATCCTAGGGCTGATGCTAACCCTAACCCTAACTCTATCCTAGGGCTGATGCTAACCCTAACCCTAACCCTAACACTATCCTACGGCTGATGCTAACCCTAACCCTAACACTATCCTAGGGCTTATGCTAACCCTAACCCTAACCCTAACACTATCCTAGGGCTGATGCTAACACTAACCCTAACACTATCCTAGGGCTGATGCTAACCCTAACCCTAACCCTAACATTATCGCAGGGCTGATGCTAACCCTAACCCTAACACTATCCTAGGGCTGATGCTAAACCTAACCCTAACACTAACACTATCCTAGGGCTGATGCTAACCCTAACCCTAACCCTAACACTATCCTAGAGCTGATGATAACCCTAACCCTAACCCTAATACTATCCTAGGGCTGATGCTAACCCTAACACTAACCCTAACACTATCCTCGGGCTGATACTAACCCTAACCCTAACACTATCCTACGGCTGATGCTAACCCTAACCCTAACCCTAACACTATCCTAGGGCTGATGCTAACCCTAACCCTAACACTATCATAGGCCTGATGATAACCCTAACCCTAACCCTAACACTATCCTAGGGCTGATGCTAACCCTAACCCTAACCCTAACACTATCCTAGGGCTGATGCTAACCCTAACCCTAACACTATCCTAGGGCTGATGCTAACCCTAACCCTAACCCTAACACTATCCTAGGGCTGATGCTAACCCTAACCCTAACACTACCCTAGGCCTGATGATAACCCTAACCATAACCCTAACACTATCCTAGGGCTGATGCTAACCCTAACCCTAACACTATCCTAGGGCTGATGCTAACCCTAATCCTAACCCTAGCACTATCCTAGGGCTGATGCTAACCCTAACGCTAACCCTAACACTATCCTTGAACTGATGCTAACACTAACCCTAACCCTAACACTATCCTAGGCCTCATGATAACCCTAACCCTAACCCTAACACTATCCTAGGGTTTATGTTAACCCTAACCCTAACACTATCCTACAGCTGATGATAACCCTAACCCTAACCCTAACACTATCCTAGGGCTGATGCTAACCCTAACCCTAACACTATCCTAGGCCTGATGATAACCCTAACCCTAACCCTAACACTATCCTAGGGCTGATGCTAACCCTAATCCTAACCCTAACACTATCCTAGGCCTGATGCTAACCCTATCCCTAACCATAACACTCTCCTAGGGCTGAGGCTAACCCTAACCCTAACACTATCCTAGGGCTGACGCTAACCCTAACCCTAACCCTAACACTATCCGAGGGTTGATGCTAACCCTAACCGTAACACTATCCTAGGGCTGATGCTAACCCTAACCCTAACCCTAACACTATCCTAGGGCTGATGCTAACCCTAACCCTAACACTATCCTAGGGCTGATGCTAACCCTAACCCTAACCCTAACACTATCCTAGGGCTGATGCTAACCCTAACCCTAACACTATCCTAGGGCTGATGCTAACCCTAACACTAACCCTAACACTATCCTAGGGCTGATGCTAACACTAACCCTAACACTATCCTAGGGCTGATGCTAACCCTAACCCTAAGCCTAACATTATCCCAGGGCTGATGCTAACCCTAACCCTAACACTATCGTAGGGCTGATGCTAAACCTAACCCTAACACTAACACTATCCTAGGGCTGATGATAACCCTAACCCTAACCCTAATACTATCCTAGGGCTGATGCTAACCCTAACACTAACCCTAACACTATCCTCGGGCTGATGCTAACCCTAACCCTAACACTATCCTACGGCTGATGCTAACCCTAACCCTAACCCTAACACTATCCTAGGGCTGATGCTAACCCTAACCCTAACACTATCCTAGGGCTGATGCTAACCCTAACCCTAACCCTAACACTATCCTAGGGCTGATGCTAACCCTACCCCTAACACTATCCTAGGGCTGATGCTAACCCTAACCCTAACCCTAACATTATCCCAGGGCTGATGCTAACCCTAACCGTAACACTATCCTAGGGCTGATGCTAACCCTAACCCTAACCCTAACACTATCCTAGAGCTGATGCTAACCCTAACCCTAATCCTAACCATAACCCTAATACTATCCTAGGGCTAATGCTAACCCTAACCCTAACCCTAACAGTATCCTAGGGCTGATGCTAATCCTAACACTAACACTATCCTAGGGCTGATGCTAAACCTAACCATACCCCTAACACTATCCTAGGGCTGATGGTAACCCTAACCCTAACTCTAACACTATCCTAGGGCTGAGGCTAACCCTAACCCTAACACTATCCTACGGCTGATGCTAACCCTAACATTAACCCTAACACTATCCTAAGGCTGATGGTAACCCTAACACTAACACTATCCTAAGCCTGATACTAACCCTAACTCTAACCCTAACACTATCCTAGGGCTCATGCTAACCCTAACCTAATAATATCCTAGGGCTGATGCTAACACTAACCCTAACCCTAACACTATCCTAGGGCTGATGCTAACCCTAACCCTAACCCTAACACTATCCTAGGGCTGATACTAACCCTAACCCTAACACTATCCTAGGCCTGATGATAACCCTAACCCTAACCCTAACACTATCCTAGGGCTGATGATAACCCTAACACTAACACTATCCTAGGCCTGATGCTAACCCTAACCATAACCCTAACACTATCCTAGGGCTGATGCTAACCATAACCCTAACACTATCCTAGGGCTGATGCTAACCCTAACCCTAACCCTAACACTATCCAAGGGCTGATGCTAACCCTAACCCTAACACTATCATAGGCCTGATGATAACCCTAACCCTAACCCTAACACTATCCTAGGGCTGATGCTAACCCTAACCCTAACCCTAACACTATCCTAGGGCTGATGCTAACCCTAACCCTAACACTATCCTAGGGCTGATGCTAACCCTAACCCTAACCCTAACACTATCCTAGGGCTGATGCTAACCCTAACCCTAACACTACCCTAGGCCTGATGATAACCCTAACCATAACCCTAACACTATCCTAGGGCTGATGCTAACCCTAACCCTAACACTGTCCTAGGGCTGATGCTAACCCTAATCCTAACCCTAGCACTATCCTAGGGCTGATGCTAACCCTAACGCTAACCCTAACACTATCCTAGGCCTGATGCTAACCCTAACCCTAACCCTAACACTATCCTAGGCCTGATGCTAACCCTATCCCTAACCATAACACTCTCCTAGGGCTGAGGCTAACCCTAACCCTAACACTATCCTAGGGCGGATGCTAACCCTAACCCTAACCCTAACACAATCCTAGGGCTGATGCTAACCCTAACCCTAACACTATCCTAGGGCTGATGCTAACCCTAACCCTAACCCTAACACTATCCTAGGGCTGATGCTAACACTAACCCTAACACTATCCTAGGGCTGATGCTAACCCTAACCCTAACCCTAACATTATCCCATTGCTGATGCTAACCCTAACCCTAACACTATCCTAGGGCTGATGCTAAACCTAACCCTAACACTAACACTATCCTAGGGCTGATGCTAACCCTAACCCTAACCCTAACACTATCCTAGAGCTGATGATAACCCTAACCCTAACCCTAACCCTAACCCCAATACTATCCTAGGGCTGATGCTAACCCTAACACTAACCCTAACACTATCCTAGGGCTGGTGCTAACCCTAACCCTAACACTATCCTAGGGGTGATGCTAACCCTAACCCTAACCCTAACAATATCCTAGGGCTGATGCTAACCCTAACCCTAACACTATCATAGGCCTGATGATAACCCTAACCCTAACCCTAACACTATCCTAGGGCTGATGCTAACCCTAACACTAACCCTAACACTATCCTAGGGCTGATGCTAACCCTAACCCTAACACTATCCTAGGGCTGATGCTAACCCTAACCCTAACACTACCCTAGGCCTGTGATAACCCTAACCATAACCCTAACACTATCCTAGGGCTGATGCTAACCCTAACCCTAACACTAGCCTAGAGCTGATGCTAACCCTAATCCTAACCCTAACACGATCCTAGGGCTGATGCTAACCCTACGCTAACCCTAACACTATCCTTGAACTGATGCTAACCCTAACCCTAACCCTAACACTATCCTAGGCCTGATGATAACCCTAAACCTAACCCTAACACTATCCTAGGGTTTATGTTAACCCTAACCCTAACACTATCCTACAGCTGATGCTAACCCTAACCCTAACCCTAACACTATCCTCGGGCTGATGCTAACCCTAACCCTAACACTATCCTAGGCCTTATGCTAACCCTAACACTAACCCTAACACTATCCTAGGGCTGATGCTAACCCTAACCCTAACACTATCCTAGGGCTGATGCTAACCCTAACCCTAACCCTAACACTATCCTAGGGCTGATGCTAACCCTAACCCTATCACTATCCTAGGGCTGATGCTATCCCTAACCCTAACCCTAACACTATCCTAGGGCTGATGCTAACCCTAACCCTAACACTATCCTAGGGCTGATGCTAACCCTAACCCTAACCCTAACACTATCCTAGGGCTGATGCTAACCCTACCCCTAACACTATCCTAGGGCTGATGCTAACCCTAACCCTAAGCCTAACATTATTCCAGGGCTGATGCTAACCCTAAGCGTAACACTATCCTAGGGCTGATGCTAACCCTAACCCTAACCCTAACACTATCCTAGAGCTGATGCTAACCCTAACCCTAATCCTAACCCTAACCCTAATACTATCCTAGGGCTGATGCTAACCCTAACCCTAACCCTAACAGTATCCTAGGGCTGATGCTAACCCTAACACTAACACTATCCTAGGGCTGATGCTAAACCTAACCATACCCCTAACACTATCCTAGGGC
The DNA here is from genome assembly GCF_020740605.2 of Lemur catta. Taxonomy (NCBI): domain Eukaryota; kingdom Metazoa; phylum Chordata; class Mammalia; order Primates; family Lemuridae; genus Lemur; species Lemur catta. The sequence continues at coordinate 897,121 of NW_025423853.1, read as the reverse complement.
TGATGCTAACCCTAACCCTAACTCTAACACTATCCTAGGGCTGAGGCTAACCCTAACCCTAACACTATCCTACGGCTGATGCTAACCCTAACACTAACCCTAACACTATCCTAAGGCTGATGGTAACCCTAACACTAACACTATCCTAAGCCTGATACTAACCCTAACTCTAACCCTAACACTATCCTAGGGCTGATGCTAACCCTAACCTAATAATATCCTAGGGCTGATGCTAACACTAACCCTAACCCTAACACTATCCTAGGGCTGATGCTAACCCTAACCCTAACCCTAACACTATCCTAGGGCTGATACTAACCCTAACCCTAACACTATCCTAGGCCTGATGATAACCCTAACCCTAACCCTAACACTATCCTAGGGCTGATGATAACCCTAACACTAACACTATCCTAGGCCTGATGCTAACCCTAACCATAACCCTAACACTATCCTAGGGCTGATGCTAACCATAACCCTAACACTATCCTAGGGCTGATGCTAACCCTAACCCTAACCCTAACACTATCCAAGGGCTGATGCTAACCCTAACCCTAACACTATCATAGGCCTGATGATAACCCTAACCCTAACCCTAACACTATCCTAGGGCTGATGCTAACCCTAACCCTAACCCTAACACTATCCTAGGGCTGATGCTAACCCTAACCCTAACACTATCCTAGGGCTGATGCTAACCCTAACCCTAACCCTAACACTATCCTAGGGCTGATGCTAACCCTAACCCTAACACTACCCTAGGCCTGATGATAACCCTAACCATAACCCTAACACTATCCTAGGGCTGATGCTAACCCTAACCCTAACACTGTCCTAGGGCTGATGCTAACCCTAATCCTAACCCTAGCACTATCCTAGGGCTGATGCTAACCCTAACGCTAACCCTAACACTACCCTAGGCCTGATGCTAACCCTAACCCTAACCCTAACACTATCCTAGGCCTGATGCTAACCCTATCCCTAACCATAACACTCTCCTAGGGCTGAGGCTAACCCTAACCCTAACACTATCCTAGGGCGGATGCTAACCCTAACCCTAACCTTAACACAATCCTAGGGCTGATGCTAACCCTAACCCTAACACTATCCTAGGGCTGATGCTAACCCTAACCCTAACCCTAACACTATCCTAGGGCTGATGCTAACACTAACCCTAACACTATCCTAGGGCTGATGCTAACCCTAACCCTAACCCTAACATTATCCCATTGCTGATGCTAACCCTATCCCTAACACTATCCTAGGGCTGATGCTAAACCTAACCCTAACACTAACACTATCCTACGGCTGATGCTAACCCTAACCCTAACCCTAACACTATCCTAGAGCTGATGATAACCCTAACCCTAACCCTAACCCTAACCCTAATACTATCCTAGGGCTGATGCTAACCCTAACACTAACCCTAACACTATCCTAGGGCTGGTGCTAACCCTAACCCTAACACTATCCTAGGGCTGATGCTAACCCTAACCCTAACCCTAACAATATCCTAGGGCTGATGCTAACCCTAACCCTAACACTATCATAGGCCTGATGATAACCCTAACCCTAACCCTAACACTATCCTAGGGCTGATGCTAACCCTAACACTAACCCTAACACTATCCTAGGGCTGATGCTAACCCTAACCCTAACACTATCCTAGGGCTGATGCTAACCCTAACCCTAACACTACCCTAGGCCTGTGATAACCCTAACCATAACCCTAACACTATCCTAGGGCTGATGCTAACCCTAACCCTAACACTAGCCTAGAGCTGATGCTAACCCTAATCCTAACCCTAACACGATCCTAGGGCTGATGCTAACCCTACGCTAACCCTAACACTATCCTTGAACTGATGCTAACCCTAACCCTAACCCTAACACTATCCTAGGCCTGATGATAACCCTAAACCTAACCCTAACACTATCCTAGGGTTTATGTTAACCCTAACCCTAACACTATCCCACAGCTGATGCTAACCCTAACCCTAACCCTAACACTATCCTCGGGCTGATGCTAACCCTAACCCTAACACTATCCTAGGCCTTATGCTAACCCTAACACTAACCCTAACACTATCCTAGGGCTGATGCTAACCCTAACCCTAACACTATCCTAGGGCTGATGCTAACCTTAACCCTAACCCTAACACTATCCTAGGGCTGATGCTAACCCTAACCCTATCACTATCCTAGGGCTAATGCTAACCCTAACCCTAACCCTAACACTATCCTAGGGCTGATGCTAACCCTAACCCTAACACTATCCTAGGGCTGATGCTAACCCTAACCCTAACCCTAACACTATCCTAGGGCTGATGCTAACCCTACCCCTAACACTATCCTAGGGCTGATGCTAACCCTAACCCTAAGCCTAACATTATTCCAGGGCTGATGCTAACCCTAACCGTAACACTATCCTAGGGCTGATGCTAACCCTAACCCTAACCCTAACACTATCCTAGAGCTGATGCTAACCCTAACCCTAATCCTAACCCTAACCCTAATACTATCCTAGGGCTGATGCTAACCCTAACCCTAACCCTAACAGTATCCTAGGGCTGATGCTAATCCTAACACTAACACTATCCTAGGGCTGATGCTAACCCTAACCCTAACACTATCCTAGGGCTGATGCTAACCCTAACCCTAACCCTAACACTATCCTAGGGCTGATGCTAACCCTAACCCTAACACTATGCTAGGCCTGATGCTAACCCTAACCCTAACCCTAATTCTATCCTAGGGCTGATGCTAACCCTAACCCTAACACTATCCTAGGGCTGATGCTAACACTAACCCTAACACTATCCTAGGGCTGATGCTAACCCTAACCCTAACCCTAACACTATCCTAGGGCTGATGCTAACCCTAACCCTAACACTATCCTACGGCTGATGCTAACCCTAACCCTAACCCTAACACTATCCTAAGGCTGATGCTAACCCTAACACTAACACTATCCTAGGCCTGGTGCTAACCCTAACCCTAACCCTAACACTATCCTAGGGCTGATGCTAACCCTAACCCTAATAATATCCTAGGGCTGATGCTAACCCTAACCCTAACCCTAACACTATCCTAGGGCTGATGCTAACCCTAACCCTAACCCTAACACTATCCTAGGCCTGATGCTAACCCTATCCCTAACCATAACACTCTCCTAGGGCTGAGGCTAACCCTAACCCTAACACTATCCTAGGGCTGACGCTAACCCTAACCCTAACCCTAACACTATCCTAGGGTTGATGCTAACCCTAACCCTAACACTATCCTAGGGCTGATGCTAACCCTAACCCTAACAGTATCCTAGGGCTGATGCTAACCCTAACCTTAACCCTAACACTATCCTAGGGCTGATGCAAACCCTAACCCTAACACTATCCTAGGGCTGATGCTAACCCTAATCCTAACCCTAACACTATCCTAGGGCTGATGCTAACCCTAACCCTAACACTATCCTAGGGCTGATGCTAACCCTAACCCTAACACTATCCTAGGGCTGATGCTAACCCTAACCCTAACCCTAACACTATCCTAGGGCTGATGCTAACCCTAACCCTAACACTACCCTAGGCCTGATGATAACCCTAACCATAACCCTAACACTATCCTAGGGCTGATGCTAACCCTAACCCTAACACTATCCTAGGGCTGATGCTAACCCTAATCCTAACCCTAGCACTATCCTAGGGCTGATGCTAACCCTAACGCTAACCCTAACACTATCCTTGAACTGATGCTAACACTAACCCTAACCCTAACACTATCCTAGGCCTCATGATAACCCTAACCCTAACCCTAACACTATCCTAGGGTTTATGTTAACCCTAACCCTAACACTATCCTACAGCTGATGATAACCCTAACCCTAACCCTAACACTATCCTAGGGCTGATGCTAACCCTAACCCTAACACTATCCTAGGCCTGATGATAACCCTAACCCTAACCCTAACACTATCCTAGGGCTGATGCTAACCCTAATCCTAACCCTAACACTATCCTAGGCCTGATGCTAACCCTATCCCTAACCATAACACTCTCCTAGGGCTGAGGCTAACCCTAACCCTAACACTATCCTAGGGCTGACGCTAACCCTAACCCTAACCCTAACACTATCCGAGGGTTGATGCTAACCCTAACCGTAACACTATCCTAGGGCTGATGCTAACCCTAACCCTAACCCTAACACTATCCTAGGGCTGATGCTAACCCTAACCCTAACACTATCCTAGGGCTGATGCTAACCCTAACCCTAACCCTAACACTATCCTAGGGCTGATGCTAACCCTAACCCTAACACTATCCTAGGGCTGATGCTAACCCTAACACTAACCCTAACACTATCCTAGGGCTGATGCTAACACTAACCCTAACACTATCCTAGGGCTGATGCTAACCCTAACCCTAACCCTAACATTATCCCAGGGCTGATGCTAACCCTAACCCTAACACTATCCTAGGGCTGATGCTAAACCTAACCCTAACACTAACACTATCCTAGGGCTGATGATAACCCTAACCCTAACCCTAATACTATCCTAGGGCTGATGCTAACCCTAACACTAACCCTAACACTATCCTCGGGCTGATGCTAACCCTAACCCTAACACTATCCTACGGCTGATGCTAACCCTAACCCTAACCCTAACACTATCCTAGGGCTGATGCTAACCCTAACCCTAACACTATCCTAGGGCTGATGCTAACCCTAACCCTAACCCTAACACTATCCTAGGGCTGATGCTAACCCTACCCCTAACACTATCCTAGGGCTGATGCTAACCCTAACCCTAACCCTAACATTATCCCAGGGCTGATGCTAACCCTAACCGTAACACTATCCTAGGGCTGATGCTAACCCTAACCCTAACCCTAACACTATCCTAGAGCTGATGCTAACCCTAACCCTAATCCTAACCATAACCCTAATACTATCCTAGGGCTAATGCTAACCCTAACCCTAACCCTAACAGTATCCTAGGGCTGATGCTAATCCTAACACTAACACTATCCTAGGGCTGATGCTAAACCTAACCATACCCCTAACACTATCCTAGGGCTGATGGTAACCCTAACCCTAACTCTAACACTATCCTAGGGCTGAGGCTAACCCTAACCCTAACACTATCCTACGGCTGATGCTAACCCTAACATTAACCCTAACACTATCCTAAGGCTGATGGTAACCCTAACACTAACACTATCCTAAGCCTGATACTAACCCTAACTCTAACCCTAACACTATCCTAGGGCTCATGCTAACCCTAACCTAATAATATCCTAGGGCTGATGCTAACACTAACCCTAACCCTAACACTATCCTAGGGCTGATGCTAACCCTAACCCTAACCCTAACACTATCCTAGGGCTGATACTAACCCTAACCCTAACACTATCCTAGGCCTGATGATAACCCTAACCCTGACCCTAACACTATCCTAGGGCTGATGATAACCCTAACACTAACACTATCCTAGGCCTGATGCTAACCCTAACCATAACCCTAACACTATCCTAGGGCTGATGCTAACCATAACCCTAACACTATCCTAGGGCTGATGCTAACCCTAACCCTAACCCTAACACTATCCAAGGGCTGATGCTAACCCTAACCCTAACACTATCATAGGCCTGATGATAACCCTAACCCTAACCCTAACACTATCCTAGGGCTGATGCTAACCCTAACCCTAACCCTAACACTATCCTAGGGCTGATGCTAACCCTAACCCTAACACTATCCTAGGGCTGATGCTAACCCTAACCCTAACCCTAACACTATCCTAGGGCTGATGCTAACCCTAACCCTAACACTACCCTAGGCCTGATGATAACCCTAACCATAACCCTAACACTATCCTAGGGCTGATGCTAACCCTAACCCTAACACTGTCCTAGGGCTGATGCTAACCCTAATCCTAACCCTAGCACTATCCTAGGGCTGATGCTAACCCTAACGCTAACCCTAACACTATCCTAGGCCTGATGCTAACCCTAACCCTAACCCTAACACTATCCTAGGCCTGATGCTAACCCTATCCCTAACCATAACACTCTCCTAGGGCTGAGGCTAACCCTAACCCTAACACTATCCTAGGGCGGATGCTAACCCTAACCCTAACCCTAACACAATCCTAGGGCTGATGCTAACCCTAACCCTAACACTATCCTAGGGCTGATGCTAACCCTAACCCTAACCCTAACACTATCCTAGGGCTGATGCTAACACTAACCCTAACACTATCCTAGGGCTGATGCTAACCCTAACCCTAACCCTAACATTATCCCATTGCTGATGCTAACCCTAACCCTAACACTATCCTAGGGCTGATGCTAAACCTAACCCTAACACTAACACTATCCTAGGGCTGATGCTAACCCTAACCCTAACCCTAACACTATCCTAGAGCTGATGATAACCCTAACCCTAACCCTAACCCTAACCCCAATACTATCCTAGGGCTGATGCTAACCCTAACACTAACCCTAACACTATCCTAGGGCTGGTGCTAACCCTAACCCTAACACTATCCTAGGGGTGATGCTAACCCTAACCCTAACCCTAACAATATCCTAGGGCTGATGCTAACCCTAACCCTAACACTATCATAGGCCTGATGATAACCCTAACCCTAACCCTAACACTATCCTAGGGCTGATGCTAACCCTAACACTAACCCTAACACTATCCTAGGGCTGATGCTAACCCTAACCCTAACACTATCCTAGGGCTGATGCTAACCCTAACCCTAACACTACCCTAGGCCTGTGATAACCCTAACCATAACCCTAACACTATCCTAGGGCTGATGCTAACCCTAACCCTAACACTAGCCTAGAGCTGATGCTAACCCTAATCCTAACCCTAACACGATCCTAGGGCTGATGCTAACCCTACGCTAACCCTAACACTATCCTTGAACTGATGCTAACCCTAACCCTAACCCTAACACTATCCTAGGCCTGATGATAACCCTAAACCTAACCCTAACACTATCCTAGGGTTTATGTTAACCCTAACCCTAACACTATCCTACAGCTGATGCTAACCCTAACCCTAACCCTAACACTATCCTCGGGCTGATGCTAACCCTAACCCTAACACTATCCTAGGCCTTATGCTAACCCTAACACTAACCCTAACACTATCCTAGGGCTGATGCTAACCCTAACCCTAACACTATCCTAGGGCTGATGCTAACCCTAACCCTAACCCTAACACTATCCTAGGGCTGATGCTAACCCTAACCCTATCACTATCCTAGGGCTGATGCTATCCCTAACCCTAACCCTAACACTATCCTAGGGCTGATGCTAACCCTAACCCTAACACTATCCTAGGGCTGATGCTAACCCTAACCCTAACCCTAACACTATCCTAGGGCTGATGCTAACCCTACCCCTAACACTATCCTAGGGCTGATGCTAACCCTAACCCTAAGCCTAACATTATTCCAGGGCTGATGCTAACCCTAAGCGTAACACTATCCTAGGGCTGATGCTAACCCTAACCCTAACCCTAACACTATCCTAGAGCTGATGCTAACCCTAACCCTAATCCTAACCCTAACCCTAATACTATCCTAGGGCTGATGCTAACCCTAACCCTAACCCTAACAGTATCCTAGGGCTGATGCTAACCCTAACACTAACACTATCCTAGGGCTGATGCTAAACCTAACCATACCCCTAACACTATCCTAGGGCTGATGCTAACCCTAACCCTAACTCTAACACTATCCTAGGGCTGAGGCTAACCCTAACCCTAACACTATCCTACGGCTGATGCTAACCCTAACACTAACCCTAACACTATCCTAAGGCTGATGGTAACCCTAACACTAACACTATCCTAAGCCTGATACTAACCCTAACTCTAACCCTAACACTATCCTAGGGCTGATGCTAACCCTAACCTAATAATATCCTAGGGCTGATGCTAACACTAACCCTAACCCTAACACTATCCTAGGGCTGATGCTAACCCTAACCCTAACCCTAACACTATCCTAGGGCTGATACTAACCCTAACCCTAACACTATCCTAGGCCTGATGATAACCCTAACCCTAACCCTAACACTATCCTAGGGCTGATGATAACCCTAACACTAACACTATCCTAGGCCTGATGCTAACCCTAACCATAACCCTAACACTATCCTAGGGCTGATGCTAACCATAACCCTAACACTATCCTAGGGCTGATGCTAACCCTAACCCTAACCCTAACACTATCCAAGGGCTGATGCTAACCCTAACCCTAACACTATCATAGGCCTGATGATAACCCTAACCCTAACCCTAACACTATCCTAGGGCTGATGCTAACCCTAACCCTAACCCTAACACTATCCTAGGGCTGATGCTAACCCTAACCCTAACACTATCCTAGGGCTGATGCTAACCCTAACCCTAACCCTAACACTATCCTAGGGCTGATGCTAACCCTAACCCTAACACTACCCTAGGCCTGATGATAACCCTAACCATAACCCTAACACTATCCTATGGCTGATGCTAACCCTAACCCTAACACTGTCCTAGGGCTGATGCTAACCCTAATCCTAACCCTAGCACTATCCTAGGGCTGATGCTAACCCTAACGCTAACCCTAACACTACCCTAGGCCTGATGCTAACCCTAACCCTAACCCTAACACTATCCTAGGCCTGATGCTAACCCTATCCCTAACCATAACACTCTCCTAGGGCTGAGGCTAACCCTAACCCTAACACTATCCTAGGGCGGATGCTAACCCTAACCCTAACCTTAACACAATCCTAGGGCTGATGCTAACCCTAACCCTAACACTATCCTAGGGCTGATGCTAACCCTAACCCTAACCCTAACACTATCCTAGGGCTGATGCTAACACTAACCCTAACACTATCCTAGGGCTGATGCTAACCCTAACCCTAACCCTAACATTATCCCATTGCTGATGCTAACCCTATCCCTAACACTATCCTAGGGCTGATGCTAAACCTAACCCTAACACTAACACTATCCTACGGCTGATGCTAACCCTAACCCTAACCCTAACACTATCCTAGAGCTGATGATAACCCTAACCCTAACCCTAACCCTAACCCTAATACTATCCTAGGGCTGATGCTAACCCTAACACTAACCCTAACACTATCCTAGGGCTGGTGCTAACCCTAACCCTAACACTATCCTAGGGCTGATGCTAACCCTAACCCTAACCCTAACAATATCCTAGGGCTGATGCTAACCCTAACCCTAACACTATCATAGGCCTGATGATAACCCTAACCCTAACCCTAACACTATCCTAGGGCTGATGCTAACCCTAACACTAACCCTAACACTATCCTAGGGCTGATGCTAACCCTAACCCTAACACTATCCTAGGGCTGATGCTAACCCTAACCCTAACACTACCCTAGGCCTGTGATAACCCTAACCATAACCCTAACACTATCCTAGGGCTGATGCTAACCCTAACCCTAACACTAGCCTAGAGCTGATGCTAACCCTAATCCTAACCCTAACACGATCCTAGGGCTGATGCTAACCCTACGCTAACCCTAACACTATCCTTGAACTGATGCTAACCCTAACCCTAACCCTAACACTATCCTAGGCCTGATGATAACCCTAAACCTAACCCTAACACTATCCTAGGGTTTATGTTAACCCTAACCCTAACACTATCCCACAGCTGATGCTAACCCTAACCCTAACCCTAACACTATCCTCGGGCTGATGCTAACCCTAACCCTAACACTATCCTAGGCCTTATGCTAACCCTAACACTAACCCTAACACTATCCTAGGGCTGATGCTAACCCTAACCCTAACACTATCCTAGGGCTGATGCTAACCTTAACCCTAACCCTAACACTATCCTAGGGCTGATGCTAACCCTAACCCTATCACTATCCTAGGGCTAATGCTAACCCTAACCCTAACCCTAACACTATCCTAGGGCTGATGCTAACCCTAACCCTAACACTATCCTAGGGCTGATGCTAACCCTAACCCTAACCCTAACACTATCCTAGGGCTGATGCTAACCCTACCCCTAACACTATCCTAGGGCTGATGCTAACCCTAACCCTAAGCCTAACATTATTCCAGGGCTGATGCTAACCCTAACCGTAACACTATCCTAGGGCTGATGCTAACCCTAACCCTAACCCTAACACTATCCTAGAGCTGATGCTAACCCTAACCCTAATCCTAACCCTAACCCTAATACTATCCTAGGGCTGATGCTAACCCTAACCCTAACCCTAACAGTATCCTAGGGCTGATGCTAATCCTAACACTAACACTATCCTAGGGCTGATGCTAACCCTAACCCTAACACTATCCTAGGGCTGATGCTAACCCTAACCCTAACCCTAACACTATCCTAGGGCTGATGCTAACCCTAACCCTAACACTATGCTAGGCCTGATGCTAACCCTAACCCTAACCCTAATTCTATCCTAGGGCTGATGCTAACCCTAACCCTAACACTATCCTAGGGCTGATGCTAACACTAACCCTAACACTATCCTAGGGCTGATGCTAACCCTAACCCTAACCCTAACACTATCCTAGGGCTGATGCTAACCCTAACCCTAACACTATCCTACGGCTGATGCTAACCCTAACCCTAACCCTAACACTATCCTAAGGCTGATGCTAACCCTAACACTAACACTATCCTAGGCCTGGTGCTAACCCTAACCCTAACCCTAACACTATCCTAGGGCTGATGCTAACCCTAACCCTAATAATATCCTAGGGCTGATGCTAACCCTAACCCTAACCCTAACACTATCCTAGGGCTGATGCTAACCCTAACCCTAACCCTAACACTATCCTAGGCCTGATGCTAACCCTATCCCTAACCATAACACTCTCCTAGGGCTGAGGCTAACCCTAACCCTAACACTATCCTAGGGCTGACGCTAACCCTAACCCTAACCCTAACACTATCCTAGGGTTGATGCTAACCCTAACCCTAACACTATCCTAGGGCTGATGCTAACCCTAACCCTAACAGTATCCTAGGGCTGATGCTAACCCTAACCTTAACCCTAACACTATCCTAGGGCTGATGCAAACCCTAACCCTAACACTATCCTAGGGCTGATGCTAACCCTAATCCTAACCCTAACACTATCCTAGGGCTGATGCTAACCCTAACCCTAACACTATCCTAGGGCTGATGCTAACCCTAACGCTAACCCTAACACTATCCTTGAACTGATACTAACCCTAACACTAACCCTAACACTATCCTAGGCCTGACGATAACCCTAACCCTAACCCTAACACTATCCTAGGGTTTATGTTAACCCTAACCCTAACACTATCCTACGGCTGATGCTAACCCTAACCCTAACCCTAACACTATCCTAGGGCTGATGCTAACCCTAACCCTAACACTATCCTAGGCCTTATGCTAACCCTAACCCTAACCCTAACACTATCCTAGGGCTGATGCTAACCCTAACCCTAACACTATCCTAGGCCTGATGATAACCCTAACCCTAACCCTAACACTATCCTAGGGCTGATGCTAACCCTAATCCTAACCCTAACACTATCCTAGGCCTGATGCTAACCCTATCCCTAACCATAACACTCTCCTAGGGCTGAGGCTATCCCTAACCCTAACACTATCCTAGGGCTGATGCTAACCCTAACCCTAACACTATCCTAGGGCTGATGCTAACCCTAACCCTAACCCTAACACTATCCTAGGGCTGATGCTAACACTAACCCTAACACTATCCTAAGGCTGATGCTAACCCTAACACTAACCCTAACATTATCGCAGGGCTGATGCTAACCCTAACCCTAACACTATCCTAGGGCTGATGCTAAACCTAACCCTAACACTAACACTATCCTAGGGCTGATGCTAACCCTAACCCTAACCCTAACACTATCCTAGAGCTGATGATAACCCTAACCCTAACCCTAATACTATCCTAGGGCTGATGCTAACCCTAACACTAACCCTAACACTATCCTCGGGCTGATGCTAACCCTAACCCTAACACTATCCTACGGCTGATGCTAACCCTAACCCTAACCCTAACACTATCCTAGGGCTGATGCTAACCCTAACCCTAACACTATCATAGGCCTGATGATAACCCTAACCCTAACCCTAACACTATCCTAGGGCTGATGCTAACCCTAACCCTAACCCTAACACTATCCTAGGGCTGATGCTAACCCTAACCCTAACACTATCCTAGGGCTGATGCTAACCCTAACCCTAACCCTAGCACTATCCTAGGGCTGATGCTAACCCTAACCCTAACACTACCCTAGGCCTGATGATAACCCTAACCATAACCCTAACACTATCCTAGGGCTGATGCTAACCCTAACCCTAACACTATCCTAGGGCTGATGCTAACCCTAATCCTAACCCTAGCACTATCCTAGGGCTGATGCTAACCCTAACGCTAACCCTAACACTATCCTTGAACTTATGCTAACACTAACCCTAACCCTAACACTATCCTAGGCCTCATGATAACCCTAACCCTAACCCTAACACTATCCTAGGGTTTATGTTAACCCTAACCCTAACACTATCCTACAGCTGATGATAACCCTAACCCTAACCCTAACACTATCCTAGGGCTGATGCTAACCCTAACCCTAACACTATCCTAGGCCTGATGATAACCCTAACCCTAACCCTAACACTATCCTAGGGCTGATGCTAACCCTAATCCTAACCCTAACACTATCCTAGGCCTGATGCTAACCCTATCCCTAACCATAACACTCTCCTAGGGCTGAGGCTAACCCTAACCCTAACACTATCCTAGGGCTGACGCTAACCCTAACCCTAACCCTAACACTATCCTAGGGTTGATGCTAACCCTAACCGTAACACTATCCTAGGGCTGATGCTAACCCTAACCCTAACCCTAACACTATCCTAGGGCTGATGCTAACCCTAACCCTAACACTATCCTAGGGCTGATGCTAACCCTAACCCTAACCCTAACACTATCCTAGGGCTGATGCTAACCCTAACCCTAACACTATCCTAGGGCTGATGCTAACCCTAACCCTAACCCTAACACTATCCTAGGGCTGATGCTAACACTAACCCTAACACTATCCTAGGGCTGATGCTAACCCTAACCCTAACCCTAACATTATCCCAGGGCTGATGCTAACCCTAACCCTAACACTATCCTAGGGCTGATGCTAAACCTAACCCTAACACTAACACTATCCTAGGGCTGATGCTAACCCTAACCCTAACCCTAACACTATCCTAGAGCTGATGATAACCCTAACCCTAACCCTAATACTATCCTAGGGCTGATGCTAACCCTAACACTAACCCTAACACTATCCTCGGGCTGATGCTAACCCTAACCCTAACACTATCCTACGGCTGATGCTAACCCTAACCCTAACCCTAACACTATCCTAGGGCTGATGCTAACCCTAACCCTAACACTATCATAGGCCTGATGATAACCCTAACCCTAACCCTAACACTATCCTAGGGCTGATGCTAACCCTAACCCTAACCCTAACACTATCCTAGGGCTGATGCTAACCCTAACCCTAACACTATCCTAGGGCTGATGCTAACCCTAACCCTAACCCTAACACTATCCTAGGGCTGATGCTAACCCTAACCCTAACACTACCCTAGGCCTGATGATAACCCTAACCATAACCCTAACACTATCCTAGGGCTGATGCTAACCCTAACACTAACACTATCCTAGGGCTGATGCTAACCCTAATCCTAACCCTAGCACTATCCTAGGGCTAATGCTAACACTAACGCTAACCCTAACACTATCCTAGGCCTGATGCTAACCCTAACCCTAACCCTAACACTATCCTAGGCCTGATGCTAACCCTATCCCTAACCATAACACTCTCCTTGGGCTGAGGCTAACCCTAACCATAACACTATCCTAGGGCTGATGCTAACCCTAACCCTAACACTATCCTAGGGCGGATGCTAACCCTAACCCTAACCCTAACACAATCCTAGGGCTGATGCTAACCCTAACCGTAACACTATCCTAGGGCTGATGCTAACCCTAACCCTAACCCTAACACTATCCTAGGGCTGATGCTAACACTAACCCTAACACTATCCTAGGGCTGATGCTAACCCTAACCCTAACCCTAACATTATCCCAGGGCTGATGCTAACCCTAACCCTAACACTATCCTAGGGCTGATGCTAAACCTAACCCTAACACTAACACTATCCTAGGGCTGATGCTAACCCTAACCCTAACCCTAACACTATCCTAGGGCTGATGCTAACCCTAACCCTAACACTATCCTAGGGCTGATGCTAACCCTAACCCTAACCCTAACATTATTCCAGGGCTGATGCTAACCCTAACCGTAACACTATCCTAGGGCTGATGCTAACCCTAACCCTAACCCTAACACTATCCTAGAGCTGATGCTAACCCTAACCCTAATCCTAACCCTAACCCTAATACTATCCTAGGGCTGATGCTAACCCTAACCCTAACCCTAACAGTATCCTAGGGCTGATGCTAATCCTAACACTAACACTATCCTAGGGCTGATGCTAAACCTAACCATACCCCTAATACTATCCTAGGGCTGATGCTAACCCTAACCCTAACTCTAACACTATCCTAGGGCTGAGGCTAACCCTAACCCTAACACTATCCTACGGCTGATGCTAACCCTAACACTAACCCTAACACTATCCTAAGGCTGATGGTAACCCTAACACTAACACTATCCTAAGCCTGATACTAACCCTAACTCTAACCCTAACACTATCCTAGGGCTGATGCTAACCCTAACCTAATAATATCCTAGGGCTGATGCTAACACTAACCCTAACCCTAACACTATCCTAGGGCTGATGCTAACCCTAACCCTAACCCTAACACTATCCTAGGGCTGATACTAACCCTAACCCTAACACTATCCTAGGCCTGATGATAACCATAACCCTAACCCTAACACTATCCTAGGGCTGATGATAACCCTAACACTAACACTATCCTAGGCCTGATGCTAACCCTAACCATAACCCTAACACTATCCTAGGGCTGATGCTAACCCTAACCCTAACACTATCCTAGGGCTGATGCTAACCCTAACCCTAACCCTAACACTATCCTAGGGCTGATGCTAACCCTAACCCTAACACTATCATAGGCCTGATGATAACCCTAACCCTAACCCTACCACTACCCTAGGGCTGATGCTAACCCTAACCCTAACACTATCCTAGGCCTGATGCTAACCCTAACCCTAACCCTAACACTATCCTAGGGCTGATGCTAACCCTAACCCTAACACTATCCTAGGGCTGATGCTAACCCTAACCCTAACCCTAACACTATCCTAGGGCTGATGCTAACCCTAACCCTAACACTATGCTAGGCCTGATGCTAACCCTAACCCTAACCCTAATTCTATCCTAGGGCTGATGCTAACCCTAACCCTAACACTATCCTAGGGCTGATGCTAACCCTAACCCTAACCCTAACACTATCCTAGGGCTGATGCTAACCCTAACCCTAACACTATCCTAGGGCTGATGCTAACCCTAACCCTAACCCTAACACTATCCTAGGGCTGATGCTAACCCTAACCCTAACACTATCCTACGGCTGATGCTAACCCTAACCCTAACCCTAACACTATCCTAAGGCTGATGCTAACCCTAACACTAACACTATCCTAGGCCTGGTGCTAACCCTAACCCTAACCCTAACACTATCCTAGGGCTGATGCTAACCCTAACCCTAATAATATCCTAGGGCTGATGCTAACCCTAACCCTAACCCTAACACTATCCTAGGGCTGATGCTAACCCTAACCCTAACCCTAACACTATCCTAGGACTGATGCTAACCCTATCCCTAACCATAACACTCTCCTAGGGCTGAGGCTAACCCTAACCCTAACACTATCCTAGGGCTGACGCTAACCCTAACCCTAACCCTAACACTATCCTAGGGTTGATGCTAACCCTAACCCTAACACTATCCTAGGGCTGATGCTAACCCTAACCCTAACAGTATCCTAGGGCTGATGCTAACCCTAACCTTAACCCTAACACTATCCTAGGGCTGATGCTAACCCTAACCCTAACACTATCCTAGGGCTGATGCTAACCCTAATCCTAACCCTAACACTATCCTAGGGCTGATGCTAACCCTAACCCTAACACTATCCTAGGGCTGATGCTAACCCTAACGCTAACCCTAACACTATCCTTGAACTGATACTAACCCTAACACTAACCCTAACACTATCCTAGGCCTGACGATAACCCTAACCCTAAGCCTAACACTATCCTAGGGTTTATGTTAACCCTAACCCTAACACTATCCTACGGCTGATGCTAACCCTAACCCTACCCCTAACACTATCCTAGGGCTGATGCTAACCCTAACCCTAACACTATCCTAGGCCTTATGCTAACCCTAACCCTAACCCTAACACTATCCTAGGGCTGATGCTAACCCTAACCCTAACACTATCCTAGGCCTGATGATAACCCTAACCCTAACCCTAACACTATCCTAGGGCTGATGCTAACCCTAATCCTAACCCTAACACTATCCTAGGCCTGATGCTAACCCTATCCCTAACCATAACACTCTCCTAGGGCTGAGGCTATCCCTAACCCTAACACTATCCTAGGGCTGACGCTAACCCTAACCCTAACCCTAACACTATCCTAGGGTTGATGCTAACCCTAACCCTAACACTATCCTAGGGCTGATGCTAACCCTAACCCTAACCCTAACACTATCCTAGGGCTGATGCTAACCCTAACCCTAACACTATCCTAGGGCTGATGCTAACCCTAACCCTAACCCTAACACTATCCTAGGGCTGATGCTAACACTAACCCTAACACTATCCTAAGGCTGATGCTAACCCTAACACTAACCCTAACATTATCGCAGGGCTGATGCTAACCCTAACCCTAACACTATCCTAGGGCTGATGCTAAACCTAACCCTAACACTAACACTATCCTAGGGCTGATGCTAACCCTAACCCTAACCCTAACACTATCCTAGAGCTGATGATAACCCTAACCCTAACCCTAATACTATCCTAGGGCTGATGCTAACCCTAACACTAACCCTAACACTATCCTCGGGCTGATGCTAACCCTAACCCTAACACTATCCTACGGCTGATGCTTACCCTAACCCTAACCCTAACACTATCCTAGGGCTGATGCTAACCCTAACCCTAACACTATCATAGGCCTGATGATAACCCTAACCCTAACCCTAACACTATCCTAGGGCTGATGCTAACCCTAACCCTAACCCTAACACTATCCTAGGGCTGATGCTAACCCTAACCCTAACACTATCCTAGGGCTGATGCTAACCCTAACCCTAACCCTAACACTATCCTAGGGCTGATGCTAACCCTAACCCTAACACTACCCTAGGCCTGATGATAACCCTAACCCTAACCCTAACACTATCCTAGGGCTGATGCTAACCCTAATCCTAACCCTAACACTATCCTAGGCCTGATGCTAACCCTATCCCTAACCATAACACTCTCCTAGGGCTGAGGCTAACCCTAACCCAAACACTATCCTAGGGCTGACGCTAACCCTAACCCTAACCCTAACACTATCCTAGGGTTGATGCTAACCCTAACCGTAACACTATCCTAGGGCTGATGCTAACCCTAACCCTAACCCTAACACTATCCTAGGGCTGATGCTAACCCTAACCCTAACACTATCCTAGGGCTGATGCTAACCCTAACCCTAACCCTAACACTATCCTAGGGCTGATGCTAACCCTAACCCTAACTCTAACACTATCCTAGGGCTGAGGCTAACCCTAACCCTAACACTATCCTACGGCTGATGCTAACCCTAACACTAACCCTAACACTATCCTAAGGCTGATGGTAACCCTAACACTAACACTATCCTAAGCCTGATACTAACCCTAACTCTAACCCTAACACTATCCTAGGGCTGATGCTAACCCTAACCTAATAATATCCTAGGGCTGATGCTAACACTAACCCTAACCCTAACACTATCCTAGGGCTGATGCTAACCCTAACCCTAACCCTAACACTATCCTAGGGCTGATGCTAACCCTAACCCTAACACTATCCTAGGCCTTATGCTAACCCTAACCCTAACCCTAACACTATCCTAGGGCTGATGCTAACCCTAACCCTAACACTATCCTAGGCCTGATGATAACCCTAACCCTAACCCTAACACTATCCTAGGGCTGATGCTAACCCTAATCCTAACCCTAACACTATCCTAGGCCTGATGCTAACCCTATCCATAACCATAACACTCTCCTAGGGCTGAGGCTATCCCTAACCCTAACACTATCCTAGGGCTGACGCTAACCCTAACCCTAACCCTAACACTATCCTAGGGTTGATGCTAACCCTAACCCTAACACTATCCTAGGGCTGATGCTAACCCTAACCCTAACCCTAACACTATCCTAGGGCTGATGCTAACCCTAACCCTAACACTATCCTAGGGCTGATGCTAACCCTAACCCTAACCCTAACACTATCCTAGGGCTGATGCTAACACTAACCCTAACACTATCCTAAGGCTGATGCTAACCCTAACACTAACCCTAACATTATCGCAGGGCTGATGCTAACCCTAACCCTAACACTATCCTAGGGCTGATGCTAAACCTAACCCTAACACTAACACTATCCTAGGGCTGATGCTAACCCTAACCCTAACCCTAACACTATCCTAGAGCTGATGATAACCCTAACCCTAACCCTAATACTATCCTAGGGCTGATGCTAACCCTAACACTAACCCTAACACTATCCTCGGGCTGATGCTAACCCTAACCCTAACACTATCCTACGGCTGATGCTAACCCTAACCCTAACCCTAACACTATCCTAGGGCTGATGCTAACCCTAACCCTAACACTATCATAGGCCTGATGATAACCCTAACCCTAACCCTAACACTATCCTAGGGCTGATGCTAACCCTAACCCTAACCCTAACACTATCCTAGGGCTGATGCTAACCCTAAGCCTAACACTATCCTAGGGCTGATGCTAACCCTAACCCTAACCCTAACACTATCCTAGGGCTGATGCTAACCCTAACCCTAACACTATCCTAGGGCTGATGCTAACCCTAACCCTAACCCTAACACTATCCTAGGGCTGATGCTAACCCTAACCCTAACACTATCCTAGGGCTGATGCTAACCCTAACCCTAACCCTAACACTATCCTAGGGCTGATGCTAACACTAACCCTAACACTATCCTAGGGCTGATGCTAACCCTAACCCTAACCCTAACATTATCCCAGGGCTGATGCTAACCCTAACCCTAACACTATCCTAGGGCTGATGCTAAACCTAACCCTAACACTAACACTATCCTAGGGCTGATGCTAACCCTAACCCTAACCCTAACACTATCCTAGAGCTGATGATAACCCTAACCCTAACCCTAATACTATCCTAGGGCTGATGCTAACCCTAACACTAACCCTAACACTATCCTCGGGCTGATGCTAACCCTAACCCTAACACTATCCTACGGCTGATGCTAACCCTAACCCTAACCCTAACACTATCCTAGGGCTGATGCTAACCCTAACCCTAACACTATCATAGGCCTGATGATAACCCTAACCCTAACCCTAACACTATCCTAGGGCTGATGCTAACCCTAACCCTAACCCTAACACTATCCTAGGGCTGATGCTAACCCTAACCCTAACACTATCCTAGGGCTGATGCTAACCCTAACCCTAACCCTAACACTATCCTAGGGCTGATGCTAACCCTAACCCTAACACTACCCTAGGCCTGATGATAACCCAAACCATAACCCTAACACTATCCTAGGGCTGATGCTAACCCTAACACTAACACTATCCTAGGGCTGATGCTAACCCTAATCCTAACCCTAGCACTATCCTAGGGCTAATGCTAACCCTAACGCTAACCCTAACACTATCCTAGGCCTGATGCTAACCCTAACCCTAACCCTAACACTATCCTAGGCCTGATGCTAACCCTATCCCTAACCATAACACTCTCCTTGGGCTGAGGCTAACCCTAACCATAACACTATCCTAGGGCTGATGCTAACCCTAACCCTAACACTATCCTAGGGCGGATGCTATCCCTAACCCTAACCCTAACACAATCCTAGGGCTGATGCTAACCCTAACCCTAACACTATCCTAGGGCTGATGCTAACCCTAACCCTAACCCTAACACTATCCTAGGGCTGATGCTAACACTAACCCTAACACTATCCTAGGGCTGATGCTAACCCTAACCCTAACCCTAACATTATCCCAGGGCTGATGCTAACCCTAACCCTAACACTATCCTAGGGCTGATGCTAAACCTAACCCTAACACTAACACTATCCTAGGGCTGATGCTAACCCTAACCCTAACCCTAACACTATCCTAGGGCTGATGCTAACCCTAACCCTATCACTATCCTAGGGCTGATGCTAACCCTAACCCTAACCCTAACACTATCCTAGGGCTGATGCTAACCCTAACCCTAACACTATCCTAGGGCAGATGCTAACCCTAACCCTAACCCTAACACTATCCTAGGGCTGATGCTAACCCTACCCCTAACACTATCCTAGGGCTGATGCTAACCCTAACCCTAACCCTAACATTATTCCAGGGCTGATGCTAACCCTAACCGTAACACTATCCTAGGGCTGATGCTAACCCTAACCCTAACCCTAACACTATCCTAGAGCTGATGCTAACCCTAACCCTAATCCTAACCCTAACCCTAATACTATCCTAGGGCTGATGCTAAACCTAACCATACCCCTAACACTATCCTAGGGCTGATGCTAACCCTAACCCTAACTCTAACACTATCCTAGGGCTGAGGCTAACCCTAACCCTAACACTATCCTACGGCTGATGCTAACCCTAACACTAACCCTAACACTATCCTAAGGCTGATGGTAACCCTAACACTAACACTATCCTAAGCCTGATACTAACCCTAACTCTAACCCTAACACTATCCTAGGGCTGATGCTAACCCTAACCTAATAATATCCTAGGGCTGATGCTAACACTAACCCTAACCCTAACACTATCCTAGGGCTGATGCTAACCCTAACCCTAACCCTAACACTATCCTAGGGCTGATACTAACCCTAACCCTAACACTATCCTAGGCCTGATGATAACCCTAACCCTAACCCTAACACTATCCTAGGGCTGATGATAACCCTAACACTAACACTATCCTAGGCCTGATGCTAACCCTAACCATAACCCTAACACTATCCTAGGGCTGATGCTAACCCTAACCCTAACACTATCCTAGGGCTGATGCTAACCCTAACCCTAACCCTAACACTATCCTAGGGCTGATGCTAACCCGAACCCTAACACTATCATAGGCCTGATGATAACCCTAACCCTAACCCTAACACTACCCTAGGGCTGATGCTAACCCTAACCCTAACACTATCCTAGGCCTGATGCTAACCCTAACCCTAACCCTAACACTATCCTAGGGCTGATGCTAACCCTAACCCTAACACTATCCTAGGGCTGATGCTAACCCTAACCCTAACCCTAACACTATCCTAGGGCTGATGCTAACCCTAACCCTAACACTATGCTAGGCCTGATGCTAACCCTAACCCTAACCCTAATTCTATCCTAGGGCTGATGCTAACCCTAACCCTAACACTATCCTAGGGCTGATGCTAACCCTAACCCTAACCCTAACACTATCCTAGGGCTGATGCTAACCCTAACCCTAACACTATCCTAGGGCTGATGCTAACCCTAACCCTAACCCTAACACTATCCTAGGGCTGATGCTAACCCTAACCCTAACACTATCCTACGGCTGATGCTAACCCTAACCCTAACCCTAACACTATCCTAAGGCTGATGCTAACCCTAACACTAACACTATCCTAGGCCTGGTGCTAACCCTAACCCTAACCCTAACACTATCCTAGGGCTGATGCTAACCCTAACCCTAATAATATCCTAGGGCTGATGCTAACCCTAACCCTAACCCTAACACTATCCTAGGGCTGATGCTAACCCTAACCCTAACCCTAACACTATCCTAGGCCTGATGCTAACCCTATCCCTAACCATAACACTCTCCTAGGGCTGAGGCTAACCCTAACCCTAACACTATCCTAGGGCTGACGCTAACCCTAACCCTAACCCTAACACTATCCTAGGGTTGATGCTAACCCTAACCCTAACACTATCCTAGGGCTGATGCTAACCCTAACGCTAACCCTAACACTATCCTTGAACTGATACTAACCCTAACACTAACCCTAACACTATCCTAGGCCTGACGATAACCCTAACCCTAACCCTAACACTATCCTAAGGTTTATGTTAACCCTAACCCTAACACTATCCTACGGCTGATGCTAACCCTAACCCTAACCCTAACACTATCCTAGGGCTGATGCTAACCCTAACCCTAACACTATCCTAGGCCTTATGCTAACCCTAACCCTAACCCTAACACTATCCTAGGGCTGATGCTAACCCTAACCCTAACACTATCCTAGGCCTGATGATAACCCTAACCCTAACCCTAACACTATCCTAGGGCTGATGCTAACCCTAATCCTAACCCTAACACTATCCTAGGCCTGATGCTAACCCTATCCCTAACCATAACACTCTCCTAGGGCTGAGGCTATCCCTAACCCTAACACTATCCTAGGGCTGACGCTAACCCTAACCCTAACCCTAACGCTATCCTAGGGTTGATGCTAACCCTAACCCTAACACTATCCTAGGGCTGATGCTAACCCTAACCCTAACCCTAACACTATCCTAGGGCTGATGCTAACCCTAACCCTAACACTATCCTAGGGCTGATGCTAACCCTAACCATAACCCTAACACTATCCTAGGGCTGATGCTAACACTAACCCTAACACTATCCTAAGGCTGATGCTAACCCTAACACTAACCCTAACATTATCGCAGGGCTGATGCTAACCCTAACCCTAACACTATCCTAGGGCTGATGCTAAACCTAACCCTAACACTAACACTATCCTAGGGCTGATGCTAACCCTAACCCTAACCCTAACACTATCCTAGAGCTGATGATAACCCTAACCCTAACCCTAATACTATCCTAGGGCTGATGCTAACCCTAACACTAACCCTAACACTATCCTCGGGCTGATGCTAACCCTAACCCTAACACTATCCTACGGCTGATGCTTACCCTAACCCTAACCCTAACACTATCCTAGGGCTGATGCTAACCCTAACCCTAACACTATCATAGGCCTGATGATAACCCTAACCCTAACCCTAACACTATCCTAGGGCTGATGCTAACCCTAACCCTAACCCTAACACTATCCTAGGGCTGATGCTAACCCTAACCCTAACACTATCCTAGGGCTGATGCTAACCCTAACCCTAACCCTAACACTATCCTAGGGCTGATGCTAACCCTAACCCTAACACTACCCTAGGCCTGATGATAACCCTAACCCTAACCCTAACACTATCCTAGGGCTGATGCTAACCCTAACCCTAACACTATCCTAGGGCTGATGCTAACCCTAATCCTAACCCTAGCACTATCCTAGGGCTGATGCTAACCCTAACGCTAACCCTAACACTATCCTTGAACTTATGCTAACACTAACCCTAACCCTAACACTATCCTAGGCCTCATGATAACCCTAACCCTAACCCTAACACTATCCTAGGGTTTATGTTAACCCTAACCCTAACACTATCCTACAGCTGATGATAACCCTAACCCTAACCCTAACACTATCCTAGGGCTGATGCTAACCCTAACCCTAACACTATCCTAGGCCTGATGATAACCCTAACCCTAACCCTAACACTATCCTAGGGCTGATGCTAACCCTAATCCTAACCCTAACACTATCCTAGGCCTGATGCTAACCCTATCCCTAACCATAACACTCTCCTAGGGCTGAGGCTAACCCTAACCCTAACACTATCCTAGGGCTGACGCTAACCCTAACCCTAACCCTAACACTATCCTAGGGTTGATGCTAACCCTAACCGTAACACTATCCTAGGGCTGATGCTAACCCTAACCCTAACCCTAACACTATCCTAGGGCTGATGCTAACCCTAACCCTAACACTATCCTAGGGCTGATGCTAACCCTAACCCTAACCCTAACACTATCCTAGGGCTGATGCTAACCCTAACCCTAACTCTAACACTATCCTAGGGCTGAGGCTAACCCTAACCCTAACACTATCCTACGGCTGATGCTAACCCTAACACTAACCCTAACACTATCCTAAGGCTGATGGTAACCCTAACACTAACACTATCCTAAGCCTGATACTAACCCTAACTCTAACCCTAACACTATCCTAGGGCTGATGCTAACCCTAACCTAATAATATCCTAGGGCTGATGCTAACACTAACCCTAACCCTAACACTATCCTAGGGCTGATGCTAACCCTAACCCTAACCCTAACACTATCCTAGGGCTGATACTAACCCTAACCCTAACACTATCCTAGGCCTGATGATAACCCTAACCCTAACCCTAACACTATCCTAGGGCTGATGATAACCCTAACACTAACACTATCCTAGGCCTGATGCTAACCCTAACCATAACCCTAACACTATCCTAGGGCTGATGCTAACCCTAACCCTAACACTATCCTAGGGCTGATGCTAACCCTAACCCTAACCCTAACACTATCCTAGGGCTGATGCTAACCCTAACCCTAACACTATCATAGGCCTGATGATAACCCTAACCCTAACCCTAACACTATCCTAGGGCTGATGCTAACCCTAACCCTAACACTATCCTAGGCCTGATGCTAACCCTAACCCTAACCCTAACACTATCCTAGGGCTGATGCTAACCCTAACCCTAACACTATCGTAGGGCTGATGCTAACCCTAACCCTAACCCTAACACTATCCTAGGGCTGATGCTAACCCTAACCCTAACACTATGCTAGGCCTGATGCTAACCCTAACCCTAACCCTAATTCTATCCTAGGGCTGATGCTAACCCTAACCCTAACACTATCCTAGGGCTGATGCTAACCCTAACCCTAACCCTAACACTATCCTAGGGCTGATGCTAACCCTAACCCTAACACTATCCTAGGGCTGATGCTAACCCTAACCCTAACCCTAACACTATCCTAGGGCTGATGCTAACCCTAACCCTAACACTATCCTACGGCTGATGCTAACCCTAACCCTAACCCTAACACTATCCTAAGGCTGATGCTAACCCTAACACTAACACTATCCTAGGCCTGGTGCTAACCCTAACCCTAACCCTAACACTATCCTAGGGCTGATGCTAACCCTAACCCTAATAATATCCTAGGGCTGATGCTAACCCTAACCCTAACCCTAACACTATCCTAGGGCTGATGCTAACCCTAACCCTAACCATAACACTCTCCTAGGGCTGAGGCTAACCCTAACCCTAACACTATCCTAGGGCTGACGCTAACCCTAACCCTAACCCTAACACTATCCTAGGGTTGATGCTAACCCTAACCCTAACACTATCCTAGGGCTGATGCTAACCCTAACCCTAACAGTATCCTAGGGCTGATGCTAACCCTAACCTTAACCCTAACACTATCCTAGGGCTGATGCTAACCCTAACCCTAACACTATCCTAGGGCTGATGCTAACCCTAATCCTAACCCTAACACTATCCTAGGGCTGATGCTAACCCTAACCCTAACACTATCCTAGGGCTGATGCTAACCCTAACGCTAACCCTAACACTATCCTTGAACTGATACTAACCCTAACACTAACCCTAACACTATCCTAGGCCTGACGATAACCCTAACCCTAACCCTAACACTATCCTAGGGTTTATGTTAACCCTAACCCTAACACTATCCTACGGCTGATGCTAACCCTAACCCTAACCCTAACACTATCCTAGGGCTGATGCTAACCCTAACCCTAACACTATCCTAGGCCTTATGCTAACCCTAACCCTAACCCTAACACTATCCTAGGGCTGATGCTAACCCTAACCCTAACACTATCCTACGGCTGATGCTAATCCTAACCCTAACCCTAACACTATCCTAAGGCTGATGCTAACCCTAACACTAACACTATCCTAGGCCTGGTGCTAACCCTAACCCTAACCCTAACACTATCCTAGGGCTGATGCTAACCCTAACCCTAATAATATCCTAGGGCTGATGCTAACCCTAATCCTAACCCTAACACTATCCTAGGCCTGATGCTAACCCTATCCATAACCATAACACTCTCCTAGGGCTGAGGCTATCCCTAACCCTAACACTATCCTAGGGCTGACGCTAACCCTAACCCTAACCCTAACACTATCCTAGGGTTGATGCTAACCCTAACCCTAACACTATCCTAGGGCTGATGCTAACCCTAACCCTAACCCTAACACTATCCTAGGGCTGATGCTAACCCTAACCCTAACACTATCCTAGGGCTGATGCTAACCCTAACCCTAACCCTAACACTATCCTAGGGCTGATGCTAACACTAACCCTAACACTATCCTAAGGCTGATGCTAACCCTAACACTAACCCTAACATTATCGCAGGGCTGATGCTAACCCTAACCCTAACACTATCCTAGGGCTGATGCTAAACCTAACCCTAACACTAACACTATCCTAGGGCTGATGCTAACCCTAACCCTAACCCTAACACTATCCTAGAGCTGATGATAACCCTAACCCTAACCCTAATACTATCCTAGGGCTGATGCTAACCCTAACACTAACCCTAACACTATCCTCGGGCTGATGCTAACCCTAACCCTAACACTATCCTACGGCTGATGCTAACCCTAACCCTAACCCTAACACTATCCTAGGGCTGATGCTAACCCTAACCCTAACACTATCATAGGCCTGATGATAAACCTAACCCTAACCCTAACACTATCCTAGGGCTGATGCTAACCCTAACCCTAACCCTAACACTATCCTAGGGCTGATGCTAACCCTAAGCCTAACACTATCCTAGGGCTGATGCTAACCCTAACCCTAACCCTAACACTATCCTAGGGCTGATGCTAACCCTAACCCTAACACTATCCTAGGGCTGATGCTAACCCTAACCCTAACCCTAACACTATCCTAGGGCTGATGCTAACCCTAACCCTAACACTATCCTAGGGCTGATGCTAACCCTAACCCTAACCCTAACACTATCCTAGGGCTGATGCTAACACTAACCCTAACACTATCCTAGGGCTGATGCTAACCCTAACCCTAACCCTAACATTATCCCAGGGCTGATGCTAACCCTAACCCTAACACTATCCTAGGGCTGATGCTAAACCTAACCCTAACACTAACACTATCCTAGGGCTGATGCTAACCCTAACCCTAACCCTAACACTATCCTAGAGCTGATGATAACCCTAACCCTAACCCTAATACTATCCTAGGGCTGATGCTAACCCTAACACTAACCCTAACACTATCCTCGGGCTGATGCTAACCCTAACCCTAACACTATCCTACGGCTGATGCTAACCCTAACCCTAACCCTAACACTATCCTAGGGCTGATGCTAACCCTAACCCTAACACTATCATAGGCCTGATGATAACCCTAACCCTAACCCTAACACTATCCTAGGGCTGATGCTAACCCTAACCCTAACCCTAACACTATCCTAGGGCTGATGCTAACCCTAACCCTAACACTATCCTAGGGCTGATGCTAACCCTAACCCTAACCCTAACACTATCCTAGGGCTGATGCTAACCCTAACCCTAACACTACCCTAGGCCTGATGATAACCCAAACCATAACCCTAACACTATCCTAGGGCTGATGCTAACCCTAACACTAACACTATCCTAGGGCTGATGCTAACCCTAATCCTAACCCTAGCACTATCCTAGGGCTAATGCTAACCCTAACGCTAACCCTAACACTATCCTAGGCCTGATGCTAACCCTAACCCTAACCCTAACACTATCCTAGGCCTGATGCTAACCCTATCCCTAACCATAACACTCTCCTTGGGCTGAGGCTAACCCTAACCATAACACTATCCTAGGGCTGATGCTAACCCTAACCCTAACACTATCCTAGGGCGGATGCTAACCCTAACCCTAACCCTAACACAATCCTAGGGCTGATGCTAACCCTAACCCTAACACTATCCTAGGGCTGATGCTAACCCTAACCCTAACCCTAACACTATCCTAGGGCTGATGCTAACACTAACCCTAACACTATCCTAGGGCTGATGCTAACCCTAACCCTAACCCTAACATTATCCCAGGGCTGATGCTAACCCTAACCCTAACACTATCCTAGGGCTGATGCTAAACCTAACCCTAACACTAACACTATCCTAGGGCTGATGCTAACCCTAACCCTAACCCTAACACTATCCTAGGGCTGATGCTAACCCTAACCCTATCACTATCCTAGGGCTGATGCTAACCCTAACCCTAACCCTAACACTATCCTAGGGCTGATGCTAACCCTAACCCTAACACTATCCTAGGGCAGATGCTAACCCTAACCCTAACCCTAACACTATCCTAGGGCTGATGCTAACCCTACCCCTAACACTATCCTAGGGCTGATGCTAACCCTAACCCTAACCCTAACATTATTCCAGGGCTGATGCTAACCCTAACCGTAACACTATCCTAGGGCTGATGCTAACCCTAACCCTAACCCTAACACTATCCTAGAGCTGATGCTAACCCTAACCCTAATCCTAACCCTAACCCTAATACTATCCTAGGGCTGATGCTAACCCTAACCCTAACCCTAACAGTATCCTAGGGCTGATGCTAATCCTAACACTAACACTATCCTAGGGCTGATGCTAAACCTAACCATACCCCTAACACTATCCTAGGGCTGATGCTAACCCTAACCCTAACTCTAACACTATCCTAGGGCTGAGGCTAACCCTAACCCTAACACTATCCTACGGCTGATGCTAACCCTAACACTAACCCTAACACTATCCTAAGGCTGATGGTAACCCTAACACTAACACTATCCTAAGCCTGATACTAACCCTAACTCTAACCCTAACACTATCCTAGGGCTGATGCTAACCCTAACCTAATAATATCCTAGGGCTGATGCTAACACTAACCCTAACCCTAACACTATCCTAGGGCTGATGCTAACCCTAACCCTAACCCTAACACTATCCTAGGGCTGATACTAACCCTAACCCTAACACTATCCTAGGCCTGATGATAACCCTAACCCTAACCCTAACACTATCCTAGGGCTGATGATAACCCTAACACTAACACTATCCTAGGCCTGATGCTAACCCTAACCATAACCCTAACACTATCCTAGGGCTGATGCTAACCCTAACCCTAACCCTAACACTATCCTAGGGCTGATGCTAACCCTAACCCTAACACTATCATAGGCCTGATGATAACCCTAACCCTAACCCTAACACTACCCTAGGGCTGATGCTAACCCTAACCCTAACACTATCCTAGGCCTGATGCTAACCCTAACCCTAACCCTAACACTATCCTAGGGCTGATGCTAACCCTAACCCTAACACTATCCTAGGGCTGATGCTAACCCTAACCCTAACCCTAACACTATCCTAGGGCTGATGCTAACCCTAACCCTAACACTATGCTAGGCCTGATGCTAACCCTAACCCTAACCCTAATTCTATCCTAGGGCTGATGCTAACCCTAACCCTAACACTATCCTAGGGCTGATGCTAACCCTAACCCTAACCCTAACACTATCCTAGGGCTGATGCTAACCCTAACCCTAACACTATCCTAGGGCTGATGCTAACCCTAACCCTAACCCTAACACTATCCTAGGGCTGATGCTAACCCTAACCCTAACACTATCCTACGGCTGATGCTAACCCTAACCCTAACCCTAACACTATCCTAAGGCTGATGCTAACCCTAACACTAACACTATCCTAGGCCTGGTGCTAACCCTAACCCTAACCCTAACACTATCCTAGGGCTGATGCTAACCCTAACCCTAATAATATCCTAGGGCTGATGCTAACCCTAACCCTAACCCTAACACTATCCTAGGGCTGATGCTAACCCTAACCCTAACCCTAACACTATCCTAGGCCTGATGCTAACCCTATCCCTAACCATAACACTCTCCTAGGGCTGAGGCTAACCCTAACCCTAACACTATCCTAGGGCTGACGCTAACCCTAACCCTAACCCTAACACTATCCTAGGGTTGATGCTAACCCTAACCCTAACACTATCCTAGGGCTGATGCTAACCCTAACGCTAACCCTAACACTATCCTTGAACTGATACTAACCCTAACACTAACCCTAACACTATCCTAGGCCTGACGATAACCCTATCCCTAACCCTAACACTATCCTAAGGTTTATGTTAACCCTAACCCTAACACTATCCTACGGCTGATGCTAACCCTAACCCTAACCCTAACACTATCCTAGGGCTGATGCTAACCCTAACCCTAACACTATCCTAGGCCTTATGCTAACCCTAACCCTAACCCTAACACTATCCTAGGGCTGATGCTAACCCTAACCCTAACACTATCCTAGGCCTGATGATAACCCTAACCCTAACCCTAACACTATCCTAGGGCTGATGCTAACCCTAATCCTAACCCTAACACTATCCTAGGCCTGATGCTAACCCTATCCCTAACCATAACACTCTCCTAGGGCTGAGGCTATCCCTAACCCTAACACTATCCTAGGGCTGACGCTAACCCTAACCCTAACCCTAACACTATCCTAGGGTTGATGCTAACCCTAACCCTAACACTATCCTAGGGCTGATGCTAACCCTAACCCTAACCCTAACACTATCCTAGGGCTGATGCTAACCCTAACACTAACACTATCCTAGGGCTGATGCTAACCCTAACCATAACCCTAACACTATCCTAGGGCTGATGCTAACACTAACCCTAACACTATCCTAAGGCTGATGCTAACCCTAACACTAACCCTAACATTATCGCAGGGCTGATGCTAACCCTAACCCTAACACTATCCTAGGGCTGATGCTAAACCTAACCCTAACACTAACACTATCCTAGGGCTGATGCTAACCCTAACCCTAACCCTAACACTATCCTAGAGCTGATGATAACCCTAACCCTAACCCTAATACTATCCTAGGGCTGATGCTAACCCTAACACTAACCCTAACACTATCCTCGGGCTGATGCTAACCCTAACCCTAACACTATCCTACGGCTGATGCTTACCCTAACCCTAACCCTAACACTATCCTAGGGCTGATGCTAACCCTAACCCTAACACTATCATAGGCCTGATGATAACCCTAACCCTAACCCTAACACTATCCTAGGGCTGATGCTAACCCTAACCCTAACCCTAACACTATCCTAGGGCTGATGCTAACCCTAACCCTAACACTATCCTAGGGCTGATGCTAACCCTAACCCTAACCCTAACACTATCCTAGGGCTGATGCTAACCCTAACCCTAACACTACCCTAGGCCTGATGATAACCCTAACCCTAACCCTAACACTATCCTAGGGCTGATGCTAACCCTAACCCTAACACTATCCTAGGGCTGATGCTAACCCTAATCCTAACCCTAGCACTATCCTAGGGCTGATGCTAACCCTAACGCTAACCCTAACACTATCCTTGAACTTATGCTAACACTAACCCTAACCCTAACACTATCCTAGGCCTCATGATAACCCTAACCCTAACCCTAACACTATCCTAGGGTTTATGTTAACCCTAACCCTAACACTATCCTACAGCTGATGATAACCCTAACCCTAACCCTAACACTATCCTAGGGCTGATGCTAACCCTAACCCTAACACTATCCTAGGCCTGATGATAACCCTAACCCTAACCCTAACACTATCCTAGGGCTGATGCTAACCCTAATCCTAACCCTAACACTATCCTAGGCCTGATGCTAACCCTATCCCTAACCATAACACTCTCCTAGGGCTGAGGCTAACCCTAACCCTAACACTATCCTAGGGCTGACGCTAACCCTAACCCTAACCCTAACACTATCCTAGGGTTGATGCTAACCCTAACCGTAACACTATCCTAGGGCTGATGCTAACCCTAACCCTAACCCTAACACTATCCTAGGGCTGATGCTAACCCTAACCCTAACACTATCCTAGGGCTGATGCTAACCCTAACCCTAACCCTAACACTATCCTAGGGCTGATGCTAACCCTAACCCTAACTCTAACACTATCCTAGGGCTGAGGCTAACCCTAACCCTAACACTATCCTACGGCTGATGCTAACCCTAACACTAACCCTAACACTATCCTAAGGCTGATGGTAACCCTAACACTAACACTATCCTAAGCCTGATACTAACCCTAACTCTAACCCTAACACTATCCTAGGGCTGATGCTAACCCTAACCTAATAATATCCTAGGGCTGATGCTAACACTAACCCTAACCCTAACACTATCCTAGGGCTGATGCTAACCCTAACCCTAACCCTAACACTATCCTAGGGCTGATACTAACCCTAACCCTAACACTATCCTAGGCCTGATGATAACCCTAACCCTAACCCTAACACTATCCTAGGGCTGATGATAACCCTAACACTAACACTATCCTAGGCCTGATGCTAACCCTAACCATAACCCTAACACTATCCTAGGGCTGATGCTAACCCTAACCCTAACACTATCCTAGGGCTGATGCTAACCCTAACCCTAACCCTAACACTATCCTAGGGCTGATGCTAACCCTAACCCTAACACTATCATAGGCCTGATGATAACCCTAACCCTAACCCTAACACTATCCTAGGGCTGATGCTAACCCTAACCCTAACACTATCCTAGGCCTGATGCTAACCCTAACCCTAACCCTAACACTATCCTAGGGCTGATGCTAACCCTAACCCTAACACTATCGTAGGGCTGATGCTAACCCTAACCCTAACCCTAACACTATCCTAGGGCTGATGCTAACCCTAACCCTAACACTATGCTAGGCCTGATGCTAACCCTAACCCTAACCCTAATTCTATCCTAGGGCTGATGCTAACCCTAACCCTAACACTATCCTAGGGCTGATGCTAACCCTAACCCTAACCCTAACACTATCCTAGGGCTGATGCTAACCCTAACCCTAACACTATCCTAGGGCTGATGCTAACCCTAACCCTAACCCTAACACTATCCTAGGGCTGATGCTAACCCTAACCCTAACACTATCCTACGGCTGATGCTAACCCTAACCCTAACCCTAACACTATCCTAAGGCTGATGCTAACCCTAACACTAACACTATCCTAGGCCTGGTGCTAACCCTAACCCTAACCCTAACACTATCCTAGGGCTGATGCTAACCCTAACCCTAATAATATCCTAGGGCTGATGCTAACCCTAACCCTAACCCTAACACTATCCTAGGGCTGATGCTAACCCTAACCCTAACCATAACACTCTCCTAGGGCTGAGGCTAACCCTAACCCTAACACTATCCTAGGGCTGACGCTAACCCTAACCCTAACCCTAACACTATCCTAGGGTTGATGCTAACCCTAACCCTAACACTATCCTAGGGCTGATGCTAACCCTAACCCTAACAGTATCCTAGGGCTGATGCTAACCCTAACCTTAACCCTAACACTATCCTAGGGCTGATGCTAACCCTAACCCTAACACTATCCTAGGGCTGATGCTAACCCTAATCCTAACCCTAACACTATCCTAGGGCTGATGCTAACCCTAACCCTAACACTATCCTAGGGCTGATGCTAACCCTAACGCTAACCCTAACACTATCCTTGAACTGATACTAACCCTAACACTAACCCTAACACTATCCTAGGCCTGACGATAACCCTAACCCTAACCCTAACACTATCCTAGGGTTTATGTTAACCCTAACCCTAACACTATCCTACGGCTGATGCTAACCCTAACCCTAACCCTAACACTATCCTAGGGCTGATGCTAACCCTAACCCTAACACTATCCTAGGCCTTATGCTAACCCTAACCCTAACCCTAACACTATCCTAGGGCTGATGCTAACCCTAACCCTAACACTATCCTAGGGCTGATGCTAACCCTAACCCTAACCCTAACACTATCCTAGGGCTGATGCTAACCCTAATCCTAAGCCTAACACTATCCTAGGCCTGATGCTAACCCTATCCCTAACCATAACACTCTCCTAGGGCTGAGGCTATCCCTAACCCTAACACTATCCTAGGGCTGACGCTAACCCTAACCCTAACCCTAACACTATCCTAGGGTTGATGCTAACCCTAACCCTAACACTATCCTAGGGCTGATGCTAACCCTAACCCTAACCCTAACACTATCCTAGGGCTGATGCTAACCCTAACCCTAACACTATCCTAGGGCTGATGCTAACCCTAACCCTAACCCTAACACTATCCTAGGGCTGATGCTAACACTAACCCTAACACTATCCTAAGGCTGATGCTAACCCTAACACTAACCCTAACATTATCGCAGGGCTGATGCTAACCCTAACCCTAACACTATCCTAGGGCTGATGCTAAACCTAACCCTAACACTAACACTATCCTAGGGCTGATGCTAACCCTAACCCTAACCCTAACACTATCCTAGAGCTGATGATAACCCTAACCCTAACCCTAATACTATCCTAGGGCTGATGCTAACCCTAACACTAACCCTAACACTATCCTCGGGCTGATGCTAACCCTAACCCTAACACTATCCTACGGCTGATGCTTACCCTAACCCTAACCCTAACACTATCCTAGGGCTGATGCTAACCCTAACCCTAACACTATCATAGGCCTGATGATAACCCTAACCCTAACCCTAACACTATCCTAGGGCTGATGCTAACCCTAACCCTAACCCTAACACTATCCTAGGGCTGATGCTAACCCTAACCCTAACACTATCCTAGGGCTGATGCTAACCCTAACCCTAACCCTAACACTATCCTAGGGCTGATGCTAACCCTAACCCTAACACTACCCTAGGCCTGATGATAACCCTAACCCTAACCCTAACACTATCCTAGGGCTGATGCTAACCCTAACCCTAACACTATCCTAGGGCTGATGCTAACCCTAATCCTAACCCTAGCACTATCCTAGGGCTGATGCTAACCCTAACGCTAACCCTAACACTATCCTTGAACTTATGCTAACACTAACCCTAACCCTAACACTATCCTAGGCCTCATGATAACCCTAACCCTAACCCTAACACTATCCTAGGGTTTATGTTAACCCTAACCCTAACACTATCCTACAGCTGATGATAACCCTAACCCTAACCCTAACACTATCCTAGGGCTGATGCTAACCCTAACCCTAACACTATCCTAGGCCTGATGATAACCCTAACCCTAACCCTAACACTATCCTAGGGCTGATGCTAACCCTAATCCTAACCCTAACACTATCCTAGGCCTGATGCTAACCCTATCCCTAACCATAACACTCTCCTAGGGCTGAGGCTAACCCTAACCCTAACACTATCCTAGGGCTGACGCTAACCCTAACCCTAACCCTAACACTATCCTAGGGTTGATGCTAACCCTAACCGTAACACTATCCTAGGGCTGATGCTAACCCTAACCCTAACCCTAACACTATCCTAGGGCTGATGCTAACCCTAACCCTAACACTATCCTAGGGCTGATGCTAACCCTAACCCTAACCCTAACACTATCCTAGGGCTGATGCTAACCCTAACCCTAACTCTAACACTATCCTAGGGCTGAGGCTAACCCTAACCCTAACACTATCCTACGGCTGATGCTAACCCTAACACTAACCCTAACACTATCCTAAGGCTGATGGTAACCCTAACACTAACACTATCCTAAGCCTGATACTAACCCTAACTCTAACCCTAACACTATCCTAGGGCTGATGCTAACCCTAACCTAATAATATCCTAGGGCTGATGCTAACACTAACCCTAACCCTAACACTATCCTAGGGCTGATGCTAACCCTAACCCTAACCCTAACACTATCCTAGGGCTGATACTAACCCTAACCCTAACACTATCCTAGGCCTGATGATAACCCTAACCCTAACCCTAACACTATCCTAGGGCTGATGATAACCCTAACACTAACACTATCCTAGGCCTGATGCTAACCCTAACCATAACCCTAACACTATCCTAGGGCTGATGCTAACCCTAACCCTAACACTATCCTAGGGCTGATGCTAACCCTAACCCTAACCCTAACACTATCCTAGGGCTGATGCTAACCCTAACCCTAACACTATCATAGGCCTGATGATAACCCTAACCCTAACCCTAACACTATCCTAGGGCTGATGCTAACCCTAACCCTAACACTATCCTAGGCCTGATGCTAACCCTAACCCTAACCCTAACACTATCCTAGGGCTGATGCTAACCCTAACCCTAACACTATCGTAGGGCTGATGCTAACCCTAACCCTAACCCTAACACTATACTAGGGCTGATGCTAACCCTAACCCTAACACTATGCTAGGCCTGATGCTAACCCTAACCCTAACCCTAATTCTATCCTAGGGCTGATGCTAACCCTAACCCTAACACTATCCTAGGGCTGATGCTAACCCTAACCCTAACCCTAACACTATCCTAGGGCTGATGCTAACCCTAACCCTAACACTATCCTAGGGCTGATGCTAACCCTAACCCTAACCCTAACACTATCCTAGGGCTGATGCTAACCCTAACCCTAACACTATCCTACGGCTGATGCTAACCCTAACCCTAACCCTAACACTATCCTAAGGCTGATGCTAACCCTAACACTAACACTATCCTAGGCCTGGTGCTAACCCTAACCCTAACCCTAACACTATCCTAGGGCTGATGCTAACCCTAACCCTAATAATATCCTAGGGCTGATGCTAACCCTAACCCTAACCCTAACACTATCCTAGGGCTGATGCTAACCCTAACCCTAACCATAACACTCTCCTAGGGCTGAGGCTAACCCTAACCCTAACACTATCCTAGGGCTGACGCTAACCCTAACCCTAACCCTAACACTATCCTAGGGTTGATGCTAACCCTAACCCTAACACTATCCTAGGGCTGATGCTAACCCTAACCCTAACAGTATCCTAGGGCTGATGCTAACCCTAACCTTAACCCTAACACTATCCTAGGGCTGATGCTAACCCTAACCCTAACACTATCCTAGGGCTGATGCTAACCCTAATCCTAACCCTAACACTATCCTAGGGCTGATGCTAACCCTAACCCTAACACTATCCTAGGGCTGATGCTAACCCTAACGCTAACCCTAACACTATCCTTGAACTGATACTAACCCTAACACTAACCCTAACACTATCCTAGGCCTGACGATAACCCTAACCCTAACCCTAACACTATCCTAGGGTTTATGTTAACCCTAACCCTAACACTATCCTACGGCTGATGCTAACCCTAACCCTAACCCTAACACTATCCTAGGGCTGATGCTAACCCTAACCCTAACACTATCCTAGGCCTTATGCTAACCCTAACCCTAACCCTAACACTATCCTAGGGCTGATGCTAACCCTAACCCTAACACTATCCTAGGCCTGATGATAACCCTAACCCTAACCCTAACACTATCCTAGGGCTGATGCTAACCCTAATCCTAACCCTAACACTATCCTAGGCCTGATGCTAACCCTATCCCTAACCATAACACTCTCCTAGGGCTGAGGCTATCCCTAACCCTAACACTATCCTAGGGCTGACGCTAACCCTAACCCTAACCCTAACACTATCCTAGGGTTGATGCTAACCCTAACCCTAACACTATCCTAGGGCTGATGCTAACCCTAACCCTAACCCTAACACTATCCTAGGGCTGATGCTAACCCTAACCCTAACACTATCCTAGGGCTGATGCTAACCCTAACCCTAACCCTAACACTATCCTAGGGCTGATGCTAACACTAACCCTAACACTATCCTAAGGCTGATGCTAACCCTAACACTAACCCTAACATTATCGCAGGGCTGATGCTAACCCTAACCCTAACACTATCCTAGGGCTGATGCTAAACCTAACCCTAACACTAACACTATCCTAGGGCTGATGCTAACCATAACCCTAACCCTAACACTATCCTAGAGCTGATGATAACCCTAACCCTAACCCTAATACTATCCTAGGGCTGATGCTAACCCTAACACTAACCCTAACACTATCCTCGGGCTGATGCTAACCCTAACCCTAACACTATCCTACGGCTGATGCTAACCCTAACCCTAACGCTAACACTATCCTAGGGCTGATGCTAACCCTAACCCTAACACTACCCTAGGCCTGATGATAACCCTAACCCTAACCCTAACACTATCCTAGGGCTGATGTTAACCCTAACCCTAACACTATCCTAGGGCTGATGCTAACCCTAATCCTAACCCTAGCACTATCCTAGGGCTGATGCTAACCCTAACGCTAACCCTAACACTATCCTTGAACTTATGCTAACACTAACCCTAACCCTAACACTATCCTAGGCCTCATGATAACCCTAACCCTAACCCTAACACTATCCTAGGGTTTATGTTAACCCTAACCCTAACACTATCCTACAGCTGATGATAACCCTAACCCTAACCCTAACACTATCCTAGGGCTGATGCTAACCCTAACCCTAACACTATCCTAGGCCTGATGATAACCCTAACCCTAACCCTAACACTATCCTAGGGCTGATGATAACCCTAACACTAACACTATCCTAGGCCTGATGCTAACCCTAACCATAACCGTAACACTATCCTAGGGCTGATGCTAACCCTAACCCTAACACTATCCTAGGGCTGATGCTAACCCTAACCCTAACCCTAACACTATCCTAGGGCTGATGCTAACCCTAACCCTAACACTATCATAGGCCTGATGATAACCCTAACCCTAACCCTAACACTATCCTAGGGCTGATGCTAACCCTAACCCTAACACTATCCTAGGCCTGATGCTAACCCTAACCCTAACCCTAACACTATCCTAGGGCTGATGCTAACCCTAACCCTAACACTATCGTAGGGCTGATGCTAACCCTAACCCTAACCCTAACACTATCCTAGGGCTGATGCTAACCCTAACCCTAACACTATGCTAGGCCTGATGCTAACCCTAACCCTAACCCTAATTCTATCCTAGGGCTGATGCTAACCCTAACCCTAACACTATCCTAGGGCTGATGCTAACCCTAACCCTAACCCTAACACTATCCTAGGGCTGATGCTAACCCTAACCCTAACACTATCCTAGGGCTGATGCTAACCCTAACCCTAACCCTAACACTATCCTAGGGCTGATGCTAACCCTAACCCTAACACTATCCTACGGCTGATGCTAACCCTAACCCTAACCCTAACACTATCCTAAGGCTGATGCTAACCCTAACACTAACACTATCCTAGGCCTGGTGCTAACCCTAACCCTAACCCTAACACTATCCTAGGGCTGATGCTAACCCTAACCCTAATAATATCCTAGGGCTGATGCTAACCCTAACCCTAACCCTAACACTATCCTAGGGCTGATGCTAACCCTAACCCTAACCATAACACTCTCCTAGGGCTGAGGCTAACCCTAACCCTAACACTATCCTAGGGCTGACGCTAACCCTAACCCTAACCCTAACACTATCCTAGGGTTGATGCTAACCCTAACCCTAACACTATCCTAGGGCTGATGCTAACCCTAACCCTAACAGTATCCTAGGGCTGATGCTAACCCTAACCTTAACCCTAACACTATCCTAGGGCTGATGCTAACCCTAACCCTAACACTATCCTAGGGCTGATGCTAACCCTAACCCTAACACTATCCTAGGGCTGATGCTAACCCTAACGCTAACCCTAACACTATCCTTGAACTGATACTAACCCTAACACTAACCCTAACACTATCCTAGGCCTGACGATAACCCTAACCCTAACCCTAACACTATCCTAGGGTTTATGTTAACCCTAACCCTAACACTATCCTACGGCTGATGCTAACCCTAACCCTAACCTTAACACTATCCTAGGGCTGATGCTAACCCTAACACTAACCCTAACACTATCCTCGGGCTGATGCTAACCCTAACCCTAACACTATCCTACGGCTGATGCTTACCCTAACACTAACCCTAACACTATCCTAGGGCTGATGCTAACCCTAACCCTAACACTATCATAGGCCTGATGATAACCCTAACCCTAACCCTAACACTATCCTAGGGCTGATGCTAACCCTAACCCTAACCCTAACACTATCCTAGGGCTGATGCTAACCCTAACCCTAACACTATCCTAGGGCTGATGCTAACCCTAACCCTAACCCTAACACTATCCTAGGGCTGATGCTAACCCTAACCCTAACACTACCCTAGGCCTGATGATAACCCTAACCCTAACCCTAACACTATCCTAGGGCTGATGCTAACCCTAACCCTAACACTATCCTAGGGCTGATGCTAACCCTAACGCTAACCCTAACACTATCCTTGAACTGATACTAACCCTAACACTAACCCTAACACTATCCTAGGCCTGACGATAACCCTAACCCTAACCCTAACACTATCCTAGGGTTTATGTTAACCCTAACCCTAACACTATCCTACGGCTGATGCTAACCCTAACCCTAACCCTAACACTATCCTAGGGCTGATGCTAACCCTAACCCTAACACTATCCTAGGCCTTATGCTAACCCTAACCCTAACCCTAACACTATCCTAGGGCTGATGCTAACCCTAACCCTAACACTATCCTAGGCCTGATGATAACCCTAACCCTAACCCTAACACTATCCTAGGGCTGATGCTAACCCTAATCCTAACCCTAACACTATCCTAGGCCTGATGCTAACCCTATCCCTAACCATAACACTCTCCTAGGGCTGAGGCTATCCCTAACCCTAACACTATCCTAGGGCTGACGCTAACCCTAACCCTAACCCTAACACTATCCTAGGGTTGATGCTAACCCTAACCCTAACACTATCCTAGGGCTGATGCTAACCCTAACCCTAACCCTAACACTATCCTAGGGCTGATGCTAACCCTAACCCTAACACTATCCTAGGGCTGATGCTAACCCTAACCCTAACCCTAACACTATCCTAGGGCTGATGCTAACACTAACCCTAACACTATCCTAAGGCTGATGCTAACCCTAACACTAACCCTAACATTATCGCAGGGCTGATGCTAACCCTAACCCTAACACTATCCTAGGGCTGATGCTAAACCTAACCCTAACACTAACACTATCCTAGGGCTGATGCTAACCATAACCCTAACCCTAACACTATCCTAGAGCTGATGATAACCCTAACCCTAACCCTAATACTATCCTAGGGCTGATGCTAACCCTAACACTAACCCTAACACTATCCTCGGGCTGATGCTAACCCTAACCCTAACACTATCCTACGGCTGATGCTAACCCTAACCCTAACGCTAACACTATCCTAGGGCTGATGCTAACCCTAACCCTAACACTACCCTAGGCCTGATGATAACCCTAACCCTAACCCTAACACTATCCTAGGGCTGATGTTAACCCTAACCCTAACACTATCCTAGGGCTGATGCTAACCCTAATCCTAACCCTAGCACTATCCTAGGGCTGATGCTAACCCTAACGCTAACCCTAACACTATCCTTGAACTTATGCTAACACTAACCCTAACGCTAACACTATCCTAGGCCTCATGATAACCCTAACCCTAACCCTAACACTATCCTAGGGTTTATGTTAACCCTAACCCTAACACTATCCTACAGCTGATGATAACCCTAACCCTAACCCTAACACTATCCTAGGGCTGATGCTAACCCTAACCCTAACACTATCCTAGGCCTGATGATAACCCTAACCCTAACCCTAACACTATCCTAGGGCTGATGATAACCCTAACACTAACACTATCCTAGGCCTGATGCTAACCCTAACCATAACCGTAACACTATCCTAGGGCTGATGCTAACCCTAACCCTAACACTATCCTAGGGCTGATGCTAACCCTAACCCTAACCCTAACACTATCCTAGGGCTGATGCTAACCCTAACCCTAACACTATCATAGGCCTGATGATAACCCTAACCCTAACCCTAACACTATCCTAGGGCTGATGCTAACCCTAACCCTAACACTATCCTAGGCCTGATGCTAACCCTAACCCTAACCCTAACACTATCCTAGGGCTGATGCTAACCCTAACCCTAACACTATCGTAGGGCTGATGCTAACCCTAACCCTAACCCTAACACTATCCTAGGGCTGATGCTAACCCTAACCCTAACACTATGCTAGGCCTGATGCTAACCCTAACCCTAACCCTAATTCTATCCTAGGGCTGATGCTAACCCTAACCCTAACACTATCCTAGGGCTGATGCTAACCCTAACCCTAACCCTAACACTATCCTAGGGCTGATGCTAACCCTAACCCTAACACTATCCTAGGGCTGATGCTAACCCTAACCCTAACCCTAACACTATCCTAGGGCTGATGCTAACCCTAACCCTAACACTATCCTACGGCTGATGCTAACCCTAACCCTAACCCTAACACTATCCTAAGGCTGATGCTAACCCTAACACTAACACTATCCTAGGCCTGGTGCTAACCCTAACCCTAACCCTAACACTATCCTAGGGCTGATGCTAACCCTAACCCTAATAATATCCTAGGGCTGATGCTAACCCTAACCCTAACCCTAACACTATCCTAGGGCTGATGCTAACCCTAACCCTAACCATAACACTCTCCTAGGGCTGAGGCTAACCCTAACCCTAACACTATCCTAGGGCTGACGCTAACCCTAACCCTAACCCTAACACTATCCTAGGGTTGATGCTAACCCTAACCCTAACACTATCCTAGGGCTGATGCTAACCCTAACCCTAACAGTATCCTAGGGCTGATGCTAACCCTAACCTTAACCCTAACACTATCCTAGGGCTGATGCTAACCCTAACCCTAACACTATCCTAGGGCTGATGCTAACCCTAACCCTAACACTATCCTAGGGCTGATGCTAACCCTAACGCTAACCCTAACACTATCCTTGAACTGATACTAACCCTAACACTAACCCTAACACTATCCTAGGCCTGACGATAACCCTAACCCTAACCCTAACACTATCCTAGGGTTTATGTTAACCCTAACCCTAACACTATCCTACGGCTGATGCTAACCCTAACCCTAACCTTAACACTATCCTAGGGCTGATGCTAACCCTAACCCTAACACTATCCTAGGCCTTATGCTAACCCTAACCCTAACCCTAACACTATCCTAGGGCTGATGCTAACCCTAACCCTAACACTATCCTAGGCCTGATGATAACCCTAACCCTAACCCTAACACTATCCTAGGGCTGATGCTAACCCTAATCCTAAGCCTAACACTATCCTAGGCCTGATGCTAACCCTATCCCTAACCATAACACTCTCCTAGGGCTGAGGCTATCCCTAACCCTAACACTATCCTAGGGCTGACGCTAACCCTAACCCTAACCCTAACACTATCCTAGGGTTGATGCTAACCCTAACCCTAACACTATCCTAGGGCTGATGCTAACCCTAACCCTAACCCTAACACTATCCTAGGGCTCATGCTAACCCTAACCCTAACACTATCCTAGGGCTGATGCTAACCCTAACCCTAACCCTAACACTATCCTAGGGCTGATGCT
Organism: Lemur catta; assembly: GCF_020740605.2. Classification (NCBI taxonomy): domain Eukaryota; kingdom Metazoa; phylum Chordata; class Mammalia; order Primates; family Lemuridae; genus Lemur; species Lemur catta. The sequence goes on along the minus strand of NW_025423853.1, from coordinate 853,371 downwards.
AACACTAACCCTAACACTATCCTAAGGCTGATGCTAACCCTAACACTAACCCTAACATTATCGCAGGGCTGATGCTAACCCTAACCCTAACACTATCCTAGGGCTGATGCTAAACCTAACCCTAACACTAACACTATCCTAGGGCTGATGCTAACCCTAACCCTAACCCTAACACTATCCTAGAGCTGATGATAACCCTAACCCTAACCCTAATACTATCCTAGGGCTGATGCTAACCCTAACACTAACCCTAACACTATCCTCGGGCTGATGCTAACCCTAACCCTAACACTATCCTACGGCTGATGCTTACCCTAACACTAACCCTAACACTATCCTAGGGCTGATGCTAACCCTAACCCTAACACTATCATAGGCCTGATGATAACCCTAACCCTAACCCTAACACTATCCTAGGGCTGATGCTAACCCTAACCCTAACCCTAACACTATCCTAGGGCTGATGCTAACCCTAACCCTAACACTATCCTAGGGCTGATGCTAACCCTAACCCTAACCCTAACACTATCCTAGGGCTGATGCTAACCCTAACCCTAACACTACCCTAGGCCTGATGATAACCCTAACCCTAACCCTAACACTATCCTAGGGCTGATGCTAACCCTAACCCTAACACTATCCTAGGGCTGATGCTAACCCTAATCCTAACCCTAGCACTATCCTAGGGCTGATGCTAACCCTAACGCTAACCCTAACACTATCCTTGAACTTATGCTAACACTAACCCTAACCCTAACACTATCCTAGGCCTAATGATAACCCTAACCCTAACCCTAACACTATCCTAGGGTTTATGTTAACCCTAACCCTAACACTATCCTACAGCTGATGATAACCCTAACCCTAACCCTAACACTATCCTAGGGCTGATGCTAACCCTAACCCTAACACTATCCTAGGCCTGATGATAACCCTAACCCTAACCCTAACACTATCCTAGGGCTGATGCTAACCCTAATCCTAACCCTAACACTATCCTAGGCCTGATGCTAACCCTATCCCTAACCATAACACTCTCCTAGGGCTGAGGCTAACCCTAACCCTAACACTATCCTAGGGCTGACGCTAACCCTAACCCTAACCCTAACACTATCCTAGGGTTGATGCTAACCCTAACCGTAACACTATCCTAGGGCTGATGCTAACCCTAACCCTAACCCTAACACTATCCTAGGGCTGATGCTAACCCTAACCCTAACACTATCCTAGGGCTGATGCTAACCCTAACCCTAACCCTAACACTATCCTAGGGCTGATGCTAACCCTAACCCTAACTCTAACACTATCCTAGGGCTGAGGCTAACCCTAACCCTAACACTATCCTACGGCTGATGCTAACCCTAACACTAACCCTAACACTATCCTAAGGCTGATGGTAACCCTAACACTAACACTATCCTAAGCCTGATACTAACCCTAACTCTAACCCTAACACTATCCTAGGGCTGATGCTAACCCTAACCTAATAATATCCTAGGGCTGATGCTAACACTAACCCTAACCCTAACACTATCCTAGGGCTGATGCTAACCCTAACCCTAACCCTAACACTATCCTAGGGCTGATACTAACCCTAACCCTAACACTATCCTAGGCCTGATGATAACCCTAACCCTAACCCTAACACTATCCTAGGGCTGATGATAACCCTAACACTAACACTATCCTAGGCCTGATGCTAACCCTAACCATAACCCTAACACTATCCTAGGGCTGATGCTAACCCTAACCCTAACACTATCCTAGGGCTGATGCTAACCCTAACCCTAACCCTAACACTATCCTAGGGCTGATGCTAACCCTAACCCTAACACTATCATAGGCCTGATGATAACCCTAACCCTAACCCTAACACTATCCTAGGGCTGATGCTAACCCTAACCCTAACACTATCCTAGGCCTGATGCTAACCCTAACCCTAACCCTAACACTATCCTAGGGCTGATGCTAACCCTAACCCTAACACTATCGTAGGGCTGATGCTAACCCTAACCCTAACCCTAACACTATCCTAGGGCTGATGCTAACCCTAACCCTAACACTATGCTAGGCCTGATGCTAACCCTAACCCTAACCCTAATTCTATCCTAGGGCTGATGCTAACCCTAACCCTAACACTATCCTAGGGCTGATGCTAACCCTAACCCTAACCCTAACACTATCCTAGGGCTGATGCTAACCCTAACCCTAACACTATCCTAGGGCTGATGCTAACCCTAACCCTAACCCTAACACTATCCTAGGGCTGATGCTAACCCTAACCCTAACACTATCCTACGGCTGATGCTAACCCTAACCCTAACCCTAACACTATCCTAAGGCTGATGCTAACCATAACACTAACACTATCCTAGGCCTGGTGCTAACCCTAACCCTAACCCTAACACTATCCTAGGGCTGATGCTAACCCTAACCCTAATAATATCCTAGGGCTGATGCTAACCCTAACCCTAACCCTAACACTATCCTAGGGCTGATGCTAACCCTAACCCTAACCATAACACTCTCCTAGGGCTGAGGCTAACCCTAACCCTAACACTATCCTAGGGCTGACGCTAACCCTAACCCTAACCCTAACACTATCCTAGGGTTGATGCTAACCCTAACCCTAACACTATCCTAGGGCTGATGCTAACCCTAACCCTAACAGTATCCTAGGGCTGATGCTAACCCTAACCTTAACCCTAACACTATCCTAGGGCTGATGCTAACCCTAACACTAACACTATCCTAGGGCTGATGCTAACCCTAATCCTAACCCTAACACTATCCTAGGGCTGATGCTAACCCTAACCCTAACACTATCCTAGGGCTGATGCTAACCCTAACGCTAACCCTAACACTATCCTTGAACTGATACTAACCCTAACACTAACCCTAACACTATCCTAGGCCTGACGATAACCCTAACCCTAACCCTAACACTATCCTAGGGTTTATGTTAACCCTAACCCTAACACTATCCTACGGCTGATGCTAACCCTAACCCTAACCCTAACACTATCCTAGGGCTGATGCTAACCCTAACCCTAACACTATCCTAGGCCTTATGCTAACCCTAACCCTAACCCTAACACTATCCTAGGGCTGATGCTAACCCTAACCCTAACACTATCCTAGGCCTGATGATAACCCTAACCCTAACCCTAACACTATCCTAGGGCTGATGCTAACCCTAATCCTAACCCTAACACTATCCTAGGCCTGATGCTAACCCTATCCCTAACCATAACACTCTCCTAGGGCTGAGGCTATCCCTAACCCTAACACTATCCTAGGGCTGACGCTAACCCTAACCCTAACCCTAACACTATCCTAGGGTTGATGCTAACCCTAACCCTAACACTATCCTAGGGCTGATGCTAACCCTAACCCTAACCCTAACACTATCCTAGGGCTGATGCTAACCCTAACCCTAACACTATCCTAGGGCTGATGCTAACCCTAACCCTAACCCTAACACTATCCTAGGGCTGATGCTAACACTAACCCTAACACTATCCTAAGGCTGATGCTAACCCTAACACTAACCCTAACATTATCGCAGGGCTGATGCTAACCCTAACCCTAACACTATCCTAGGGCTGATGCTAAACCTAACCCTAACACTAACACTATCCTAGGGCTGATGCTAACCCTAACCCTAACCCTAACACTATCCTAGAGCTGATGATAACCCTAACCCTAACCCTAATACTATCCTAGGGCTGATGCTAACCCTAACACTAACCCTAACACTATCCTCGGGCTGATGCTAACCCTAACCCTAACACTATCCTACGGCTGATGCTAACCCTTACCCTAACCCTAACACTATCCTAGGGCTGATGCTAACCCTAACCCTAACACTACCCTAGGCCTGATGATAACCCTAACCCTAACCCTAACACTATCCTAGGGCTGATGTTAACCCTAACCCTAACACTATCCTAGGGCTGATGCTAACCCTAATCCTAACCCTAGCACTATCCTAGGGCTGATGCTAACCCTAACGCTAACCCTAACACTATCCTTGAACTTATGCTAACACTAACCCTAACCCTAACACTATCCTAGGCCTCATGATAACCCTAACCCTAACCCTAACACTATCCTAGGGTTTATGTTAACCCTAACCCTAACACTATCCTACAGCTGATGATAACCCTAACCCTAACCCTAACACTATCCTAGGGCTGATGCTAACCCTAACCCTAACACTATCCTAGGCCTGATGATAACCCTAACCCTAACCCTAACACTATCCTAGGGCTGATGCTAACCCTAATCCTAACCCTAACACTATCCTAGGCCTGATGCTAACCCTATCCCTAACCATAACACTCTCCTAGGGCTGAGGCTAACCCTAACCCTAACACTATCCTAGGGCTGACGCTAACCCTAACCCTAACCCTAACACTATCCTAGGGTTGATGCTAACCCTAACCGTAACACTATCCTAGGGCTGATGCTAACCCTAACCCTAACCCTAACACTATCCTAGGGCTGATGCTAACCCTAACCCTAACACTATCGTAGGGCTGATGCTAACCCTAACCCTAACCCTAACACTATCCTAGGGCTGATGCTAACCCTAACCCTAACTCTAACACTATCCTAGGGCTGAGGCTAACCCTAACCCTAACACTATCCTACGGCTGATGCTAACCCTAACACTAACCCTAACACTATCCTAAGGCTGATGGTAACCCTAACACTAACACTATCCTAAGCCTGATACTAACCCTAACTCTAACCCTAACACTATCCTAGGGCTGATGCTAACCCTAACCTAATAATATCCTAGGGCTAATGCTAACACTAACCCTAACCCTAACACTATCCTAGGGCTGATGCTAACCCTAACCCTAACCCTAACACTATCCTAGGGCTGATACTAACCCTAACCCTAACACTATCCTAGGCCTGATGATAACCCTAACCCTAACCCTAACACTATCCTAGGGCTGATGATAACCCTAACACTAACACTACCCTAGGCCTGATGCTAACCCTAACCATAACCCTAACACTATCCTAGGGCTGATGCTAACCCTAACCCTAACACTATCCTAGGGCTGATGCTAACCCTAACCCTAACCCTAACACTATCCTAGGGCTGATGCTAACCCTAACCCTAACACTATCATAGGCCTGATGATAACCCTAACCCTAACCCTAACACTATCCTAGGGCTGATGCTAACCCTAACCCTAACACTATCCTAGGCCTGATGCTAACCCTAACCCTAACCCTAACACTATCCTAGGGCTGATGCTAACCCTAACCCTAACACTATCCTAGGGCTGATGCTAACCCTAACCCTAACCCTAACACTATCCTAGGGCTGATGCTAACCCTAACCCTAACACTATGCTAGGCCTGATGCTAACCCTAACCCTAACCCTAATTCTATCCTAGGGCTGATGCTAACCCTAACCCTAACACTATCCTAGGGCTGATGCTAACCCTAACCCTAACCCTAACACTATCCTAGGGCTGATGCTAACCCTAACCCTAACACTATCCTAGGGCTGATGCTAACCCTAACCCTAACCCTAACACTATCCTAGGGCTGATGCTAACCCTAACCCTAACACTATCCTACGGCTGATGCTAACCCTAACCCTAACCCTAACACTATCCTAAGGCTGATGCTAACCCTAACACTAACACTATCCTAGGCCTGGTGCTAACCCTAACCCTAACCCTAACACTATCCTAGGGCTGATGCTAACCCTAACCCTAATAATATCCTAGGGCTGATGCTAACCCTAACCCTAACCCTAACACTATCCTAGGGCTGATGCTAACCCTAACCCTAACCCTAACACTATCCTAGGCCTGATGCTAACCCTATCCCTAACCATAACACTCTCCTAGGGCTGAGGCTAACCCTAACCCTAACACTATCCTAGGGCTGACGCTAACCCTAACCCTAACCCTAACACTATCCTAGGGTTGATGCTAACCCTAACCCTAACACTATCCTAGGGCTGATGCTAACCCTAACCCTAACAGTATCCTAGGGCTGATGCTAACCCTAACCTTAACCCTAACACTATCCTAGGGCTGATGCTAACCCTAACCGTAACACTATCCTAGGGCTGATGCTAACCCTAATCCTAACCCTAACACTATCCTAGGGCTGATGCTAACCCTAACCCTAACACTATCCTAGGGCTGATGCTAACCCTAACGCTAACCCTAACACTATCCTTGAACTGATACTAACCCTAACACTAACCCTAACACTATCCTAGGCCTGACGATAACCCTAACCCTAACCCTAACACTATCCTAGGGTTTATGTTAACCCTAACCCTAACACTATCCTACGGCTGATGCTAACCCTAACCCTAACCCTAACACTATCCTAGGGCTGATGCTAACCCTAACCCTAACACTATCCTAGGCCTTATGCTAACCCTAACCCTAACCCTAACACTATCCTAGGGCTGATGCTAACCCTAACCCTAACACTATCCTAGGCCTGATGATAACCCTAACCCTAACCCTAACACTATCCTAGGGCTGATGCTAACCCTAATCCTAACCCTAACACTATCCTAGGCCTGATGCTAACCCTATCCCTAACCATAACACTCTCCTAGGGCTGAGGCTATCCCTAACCCTAACACTATCCTAGGGCTGACGCTAACCCTAACCCTAACCCTAACACTATCCTAGGGTTGATGCTAACCCTAACCCTAACACTATCCTAGGGCTGATGCTAACCCTAACCCTAACCCTAACACTATCCTAGGGCTGATGCTAACCCTAACCCTAACACTATCCTAGGGCTGATGCTAACCCTAACCCTAACCCTAACACTATCCTAGGGCTGATGCTAACACTAACCCTAACACTATCCTAAGGCTGATGCTAACCCTAACACTAACCCTAACATTTTCGCAGGGCTGATGCTAACCCTAACCCTAACACTATCCTAGGGCTGATGCTAAACCTAACCCTAACACTAACACTATCCTAGGGCTGATGCTAACCCTAACCCTAACCCTAACACTATCCTAGAGCTGATGATAACCCTAACCCTAACCCTAATACTATCCTAGGGCTGATGCTAACCCTAACACTAACCCTAACACTATCCTCGGGCTGATGCTAACCCTAACCCTAACACTATCCTACGGCTGATGCTAACCCTAACCCTAACCCTAACACTATCCTAGGGCTGATGCTAACCCTAACCCTAACACTATCCTAGGGCTGATGCTAACCCTAATCCTAACCCTAGCACTATCCTAGGGCTGATGCTAACCCTAACGCTAACCCTAACACTATCCTTGAACTTATGCTAACACTAACCCTAACCCTAACACTATCCTAGGCCTCATGATAACCCTAACCCTAACCCTAACACTATCCTAGGGTTTATGTTAACCCTAACCCTAACACTATCCTACAGCTGATGATAACCCTAACCCTAACCCTAACACTATCCTAGGGCTGATGCTAACCCTAACCCTAACACTATCCTAGGCCTGATGATAACCCTAACCCTAACCCTAACACTATCCTAGGGCTGATGCTAACCCTAATCCTAACCCTAACACTATCCTAGGCCTGATGCTAACCCTATCCCTAACCATAACACTCTCCTAGGGCTGAGGCTAACCCTAACCCTAACACTATCCTAGGGCTGACGCTAACCCTAACCCTAACCCTAACACTATCCTAGGGTTGATGCTAACCCTAACCGTAACACTATCCTAGGGCTGATGCTAACCCTAACCCTAACCCTAACACTATCCTAGGGCTGATGCTAACCCTAACCCTAACACTATCCTAGGGCTGATGCTAACCCTAACCCTAACCCTAACACTATCCTAGCGCTGATGCTAACCCTAACCCTAACACTATCCTAGGGCTGATGCTAACCCTAACCCTAACCCTAACACTATCCTAGGGCTGATGCTAACACTAACCCTAACACTATCCTAGGGCTGATGCTAACCCTAACCCTAACCCTAACATTATCCCAGGGCTGATGCTAACCCTAACCCTAACACTATCCTAGGGCTGATGCTAAACCTAATCCTAACACTAACACTATCCTAGGGCTGATGCTAACCCTAACCCTAACCCTAACACTATCCTAGAGCTGATGATAACCCTAACCCTAACCCTAATACTATCCTAGGGCTGATGCTAACCCTAACACTAACCCTAACACTATCCTCGGGCTGATGCTAACCCTAACCCTAAAACTATCCTACGGCTGATGCTAACCCTAACCCTAACCCTAACACTATCCTAGGGCTGATGCTAACCCTAACCCTAACACTATCATAGGCCTGATGATAACCCTAACCCTAACCCTAACACTATCCTAGGGCTGATGCTAACCCTAACCCTAACCCTAACACTATCCTAGGGCTGATGCTAACCCTAACCCTAACACTATCCTAGGGCTGATGCTAACCCTAACCCTAACCCTAACACTATCCTAGGGCTGATGCTAACCCTAACCCTAACACTACCCTAGGCCTGATGATAACCCTAACCATAACCCTAACACTATCCTAGGGCTGATGCTAACCCTAACACTAACACTATCCTAGGGCTGATGCTAACCCTAATCCTAACCCTAGCACTATCCTAGGGCTAATGCTAACCCTAACGCTAACCCTAACACTATCCTAGGCCTGATACTAACCCTAACCCTAACCCTAACACTATCCTAGGCCCTATCCCTAACCATAACACTCTCCTTGGGCTGAGGCTAACCCTAACCATAACACTATCCTAGGGCTGATGCTAACCCTAACCCTAACACTATCCTAGGGCGGATGCTAACCCTAACCCTAACCCTAACACAATCCTAGGGCTGATGCTAACCCTAACCCTAACACTATCCTAGGGCTGATGCTAACCCTAACCCTAACCCTAACACTATCCTAGGGCTGATGCTAACACTAACCCTAACACTATCCTAGGGCTGATGCTAACCCTAACCCTAACCCTAACATTATCCCAGGGCTGATGCTAACCCTAACCCTAACACTATCCTAGGGCTGATGCTAAACCTAACCCTAACACTAACACTATCCTAGGGCTGATGCTAACCCTAACCCTAACCCTAACACTATCCTAGAGCTGATGATAACCCTAACCCTAACCCTAACCCTAACCCTAACCCTAATACTATCCTAGGGCTGATGCTAACCCTAACACTAACCCTAACACTATCCTAGGGCTGGTGCTAACCCTAACCCTAACACTATCCTAGGGCTGATGCTAACCCTAACCCTAACCCTAACAATATCCTAGGGCTGATGCTAACCCTAACCCTAACACTATCATAGGCCTGATGATAACCCTAACCCTAACCCTAACACTATCCTAGGGCTGATGCTAACCCTAACCCTAACCCTAACACTATCCTAGGGCTGATGCTAACCCTAACCCTAACACTATCCTAGGGCTGATGCTAACCCTAACCCTAACACTAGCCTAGAGCTGATGCTAACCCTAATCCTAACCCTAACACTATCCTAGGGCTGATGCTAACCCTAACGCTAACCCTAACACTATCCTTGAACTGATGCTAACCCTAACCCTAACCCTAACACTATCCTAGGCCTGATGATAACCCTAAACCTAACCCTAACACTATCCTAGGGTTTATGTTAACCCTAACCCTAACACTATCCTACAGCTGATGCTAACCCTAACCCTAACCCTAACACTATCCTCGGGCTGATGCTAACCCTAACCCTAACACTATCCTAGGCCTTATGCTAACCCTAACACTAACCCTAACACTATCCTAGGGCTGATGCTAACCCTAACCCTAACACTATCCTAGGGCTGATGCTAACCCTAACCCTAACCCTAACACTATCCTAGGGCTGATGCTAACCCTAAGCCTATCACTATCCTAGGGCTGATGCTAACCCTAACCCTAACCCTAACACTATCCTAGGGCTGATGCTAACCCTAACCCTAACCCTAACACTATCCTAGGGCTGATGCTAACCCTACCCCTAACACTATCCTAGGGCTGATGCTAACCCTAACCCTAACCCTAACATTATCCTAGGGCTGATGCTAACCCTAACCCTAACACTATCCTAGGGCTGATGCTAACCCTAACCCTAACAATAACATTATCCTAGGGCTGATGCTAACCCTAACCCTAACCCTAACAGTATCCTAGGGCTGATGCTAATCCTAACACTAACACTATCCTAGGGCTGATGCTAAACCTAACCATACCCCTAACACTATCCCAGGGCTGATGCTAACCCTAACCCTAACTCTAACACTATCCTAGGGCTGAGGCTAACCCTAACCCTAACACTATCCTACGGCTGATGCTAACCCTAACACTAACCCTAACACTATCCTAAGGCTGATGGTAACCCTAACACTAACACTATCCTAAGCCTGATACTAACCCTAACTCTAACCCTAACACTATCCTAGGGCTGATGCTAACCCTAACCTAATAATATCCTAGGGCTGATGCTAACACTAACCCTAACCCTAACACTATCCTAGGGCTGATGCTAACCCTAACCCTAACCCTAACACTATCCTAGGGCTGATACTAACCCTAACCCTAACACTATCCTAGGCCTGATGATAACCCTAACCCTAACCCTAACACTATCCTAGGGCTGATGATAACCCTAACACTAACACTACCCTAGGCCTGATGATAACCCTAACCATAACCCTAACACTATCCTAGGGCTGATGCTAACCCTAACCCTAACACTATCCTAGGGCTGATGCTAACCCTAATCCTAACCCTAGCATTATCCTAGGGCTGATGCTAAACCTAACCCTAACACTAACACTATCCTAGGGCTGATGCTAACCCTAACCCTAACCCTAACACTATCCTAGAGCTGATGATAACCCTAACCCTAACCCTAATACTATCCTAGGGCTGATGCTAACCCTAACACTAACCCTAACACTATCCTCGGGCTGATGCTAACCCTAACCCTAACACTATCCTACGGCTGATGCTAACCCTAACCCTAACCCTAACACTATCCTAGGGCTGATGCTAACCCTAACCCTAACACTATCATAGGCCTGATGATAACCCTAACCCTAACCCTAACACTATCCTAGGGCTGATGCTAACCCTAACCCTAACCCTAACACTATCCTAGGGCTGATGCTAACCCTAACCCTAACACTATCCTAGGGCTGATGCTAACCCTAACCCTAACCCTAACACTATCCTAGGGCTGATGCTAACCCTAACCCTAACACTACCCTAGGCCTGATGATAACCCTAACCATAACCCTAACACTATCCTAGGGCTGATGCTAACCCTAACCCTAACACTATCCTAGGGCTGATGCTAACCCTAACCCTAACCCTAGCACTATCCTAGGGCTGATGCTAACCCTAACGCTAACCCTAACACTATCCTTGAACTTATGCTAACACTAACCCTAACCCTAACACTATCCTAGGCCTCATGATAACCCTAACCCTAACCCTAACACTATCCTAGGGTTTATGTTAACCCTAACCCTAACACTATCCTACAGCTGATGATAACCCTAACCCTAACCCTAACACTATCCTAGGGCTGATGCTAACCCTAACCCTAACACTATCCTAGGCCTGATGATAACCCTAACCCTAACCCTAACACTATCCTAGGGCTGATGCTAACCCTAATCCTAACCCTAACACTATCCTAGGCCTGATGCTAACCCTATCCCTAACCATAACACTCTCCTAGGGCTGAGGCTAACCCTAACCCTAACACTATCCTAGGGCTGACGCTAACCCAAACCCTAACCCTAACACTATCCTAGGGTTGATGCTAACCCTAACCGTAACACTATCCTAGGGCTGATGCTAACCCTAACCCTAACCCTAACACTATCCTAGGGCTGATGCTAACCCTAACCCTAACACTATCCTAGGGCTGATGCTAACCCTAACCCTAACCCTAACACTATCCTAGGGCTGATGCTAACCCTAACCCTAACACTATCCTAGGGCTGATGCTAACCCTAACCCTAACCCTAACACTCTCCTAGGGCTGATGCTAACACTAACCCTAACACTATCCTAGGGCTGATGCTAACCCTAACCCTAACCCTAACATTATCCCAGGGCTGATGCTAACCCTAACCCTAACACTATCCTAGGGCTGATGCTAAACCTAACCCTAACACTAACACTATCCTAGGGCTGATGCTAACCCTAACCCTAACCCTAACACTATCCTAGAGCTGATGATAACCCTAACCCTAACCCTAATACTATCCTAGGGCTGATGCTAACTCTAACACTAACCCTAACACTATCCTCGGGCTGATGCTAACCCTAACCCTAACACTATCCTACGGCTGATGCTAACCCTAACCCTAACCCTAACACTATCCTAGGGCTGATGCTAACCCTAACCCTAACACTATCATAGGCCTGATGATAACCCTAACCCTAACACTAACACTATCCTAGGGCTGATGCTAACCCTAACCCTAACCCTAACACTATCCTAGGGCTGATGCTATCCCTAACCCTAACACTATCCTAGGGCTGATGCTAACCCTAACCCTAACCCTAACACTATCCTAGGGCTGATGCTAACCCTAACCCTAACACTACCCTAGGCCTGATGATAACCCTAACCATAACCCTAACACTATCCTAGGGCTGATGCTAACCCTAACACTAACACTATCCTAGGGCTGATGCTAACCCTAATCCTAACCCTAGCACTATCCTAGGGCTAATGCTAACCCTAACGCTAACCCTAACACTATAATAGGCCTGATGCTAACCCTAACCCTAACCCTAACACTATCCTAGGCCTGATGCTAACCCTATCCCTAACCATAACACTCTCCTAGGGCTGAGGCTAACCCTAACCATAACACTATCCTAGGGCTGATGCTAACCCTAACCCTAACACTATCCTAGGGCGGATGCTAACCCTAACCCTAACCCTAACACAATCCTAGGGCTGATGCTAACCCTAACCCTAACACTATCCTAGGGCTGATGCTAACCCTAACCCTAACCCTAACACTATCCTAGGGCTGATGCTAACACTAACCCTAACACTATCCTAGGGCTGATGCTAACCCTAACCCTAACCCTAACATTATCCCAGGGCTGATGCTAACCCTAACCCTAACACTATCCTAGGGCTGATGCTAAACCTAACCCTAACACTAACACTATCCTAGGGCTGATGCTAACCCTAACCCTAACCCTAACACTATCCTAGAGCTGATGATAACCCTAACCCTAACCCAAACCCTAACCCTAACCCTAATACTATCCTAGGGCTGATGCTAACCCTAACACTAACCCTAACACTATCCTAGGGCTGGTGCTAACCCTAACCCTAACACTATCCTAGGGCTGATGCTAACCCTAACCCTAACCCTAACAATATCCTAGGGCTGATGCTAACCCTAACCCTAACACTATCATAGGCCTGATGATAACCCTAACCCTAACCCTAACACTATCCTAGGGCTGATGCTAACCCTAACCCTAACCCTAACACTATCCTAGGGCTGATGCTAACACTAACCCTAACACTATCCTAGGGCTGATGCTAACCCTAACCCTAACACTACCCTAGGCCTGTGATAACCCTAACCATAACCCTAACACTATCCTAGGGCTGATGCTAACCCTAACCCTAACACTAGCCTAGAGCTGATGCTAACCCTAATCCTAACCCTAACACTATCCTAGGGCTGATGCTAACCCTAACGCTAACCCTAACACTATCCTTGAACTGATGCTAACCCTAACCCTAACCCTAACACTATCCTAGGCCTGATGATAACCCTAAACCTAACCCTAACACTATCCTAGGGTTTATGTTAACCCTAACCCTAACACTATCCTACAGCTGATGCTAACCCTAACCCTAACCCTAACACTATCCTCGGGCTGATGCTAACCCTAACCCTAACACTATCCTAGGCCTTATGCTAACCCTAACACTAACCCTAACACTATCCTAGGGCTGATGCTAACCCTAACCCTAACCCTAACACTATCCCAGGGCTGATGCTAACCCTAACCCTAACACTATCCTAGGGCTGATGCTAACCCTAACCCTAACCCTAACACTATCCTAGGGCTGATGCTAACACTAACCCTAACACTATCCTAGGGCTGATGCTAACCCTAACCCTAACCCTAACATTATCCCAGGGCTGATGCTAACCCTAACCCTAACACTATCCTAGGGCTGATGCTAAACCTAACCCTAACACTAACACTATCCTAGGGCTGATGCTAACCCTAACCCTAACCCTAACACTATCCTAGAGCTGATGATAACCCTAACCCTAACCCTAATACTATCCTAGGGCTGATGCTAACCCTAACACTAACCCTAACACTATCCTCGGGCTGATGCTAACCCTAACCCTAACACTATCCTACGGCTGATGCTAACCCTAACCCTAACCCTAACACTATCCTAGGGCTGATGCTAACCCTAACCCTAACACTATCATAGGCCTGATGATAACCCTAACCCTAACACTAACACTATCCTAGGGCTGATGCTAACCCTAACCCTAACCCTAACACTATCCTAGAGCTGATGCTATCCCTAACCCTAACACTATCCTAGGGCTGATGCTAACCCTAACCCTAACCCTAACACTATCCTAGGGCTGATGCTAACCCTAACCCTAACACTACCCTAGGCCTGATGATAACCCTAACCATAACCCTAACACTATCCTAGGGCTGATGCTAACCCTAACACTAACACTATCCTAGGGCTGATGCTAACCCTAATCCTAACCCTAGCACTATCCTAGGGCTAATGCTAACCCTAACGCTAACCCTAACACTATCCTAGGCCTGATGCTAACCCTAACCCTAACCCTAACACTATCCTAGGCCTGATGCTAACCCTATCCCTAACCATAACACTCTCCTAGGGCTGAGGCTAACCCTAACCATAACACTATCCTAGGGCTGATGCTAACCCTAACCCTAACACTATCCTAGGGCGGATGCTAACCCTAACCCTAACCCTAACACAATCCTAGGGCTGATGCTAACCCTAACCCTAACACTATCCTAGGACTGATGCTAACCCTAACCCTAACCCTAACACTATCCTAGGGCTGATGCTAACACTAACCCTAACACTATCCTAGGGCTGATGCTAACCCTAACCCTAACCCTAACATTATCCCAGGGCTGATGCTAACCCTAACCCTAACACTATCCTAGGGCTGATGCTAAACCTAACCCTAACACTAACACTATCCTAGGGCTGATGCTAACCCTAACCCTAACCCTAACACTATCCTAGAGCTGATGATAACCCTAACCCTAACCCAAACCCTAACCCTAACCCTAATACTATCCTAGGGCTGATGCTAACCCTAACACTAACCCTAACACTATCCTAGGGCTGGTGCTAACCCTAACCCTAACACTATCCTAGGGCTGATGCTAACCCTAACCCTAACCCTAACAATATCCTAGGGCTGATGCTAACCCTAACCCTAACACTATCATAGGCCTGATGATAACCCTAACCCTAACCCTAACACTATCCTAGGGCTGATGCTAACCCTAACCCTAACCCTAACACTATCCTAGGGCTGATGCTAACACTAACCCTAACACTATCCTAGGGCTGATGCTAACCCTAACCCTAACACTACCCTAGGCCTGTGATAACCCTAACCATAACCCTAACACTATCCTAGGGCTGATGCTAACCCTAACCCTAACACTAGCCTAGAGCTGATGCTAACCCTAATCCTAACCCTAACACTATCCTAGGGCTGATGCTAACCCTAACGCTAACCCTAACACTATCCTTGAACTGATGCTAACCCTAACCCTAACCCTAACACTATCCTAGGCCTGATGATAACCCTAAACCTAACCCTAACACTATCCTAGGGTTTATGTTAACCCTAACCCTAACACTATCCTACAGCTGATGCTAACCCTAACCCTAACCCTAACACTATCCTCGGGCTGATGCTAACCCTAACCCTAACACTATCCTAGGCCTTATGCTAACCCTAACACTAACCCTAACACTATCCTAGGGCTGATGCTAACCCTAACCCTAACACTATCCTAGGGCTGATGCTAACCCTAACCCTAACCCTAACACTATCCTAGGGCTGATGCTAACCCTAAGCCTATCACTATCCTAGGGCTGATGCTAACCCTAACCCTAACCCTAACACTATCCTAGGGCTGATGCTAACCCTAACCCTAACCCTAACACTATCCTAGGGCTGATGCTAACCCTACCCCTAACACTATCCTAGGGCTGATGCTAACCCTAACCCTAACCCTAACATTATCCCGGGGCTGATGCTAACCCTAACCCTAACACTATCCTAGGGCTGATGCTAACCCTAACCCTAACAATAACATTATCCTAGTGCTGATGCTAACCCTAACCCTAACCCTAACACTATCCTAGAGCTGATGCTAACCCTAACCCTAATCCTAACCCTAACCCTAATACTATCCTAGGGCTGATGCTAACCCTAACCCTAACCCTAACAGTATCCTAGGGCTGATGCTAATCCTAACACTAACACTATCCTAGGGCTGATGCTAAACCTAACCATACCCCTAATACTATCCTAGAGCTGATGCTAACCCTAACCCTAACTCTAACACTATCCTAGGGCTGAGGCTAACCCTAACCCTAACACTATCCTACGGCTGATGCTAACCCTAACAATAACCCTAACACTATCCTAAGGCTGATGGTAACCCTAACACTAACACTATCCTAAGCCTGATACTAACCCTAACTCTAACCCTAACACTATCCTAGGGCTGATGCTAACCCTAACCTAATAATATCCTAGGGCTGATGCTAACACTAACCCTAACCCTAACACTATCCTAGGGCTGATGCTAACCCTAACCCTAACCCTAACACTATCCTAGGGCTGATACTAACCCTAACCCTAACACTATCCTAGGCCTGATGATAACCCTAACCCTAACCCTAACACTATCCTAGGGCTGATGATAACCCTAACACTAACACTATCCTAGGCCTGATGCTAACCCTAACCATAACCCTAACACTATCCTAGGGCTGATGCTAACCCTAACCCTAACACTATCCTAGGGCTGATGCTAACCCTAACCCTAACCCTAACACTATCCTAGGGCTGATGCTAACCCTAACCCTAACACTATCATAGGCCTGATGATAACCCTAACCCTAACCCTAACACTATCCTAGGGCTGATGCTAACCCTAACCCTAACACTATCCTAGGCCTGATGCTAACCCTAACCCTAACCCTAACACTATCCTAGGGCTGATGCTAACCCTAACCCTAACACTATCCTAGGGCTGATGCTAACCCTAACCCTAACCCTAACACTATCCTAGGGCTGATGCTAACCCTAACCCTAACACTATCCTAGGCCTGATGCTAACCCTAACCCTAACCCTAATTCTATCCTAGGGCTGATGCTAACCCTAACCCTAACACTATCCTAGGGCTGATGCTAACCCTAACCCTAACCCTAACACTATCCTAGGGATGATGCTAACCCTAACCCTAACACTATCCTAGGTCTGATGCTAACCCTAACCCTAACCCTAACACTATCCTAGGGCTGATGCTAACCCTAACCCTAACACTATCCTACGGCTGATGCTAACCCTAACCCTAACCCTCACACTATCCTAAGGCTGATGCTAACCCTAACACTAACACTATCCTAGGCCTGGTGCTAACCCTAACCCTAACCCTAACACTATCCTAGGGCTGATGCTAACCCTAACCCTAATAATATCCTAGGGCTGATGCTAACCCTAACCCTAACCCTAACACTATCCTAGGGCTGATGCTAACCCTAACCCTAACCCTAACACTATCCTAGGCCTGATGCTAACCCTATCCCTAACCATAACACTCTCCTAGGGCTGAGGCTAACCCTAACCCTAACACTATCCTAGGGCTGACGCTAACCCTAACCCTAACCCTAACACTATCCTAGGGTTGATGCTAACCCTAACCCTAACACTATCCTAGGGCTGATGCTAACCCTAACCCTAACAGTATCCTAGGGCTGATGCTAACCCTAACCTTAACCCTAACACTATCCTAGGGCTGATGCTAACCCTAACCCTAACACTATCCTAGGGTTGATGCTAACCCTAACCCTAACCCTAACACTATCCTAGGGCTGATGCTAACCCTAACCCTAACACTATCGTAGGGCTGATGCTAACCCTAACGCTAACCCTAACACTATCCTTGAACTGATGCTAACCCTAACACTAACCCTAACACTATCCTAGGCCTGATGATAACCCTAACCCTAACCCTAACACTATCCTAGGGTTTATGTTAACCCTAACCCTAACACTATCCTACGGCTGATGCTAACCCTAACCCTAACCCTAACACTATCATAGGGCTGATGCTAACCCTAACCCTAACACTATCCTAGGCCTTATGCTAACCCTAACCCTAACCCTAACACTATCCTAGGGCTGATGCTAACCCTAACCCTAACACTATCCTAGGCCTGATGATAACCCTAACCCTAACCCTAACACTATCCTAGGGCTGAAGCTAACCCTAATCCTAACCCTAACACTATCCTAGGCCTGATGCTAACCCTATCCCTAACCATAACACTCTCCTAGGGCTGAGGCTAACCCTAACCCTAACACTATCCTAGGGCTGACGCTAACCCTAACCCTAACCCTAACACTATCCTAGGGTTGATGCTAACCCTAACCCTAACACTATCCTAGGGCTGATGCTAACCCTAACCCTAACCCTAACACTATCCTAGGGCTGATGCTAACCCTAACCCTAACACTATCCTAGGGCTGATGCTAACCCTAACCCTAACCCTAACACTATCCTAGGGCTGATGCTAACACTAACCCTAACACTATCCTAGGGCTGATGCTAACCCTAACCCTAACCCTAACATTATCGCAGGGCTGATGCTAACCCTAACCCTAACACTATCCTAGGGCTGATGCTAAACCTAACCCTAACACTAACACTATCCTAGGGCTGATGCTAACCCTAACCCTAACCCTAACACTATCCTAGAGCTGATGATAACCCTAACCCTAACCCTAATACTATCCTAGGGCTGATGCTAACCCTAACACTAACCCTAACACTATCCTCGGGCTGATGCTAACCCTAACCCTAACACTATCCTACGGCTGATGCTAACCCTAACCCTAACCCTAACACTATCCTAGGGCTGATGCTAACCCTAACCCTAACACTATCATAGGCCTGATGATAACCCTAACCCTAACCCTAACACTATCCTAGGGCTGATGCTAACCCTAACCCTAACCCTAACACTATCCTAGGGCTGATGCTAACCCTAACCCGAACACTATCCTAGGGCTGATGCTAACCCTAACCCTAACCCTAACACTATCCTAGGGCTGATGCTAACCCCAACCCTAACACTACCCTAGGCCTGATGATAACCCTAACCATAACCCTAACACTATCCTAGGGCTGATGCTAACCCTAATGCTAACCCTAACACTATCCTTGAACTGATGCTAACACTAACCTTAACCCTAACACTATCCTAGGCCTCATGATAACCCTAACCCTAACCCTAACACTATCCTAGGGTTTATGTTAACCCTAACCCTAACACTATCCTACAGCTGATGATAACCCTAACCCTAACCCTAACACTATCCTAGGGCTGATGCTAACCCTAAACCTAACACTATCCTAGGCCTGATGATAACCCTAACCATAACCCTAACACTATTCTAGGGCTGATGCTGACCCTAACCATAACACTATCCTAGGGCTGATTCTAACCGTAACCCTAACCCTAACACTATCCTAGGGCTGATGCTAACCCTAACCCTAACAATATCCTAGGGCTGATGCTAACCGTAACCCTAACCCTAACACTCTCCTAGGGCTGAGGCTAACCCTAACCCTAACAGTATCTCAGGGCTGATACTAACCCTAACCCTAACCCTAACACTATCCTAGGGCTGATGGTAAACCTAACAATAACCCTAACACTATCCTAGGTCTGATGCTAACCCTAACCCTAACACTATCCTATGGATCATGCTAACCCTAACCCTAACCCTAACACTCTCCTAGGGCTGAGGCTAACCCTAACCCTAACACTATCCTAGGGCTGATGCTAACCCTAAACCTAACCCTAACCCTATCCTAGGGCTGATTCTAACCCTAACACTAACCCTAACACTATCCTAGTGCTGATGCTAACTCTTACCCTAACACTGTCCTAGGTCTGATGCTAACCCTAACCCTAACCCTAACACTATCCCAGGGCTGATGCTAACCCTAACCCTAACCCTAACCCTAACACTATCCTAGGCCTGATGCTAACCCTATCCCTAACCATAACACTCTCCTAGGGCTGAGGCTAACACTAACCCTAACCCTAACACTATCCTAGGGTTGATGCTAACCCTAACCCTAACACTATCCTAGGGCTGATGCTAACCCTAACCCTAACCCTAACACTATCCTAGGGCTGATGCTAATCCTAACCCTAACACTATCCTAGGGCTGATGGTAACCCTAACCCTAACCCTAACATTATCCTAGGGCTGATGCTAACCCTAACCCTAACAATATCCTAGGGGTGATGCTAACCCTAACCCTAACACTATCCTAGGGCTGATGCTTACCCTAACCCTAACACTATCCTAGGGCTGATGCTAACCCTAACCCTACCCCTAACACTATCCTAGGGCTGATGCTAACCCTAACCCTAACTGTAACACTATCCTAGGGCTGAGGCTAACCCTAACCCTAACACTATCCTACGGCTGATGCTAACCCTAACCCTAACCCTAACACTATCCTAAGGCTGATGGTAACCCTAACACTAACAATATCCTAAGCCTGGTGCTAACCCTAACTCTAACCCTAACACTATCCTAGGGCTGATGCTAACCCTAACCCTAATAATATCCTAGGGCTGATGCTAACACTAACCCTAACTCTAACACTATCCTAGGGCTGATGCTAACCCTAACCCTAACACTATCATAGGCCTGATGATAACCCTAACCCTAACCCTAACACTATCCTAGGGCTGATGCTAACCCTAACCCTAACACTATCCTAGGCCTGATGCTAACCCTAACCCTAACCCTAACCCTAACCCTAACCCTAACCCTAACCCTAACCCTAACACTATCCTAGGCCTGATGATAACCCTAACCCTAACCCTAACACTATCCTAGGGCTGATGATAACCCTAACCCTAACACTATCCCAGGGCTTTTGCTAACCCTAACCCTAACCCTAACACTATCCTAGGGCTGATGCTAACCCTAACCCTAACACTATCCTAGGCCTGATGCTAACCCTAACCCTAACCCTAACACTATCCTAGGGCTGATGCTAACCCTAACCCTAACACTATCCTAGGGTTGATGCTACCCCTAACCCTAACCCTAACACTATCCTAGGGCTGATGCTAACCCTAACGCTAACCCTAAAACTATCCTTGAACTGATGCTAACCCTATCCCTAACCCTAACACTATCCTAGGCTTGATGGTAACCCTAACCCTAACCCTAACACTATCCTAGGGTTTATGTTAATCCTAACCCTAGCACTATCCTATTGCTGATGCTAACACTAACCCTAACCCTAACACCATCCTAGGGCTGATGCTAGCCCTAACCCTAACTCTAACACTATCTTATGGCTCAGGCTAACCCTAACCCTAACACTATTCTACGGCTGATGCTAACCCTAACCCTAACCCTAACACTATCCTAGGGCTGATGCTATCCCTAACCCTAACACTATCCTAGGCCTGATGCTAACCCTAACCCTAACCCTAACACTCTCCTAGGGCTGATGCTAACCCTAACCCTAACACTATCCTAGGGCTGATGCTAACCCTAACCCTAACCCTAACACTATCCTACGGCTGATGCTAACCCTAACCCTAACACTACCCTAGGCCTGATGATAACCCTAACCCTAACCCTAACACTATCCTAGGGCTGATGCTAACCCTAACCCTAACACTATCCTAGGGCTGATGCTAACCCTAATCCTAACCCTAACAGTATCCTAGGGCTGATGCTAACTCTAACGCTAACCCTAACACTATCCTTGAACTGATGGTAACCCTAACCCTAACCCTAACACTATCCTAGGCCTGATGATAACCCTAACCATAACCCTAACACTATCCTAGGGTTTATGTTAACCCTAACCCTAACACTATCCTAGGGCTGATGCTAACCCTAACCCTAACCCTAACACTATCCTAGGGCGGATGCTAACCCTAACCCTAACCCTAGCACTGTCCTAGGGCTGAGGCTAACCCTAACGCTAACACTATCCTAGGGATGATGCTAACCCTAACCCTAACCCTACCGCTATACTAGGACTGATTCTAACCCTAATCCTAACCCTAACACTATCCTAGGGCTGATGCTCACCCTACCCCAAACCCTAACACTCTCCTAGGGCTGAGGCTAACCCTAACCCTAACACTATCCTAGGGCTGATGCTAACCCTATCCCTAACCCTAACACTCTCCTAGGGCTGAGGCTAACCCTAACCCTAACACTATCCTAGGGCTGCTGCTACCCCTAACTCTAACCCTAACACTATCCTAGGGCTGATGCTAACCCTAACCCTAACCCTAACACTATCCTAGGGCTGATGCTAACTCTAACCCTAACACAATCCTAGGGCTGATGCTAACCCTAACCCTAACCCTAACACTATCCAAGGCCTGATGCTAACCCTAACCCTAACCCTAACATTATCCTAGGGCTGATGCTATCCCTAACCCTAACCCTTACACTATCCTAGGGCTGAGGCTAACCCTAACCCTAACCCTAACACTATCCTAGGGCTGATGCTAACCCTAAACCTAACACTATCCTAGGCCTGATGATAACCCTAACGATAACCCTAACACTACTCTAGGGCTGATGCTGACCCTAACCATAACACTATCCTAGGGCTGATTCTAACCGTAACCCTAACCCTAACACTATCCTAGGGCTGATGCTAACCCTAACCCTAACAATATCCTAGGGCTGATGCTAACCGTAACCCTAACCCTAACACTCTCCTAGGGCTGAGGCTAACCCTAACCCTAACAGTATCTCAGGGCTGATACTAACCCTAACCCTAACCCTAACACTATCCTAGGGCTGATGGTAAACCTAACAATAACCCTAACACTATCCTAGGTCTGATGCTAACCCTAACCCTAACACTATCCTATGGATCATGCTAACCCTAACCCTAACCCTAACACTCTCCTAGGGCTGAGGCTAACCCTAACCCTAACGCTATCCTAGGGCTGATTCTAACCCTAACCCTAACCCTAACCCTATCCTAGGGCTGATTCTAACCCTAACCCTAACCCTAACACTATCCAAGGCTGATGCTAACTCTTACGCTAACACTGTCCTAGGTCTGATGCTAACCCTAACCCTCACCCTAACACTATCCTAGGGCTGATGCTAACTCTTACGCTAACACTGTCCTAGGTCTGATGCTAACCCTAACCCTAACCCTAACACTATCCTAGGGCTGATGCTAACACTATCCCTAACCCTAACACTCTCCTAGAGCTGAGGCTAACCCTAACCCTAACACTATCCTAGGCCTAATGCTAACCCTAACCCTAACCATAACACTATCCTAGGGCTGATGCTAACCCTAACCCTAATACTATCCTAGGGCTGATGCTAACCCTAACCCTAACACTATCCTAGGGCCGATGCTAACCCTAAACCTAACAGTATCCTAGGGCTGATGCTAACCCTAACCCTAACCCTAACACTATCCTAGGGCTGATGCTAACCCTAACCCTAACCCTAACACCATCCTAGTGCTGATGCTAACCCTAACTCTAACACTATCCTAGGGCTGATGCTAACCCTAACCCTAACCCTAACACTATACTAGTGCTGATGCTAACCCTAACACTAACACTATCCTAGGCCTGATGCTACCCCTAACTCTAACCCTTACACTATCCTAGGGCTGATGCTAACCCTAACCCTAATAATATGCTAGGGCTGACGCTAACACTAACCCTAACCCTAACACTATCCTAGGGCTGATGCTAACCCTAACCCTAACCCTAACACTATCCTAGGGCTGATACTAACCCTAACCCTAACACTATCCTAGGCCTGATGATAACCCTAACCCTAACCCTAACACTATCCTAGTGCTGATGATAACCCTAACCCTAACACTATCCTAGGCCTGATGCTAACCCTAACCATAACTCTAACACTATCCTAGGGCTGATGCTAACCCTAACACTAACACTATCCTAGGGCTGATGCTAACCCTAACCCTAACCCTAACACTATCCTAGGGCTGATGCTAAACCTAACCCTAACACTATCATAGGCCTGATGATAACCCTAACCCTAACCCTAACACTATCCTAGGGCTGATGCTAACGCTAACCCTAACACTATCCTAGGCCTGATGCTAACGCTAACCGTAACCCTAACACTATCCTAGGCTTGATGCTAACCCTAACCCTAACACTATCCTAGGGCTGATGCTAACCCTAACCCTAACCCTAACACTATCCTAGGGCTGATGCTAACCCTAACCCTAACACTATCCTAGGCCTGATGATAACCCTAACCGTAACCCTAACACTATCCTAGGGCTGATGCTAACCCTAACCCTAACATTATCCTAGGGCTGATGCTAACCCTAACCCTAACCCTAACACTATCCTAGGGCTGATGCTAACCCTAATGCTAACCCTAAAACTATCCTTGAACTGATGCTAACCCTAACCCTAACCCTAACACTATCCTAGGCCTGATGATAACCCTAACCCTAACCCTAACACTATCCTAGGTTTTATGTTAACCCTAACCCTAACACTATCCTAGGGCTGATGCTAACCCTAACCCTACCACTATCCTGGGCCTGATGCTAACCCTAACCCTAACCCTAACACTACCCTAGGGCTGATGCTAAACCTAACAATAACCCTAACACTATCCTAGGGCTGATGCTAACCCTAACCCTAACACTATCCTAGGGCTCATGCTAACCCTAACCCTCACCCTAACACTCTCCTAGGGCTGAGGCTAACCCTAACCCTAACACTATCCTAGGGCTGATGCTAACCCTAACCCTAACACTAACCCTATCCTAGGGCTGATTCTAACCCTAACCCTAACCCTAACACTATCCTAGGGCTGATGCTAACTCTTACCCTAACGCTGTCCTAGGGCTGATGCTAACCCTAACCCTAAACCTAACACTATCCTAGGGCTGATGCTAACCCTAACCCTAACCCTAACCCTTTCCTAGGGTTGAGGCTAACCCTAACCCTAACACTATCCTAGGGCTGATGCTAACCCTATCCCTAACCCTAACACTCTCCTAGGGCTGAGGCTAACCGTAACCCTAACACTATCCTAGTCCTGATGCTAACCCTAACCCTAACCCTAACACTATCCTAGGGCTGATGCTAACCCTAACCCTAACACAATCCTAGGGCTGATGCTAACCCTAACCCTAACACTATCCTAGGGCTGATGCTAACCCTAACCCTAACAGTATCCTAGGGCTGATGCTAACCCTAACCCTAACCCTAACACTATCCTAGGGCTGATGCTAACCCTACCCTAACCCTAACACTATCCTAGTGCTGATGCTAACCCTAAAACTAACACTATCCTAGGCCTGATGCTAACCCTAACCCTAACCCTAACACTATCCTAGGGCTGATGCTAACCCTAACCCTAACACTATCCTAGGGCTGATGATAACCCTAACCCTAACACTATCCCAGGGCTGATGCTAACCCTAACCCTAACCCTAACACTATCCTAGGGCTGATGCTAACCCTAACCCTAACACTATCCTAGGCCTGATGCTAACCCTAACCCTAACCCTAACACTATCCTAGGGCTGATGCTAACCCTAACCCTAACACTATCCTAGGGTTGATGCTACCCCTAACCCTAACCCTAACACTATCCTAGGGCTGATGCTAACCCTAAAGCTAACCCTAAAACTATCCTTGAACTGATGCTAACCCTATCCCTAACCCTAACACTATCCTAGGCTTGATGGTAACCCTAACCCTAACCCTAACACTATCCTAGGGTTTATGTTAATCCTAACCCTAGCACTATCCTATTGCTGATGCTAACACTAACCCTAACCCTAACACCATCCTAGGGCTGATGCTAGCCCTAACCCTAACTCTAACACTATCTTATGGCTCAGGCTAACCCTAACCCTAACACTATTCTACGGCTGATGCTAACCCTAACCCTAACCCTAACACTATCCTAGGGCTGCTGCTATCCCTAACCCTAACACTATCCTAGGCCTGATGCTAACCCTAACCCTAACCCTAACACTCTCCTAGGGCTGATGCTAACCCTAACCCTAACACTATCCTAGGGCTGATGCTAACCCTAACCCTAACCCTAACACTATCTTACGGCTGATGCTAACCCTAACCCTAACACTACCCTAGGCCTGATGATAACCCTAACCCTAACCCTAACACTATCCTAGGGCTGATGCTAACCCTAACCCTAACACTATCCTAGGGCTGATGCTAACCCTAATCCTAACCCTAACAGTATCCTAGGGCTCATGCTAACTCTAACGCTAACCCTAACACTATCCTTGAACTGATGGTAACCCTAACCCTAACCCTAACACTATCCTAGGCCTGATGATAACCCTAACCATAACCCTAACACTATCCTAGGGTTTATGTTAACCCTAACCCTAACACTATCCTAGGGCTGATGCTAACCCTAACCCTAACCCTAACACTATCCTAGGGCGGATGCTAACCCTAACCCTAACCCTAACACTATCCTAGGGCTGATGCTAACCCTAACCCTAACACTATCCTAGGGCTGATGCTACCCCTAACCCTAACCCTAGCACTCTCCTAGGGCTGAGGCTAACCCTAACGCTAACACTATCCTAGGGATGATGCTAACCCTAACCCTAACCCTACCGCTATACTAGGACTGATTCTAACCCTAATCCTAACCCTAACACTATCCTAGGGCTGATGCTCACCCTACCCCAAACCCTAACACTCTCCTAGGGCTGAGGCTAACCCTAACCCTAACACTATCCTAGGGCTGATGCTAACCCTATCCCTAACCCTAACACTCTCCTAGGGCTGAGGCTAACCCTAACCCTAACACTATCCTAGGGCTGATGCTACCCCTAACTCTAACCCTAACACTATCCTAGGGCTGATGCTAACCCTAACCCTAACCCTAACACTATCCTAGGGCTGATGCTAACTCTAACCCTAACACAATCCTAGGGCTGATGCTAACCCTAACCCTAACCCTAACACTATCCAAGGCCTGATGCTAACCCTAACCCTAACCCTAACATTATCCTAGGGCTGATGCTATCCCTAACCCTAACCCTTACACTATCCTAGGGCTGAGGCTAACCCTAACCCTAACCCTAACACTATCCTAGGGCTGATGCTAACCCTAAACCTAACACTATCCTAGGCCTGATGATAACCCTAACGATAACCCTAACACTACTCTAGGGCTGATGCTGACCCTAACCATAACACTATCCTAGGGCTGATTCTAACCGTAACCCTAACCCTAACACTATCCTAGGGCTGATGCTAACCCTAACCCTAACAATATCCTAGGGCTGATGCTAACCGTAACCCTAACCCTAACACTCTCCTAGGGCTGAGGCTAACCCTAACCCTAACAGTATCTCAGGGCTGATACTAACCCTAACCCTAACCCTAACACTATCCTAGGGCTGATGGTAAACCTAACAATAACCCTAACACTATCCTAGGTCTGATGCTAACCCTAACCCTAACACTATCCTATGGATCATGCTAACCCTAACCCTAACCCTAACACTCTCCTAGGGCTGAGGCTAACCCTAACCCTAACACTATCCTAGGGCTGATTCTAACCCTAACCCTAACCCTAACCCTATCCTAGGGCTGATTCTAACCCTAACCCTAACCCTAACACTATCCTAGGGCTGATGCTAACTCTTACGCTAACACTGTCCTAGGTCTGATGCTAACCCTAACCCTCACCCTAACACTATCCTAGGGCTGATGCTAACTCTTACGCTAACACTGTCCTAGGTCTGATGCTAACCCTAACCCTAACCCTAACACTATCCTAGGGCTGATGCTAACACTATCCCTAACCCTAACACTCTCCTAGAGCTGAGGCTAACCCTAACACTAACACTATCCTAGGCCTAATGCTAACCCTAACCCTAACCATAACACTATCCTAGGGCTGATGCTAACCCTAACCCTAATACTATCCTAGGGCTGATGCTAACCCTAACCCTAACACTATCCTAGGGCCGATGCTAACCCTAAACCTAACAGTATCCTAGGGCTGATGCTAACCCTAACCCTAACCCTAACACTATCCTAGGGCTGATGCTAACCCTAACCCTAACCCTAACACCATCCTAGTGCTGATGCTAACCCTAACTCTAACACTATCCTAGGGCTGATGCTAACCCTAACCCTAACCCTAACACTATACTAGTGCTGATGCTAACCCTAACACTAACACTATCCTAGGCCTGATGCTAACCCTAACTCTAACCCTTACACTATCCTAGGGCTGATGCTAACCCTAACCCTAATAATATGCTAGGGCTGACGCTAACACTAACCCTAACCCTAACACTATCCTAGGGCTGATGCTAACCCTAACCCTAACCCTAACACTATCCTAGGGCTGATACTAACCCTAACCCTAACACTATCCTAGGCCTGATGATAACCCTAACCCTAACCCTAACACTATCCTAGTGCTGATGATAACCCTAACCCTAACACTATCCTAGGCCTGATGCTAACCCTAACCATAACTCTAACACTATCCTAGGGCTGATGCTAACCCTAACACTAACACTATCCTAGGGCTGATGCTAATCCTAACCCTAACCCTAACACTATCCTAGGGCTGATGCTAAACCTAACCCTAACACTATCATAGGCCTGATGATAACCCTAACCCTAACCCTAACACTATCCTAGGGCTGATGCTAACGCTAACCCTAACACTATCCTAGGCCTGATGCTAACGCTAACCGTAACCCTAACACTATCCTAGGCTTGATGCTAACCCTAACCCTAACACTATCCTAGGGCTGATGCTAACCCTAACCCTAACCCTAACACTATCCTAGGGCTGATGCTAACCCTAACCCTAACACTATCCTAGGCCTGATGATAACCCTAACCCTAACCCTAACACTATCCTAGGGCTGATGCTAACCCTAACCCTAACATTATCCTAGGGCTGATGCTAACCCTAACCCTAACCCTAACACTATCCTAGGGCTGATGCTAACCCTAATGCTAACCCTAAAACTATCCTTGAACTGATGCTAACCCTAACCCTAACCCTAACACTATCCTAGGCCTGATGATAACCCTAACCCTAACCCTAACACTATCCTAGGTTTTATGTTAACCCTAACCCTAACACTATCCTAGGGCTGATGCTAACCCTAAACCTACCACTATCCTGGGCCTGATGCTAACCCTAACCCTAACCCTAACACTACCCTAGGGCTGATGCTAAACCTAACAATAACCCTAACACTATCCTAGGGCTGATGCTAACCCTAACCCTAACACTATCCTAGGGCTCATGCTAACCCTAACCCTCACCCTAACACTCTCCTAGGGCTGAGGCTAACCCTAACCCTAACACTATCCTAGGGCTGATGCTAACCCTAACCCTAACACTAACCCTATCCTAGGGCTGATTCTAACCCTAACCCTAACCCTAACACTATCCTAGGGCTGATGCTAACTCTTACCCTAACGCTGTCCTAGGGCTGATGCTAACCCTAACCCTAAACCTAACACTATCCTAGGGCTGATGCTAACCCTAACCCTAACCCTAACACTTTCCTAGGGTTGAGGCTAACCCTAACCCTAACACTATCCTAGGGCTGATGCTAACCCTATCCCTAACCCTAACACTCTCCTAGGGCTGAGGCTAACCGTAACCCTAACACTATCCTAGTCCTGATGCTAACCCTAACCCTAACCCTAACACTATCCTAGGGCTGATGCTAACCCTAACCCTAACACTATCCTAGGGCTGATGCTAACCCTAACCCTAACACTATCCTAGGGCTGATGCTAACCCTAACCCTAACAGTATCCTAGGGCTGATGCTAACCCTAACCCTAACCCTAACACTATCCTAGGGCTGATGCTAACCCTACCCTAACCCTAACACTATCCTAGTGCTGATGCTAACCCTAAAACTAACACTATCCTAGGCCTGATGCTAACCCTAACCCTAACCCTAACACTATCCTAGGGCTGATGCTAACCCTAACCCTAACACTATCCTAGGGCTGATGCTAACCCTAACCCTAACCCTAACACTATCCTAGTGCTGATGCTAACCCTAACACTAACACTATCCTAGGCCTGATGCTAACCCTAACTCTAACCCTAACACTATCCTAGGGCTGATGCTAACCCTAACCCTAATAATATGCTAGGGCTGATGCTAACACTAACCCTAACCCTAACACTATCCTAGGGCTGATGCTAACCCTAACCCTAACCCTAACACTATCCTAGGGCTGATACTAACCCTAACCCTAACACTATCCTAGCCCTGATGATAACCCTAACCCTAACCCTAACACTATCCTAGGGCTGATGATAACCCTAACCCTAACACTATCCTAGGCCTGATGCTAACCCTAACCATAACTCTAACACTATCCTAGGGCTGATGCTAACCCTAACCCTAACACTATCCTAGGGCTGATGCTAACCCTAACCCTAACCCTAACACTATCCTAGGGCTGATGCTAAACCTAACCCTAACACTATCATAGGCCTTTTGATAACCCTAACCCTAACCCTAACACTATCCTAGGGCTGATGTTAACCCTAACCCTAACACTATCCTAGGCCTGATGCTAACCCTAACCGTAACACTAACACTATCCTAGGCTTGATGCTAACCCTAACCCTAACACTATCGTAGGGCTGATGCTAACCCTAACCCTAACCCTAACACTATCCTAGGGCTGATGCTAACCCTAACCCTAACACTACCCTAGGCCTGATGATAACCCTAACAATAACCCTAACAGTATCCTAGGGCTGATGCTAACCCTAACCCTAACACTATCCTAGGGCTGATGCTAACCCTAATCCTAACCCTAACACTATCCTAGGGCTGATGCTAACCCTAACGCTAACCCTAACACTATCCTTGAACTGATGCTAACCCTAACCCTAACCCTAACACTATCCTAGGCCTGATGATTACCCTAAACCTAACCCTAACACTATCCTAGGGTTTATGTTAACCCTAACCCTAACACTATCCTACGGCTTATGCTAACCCTAACCCTAACCCTAACAATATCCTAGGGCTGATGCTAACCCTAACCCTAACACTATCCTAGGCCTTATGCTAACCCTAACCCTAACCCTAACACTATCCTATGGCTGATGTTAACCCTAACCCTAACACTATCCTAGGGCTGATGCTAACCCTAACCCTAACCCTAACACTATCCTAGGCCTGATGCTAACCCTATCCCTAACCATAACACTCTCCTAGGGCTGAGGCTAACACTAACCCTAACACTATCCTAGGGCTGACGCTAATCCTAACCCTAACCCTAACACTATCCTAGGGTTGATGCTAACCCTAACCCTAACACTATCCTAGGGCTGATGCTAACCCTAACCCTAACCCTAACACTATCCTAGGGCTGATGCTAATCCTAACCCTAACACTATCCTAGGGCTGATGCTAACCCTAACCCTAACCCTAACATTATCCTAGGGCTGATGCTAACCCTAACCCTAACACTATCCTAGGGCTGATGCTAACCCTAACCCTAACACTATCCTAGGGCTGATGCTAACCCTAACCGTAACACTATCCTAGGGCTGTGCTAACCCTAACCCTACCCCTAACACTATCCTAGGGCTGATGCTAACCCTAACCCTAACTCTAACACTATCCTAGGGCTGAGGCTAACCCTAACCCTAACACTATCCTAGGGCTGATGCTAACCCTAACCCTAACCCTAACACTATCCTAAGGATGATGGTAACCCTAACACTAACAATATCCTAAGCCTGGTGCTAACCCTAACTCTAACCCTAACACTATCCTAGGGCTGATGCTAACCCTAACCCTAATAATATCCTAGGGCTGATGCTAACACTAACCCTAACCCTAACACTATCCTAGGGCTGATGCTAACCCTAACCCTAACCCTAACACTATCCTAGGGGTGATGCTAACCCTAACCCTAACACTATCATAGGCTTGATGATAACACTAACCCTAACCCTAACACTATCCTAGGGCTGATGCTAACCCTAACACTAAGATTATCCTAGGCCTGATGCTAACCCTAACCCTAACCCTAACACTATCCTAGGCCTGATGCTATCCCTAACCCTAACACTATCCTAGGGCTGATGCTAACCCTAACCCTAACCCTAACACTATCCTAGGGCTGATGCTAACCCTAACCCTAACCATAACACTATCCTAGGGCTGATGCTAAACCTAACCCTAACACTATCATAGGCCTTTTGATAACCCTAACCCTAACCCTAACACTATCCTAGGGCTGATGTTAACCCTAACCCTAACACTATCCTAGGCCTGATGCTAACCCTAACCGTAACCCTAACACTATCCTAGGCTTGATGCTAACCCTAACCCTAACACTATCGTAGGGCTGATGCTAACCCTAACCCTAACCCTAACACTATCCTAGGGCTGATGCTAACCCCAACCCTAACACTACCCTAGGCCTGATGATAACCCTAACAATAACCCTAACAGTATCCTAGGGCTGATGCTAACCCTAACCCTAACACTATCCTAGGGCTGATGCTAACCCTAATCCTAACCCTAACACTATCCTAGGGCTGATGCTAACCCTAACGCTAACCCTAACACTATCCTTGAACTGATGCTAACCCTAACCCTAACCCTAACACTATCCTAGGCCTGATGATTACCCTAAACCTAACCCTAACACTATCCTAGGGTTTATGTTAACCCTAACCCTAACACTATCCTACGGCTTATGCTAACCCTAACCCTAACCCTAACAATATCCTAGGGCTGATGCTAACCCTAACCCTAACACTATCCTAGGCCTTATGCTAACCCTAACCCTAACCCTAACACTATCCTATGGCTGATGTTAACCCTAACCCTAACACTATCCTAGGGCTGATGCTAACCCTAACCCTAACCCTAACACTATCCTAGGCCTGATGCTAACCCTATCCCTAACCATAACACTCTCCTAGGGCTGAGGCTAACACTAACCCTAACACTATCCTAGGGCTGACGCTAATCCTAACCCTAACCCTAACACTATCCTAGGGTTGATGCTAACCCTAACCCTAACACTATCCTAGGGCTGATGCTAACCCTAACCCTAACCCTAACACTATCCTAGGGCTGATGCTAATTCTAACCCTAACACTATCCTAGGGCTGATGCTAACCCTAACCCTAACCCTAACATTATCCTAGGGCTGATGCTAACCCTAACCCTAACACTATCCTAGGGCTGATGCTAACCCTAACCCTAACACTATCCTAGGGCTGATGCTAACCCTAACCGTAACACTATCCTAGGGCTGTGCTAACCCTAACCCTACCCCTAACACTATCCTAGGGCTGATGCTAACCCTAACCCTAACCCTAACACTATCCTAGGCCTGATGCTAACCCTAACCCTAACCCTAACACTATCCTAGGGCTGATGCTAACCCTAACCCTAACACTATCCTAGGGCTGATGCTAACCCTAACCCTAACCCTAACACTATCCTAGGGCTGATGCTAACCCTAACGCTAACCCTAAAACTATCCTTGAACTCATGCTAACCCTATCCCTAACCCTAACACTATCCTAGGCCTGATGGTAACCCTAACCCTAACCCTAACACTATCCTAGGGTTTATGTTAATCCTAACCCTAACACTATCCTAGGGCTGATGCTAACCCTAACCCTAACCCTAACACCATCCTAGGGCTGATGCTAGCCCTAACCCTAACTCTAACACTATCTTATGGCTCAGGCTAACCCTAACCCTAACACTATCCTACGGCTGATGCTAACCCTAACCCTAACCCTAACACTATCTTAGGGCTGATGCTATCCCTAACCCTAACACTATCCTAGGCCTGATGCTAACCCTAACCCTAACCCTAACACTCTCCTAGGGCTGATGCTAACCCTAACCCTAACACTATCCTAGGGCTGATGCTAACCCTAACCCTAACCCTAACACTATCCTACGGCTGATGCTAACCCTAACCCTAACACTACCCTAGGCCTGATGATAACCCTAACCCTAACCCTAACACTATCCTAGGGCTGATGCTAACCCTAACCCTAACACTATCCTAGGGCTGATGCTAACCCTAATCCTATCCCTAACAGTATCCTAGGGCTGATGCTAACTCTAACGCTAACCCTAACACTATCCTTGAACTGATGTTAACCCTAACCCTAACCCTAACACTATCCTAGGCCTGATGATAACCCTAACCATAACTCTAACACTATCCTAGGGTTTATGTTAACCCTAACCCTAACACTATCCTAGGGCTGATGCTACCCCTAACCCTAACCCTAACACTATCCTAGGGCGGATGCTAACCCTAACCCTAACCCTAACACTATCCTAGGGCTGATGCTAACCCTAACCATAACACTATCCTAGGGCTGATGCTACCCCTAACCCTAACCCTAGCACTCTCCTAGGGCTGAGGCTAACCCTAACCCTAACACTATCCTAGGGATGATGCTAACCCTAACCCTAACCCTACCGCTATACTAGGACTGATTCTAACCCTAATCCTAACCCTAACACTATCCTAGGGCTGATGCTCACCCTACCCCAAACCCTAACACTCTCCTAGGGCTGAGGCTAACCCTAACCCTAACACTATCCTAGGGCTGATGCTAACCCTATCCCTAACCCTAACACTCTCCTAGGGCTGAGGCTAACCCTAACCCTAACACTATCCTAGGGCTGATGCTACCCCTAACTCTAACCCTAGCACTATCCTAGGGCTGATGCTAACCCTAACCCTAACCCTAACACTATCCTAGGGCTGATGCTAACTCTAACCCTAACACAATCCTAGGGCTGATGCTAACCCTAACCCTAACCCTAACACTATCCAAGGCCTGATGCTAACCCTAACTCTAACCCTAACTCTATCCTAGGGCTGATGCTAACACTAACCCTAACTCTTACACTATCCTAGGGCTGAGGCTAACCCTAACCCTAACCCTAACACTATCCTAGGGCTGATGCTAACCCTAAACCTAACACTATCCTAGGCCTGATGATAACCCTAACCATAACCCTAACACTATTCTAGGGCTGATGCTGACCCTAACCATAACACTATCCTAGGGCTGATTCTAACCGTAACCCTAACCCTAACACTATCCTAGGGCTGATGCTAACCCTAACCCTAACAATATCCTAGGGCTGATGCTAACCGTAACCCTAACCCTAACACTCTCCTAGGGCTGAGGCTAACCCTAACCCTAACAGTATCTCAGGGCTGATACTAACCCTAACCCTAACCCTAACACTATCCTAGGGCTGATGGTAAACCTAACAATAACCCTAACACTATCCTAGGTCTGATGCTAACCCTAACCCTAACACTATCCTATGGATCATGCTAACCCTAACCCTAACACTAACACTCTCCTAGGGCTGAGGCTAACCCTAACCCTAACACTATCCTAGGGCTGATGCTAACCCTAACCCTAACCCTAACCCTATCCTAGGGCTGATTCTAACCCTAACACTAACCCTAACACTATCCTAGTGCTGATGCTAACTCTTACCCTAACACTGTCCTAGGTCTGATGCTAACCCTAACCCTAACCCTAACACTATCCTAGGGCTGATGCTAACCCTAACCCTAACCCTAACCCTAACACTATCCTAGGCCTGATGCTAACCCTATCCCTAACCATAACACTCTCCTAGGTCTGAGGCTAACACTAACCCTAACCCTAACACTATCCTAGGGTTGATGCTAACCCTAACCCTAACACTATCCTAGGGCTGATGCTAACCCTAACCCTAACCCTAACACTATCCTAGGGCTGATGCTAATCCTAACCCTAACACTATCCTAGGGCTGATGGTAACCCTAACCCTAACCCTAACATTATCCTAGGGCTGATGCTAACCCTAACCCTAACAATATTCTAGGGGTGATGCTAACCCTAACCCTAACACTATCCTAGGGCTGATGCTTACCCTAACCCTAACACTATCCTAGGGCTGATGCTAACCCTAACCCTACCACTAACACTATCCTAGGGCTGATGCTAACCCTAACCCTAACTGTAACACTATCCTAGGGCTGAGGCTAACCCTAACCCTAACACTATCCTACGGCTGATACTAACCCTAACCCTAACCCTAACACTATCCTAAGACTGATGGTAACCCTAACACTAACAATATCCTAAGCCTGGTGCTAACCCTAACTCTAACCCTAACACTATCCTAGGGCTGATGCTAACCCCAACCCTAATAATATCCTAGGGCTGATGCTAACACTAACCCTAACCCTAACACTATCCTAGGGCTGATGCTAACCCTAACCCTAACACTATCATAGGCCTGATGATAACCCTAACCCTAACCCTAACACTATCCTAGGGCTGATGCTAACCCTAACCCTAACACTATCCTAGGCCTGATGCTAAGCCTAACCCTAACCCTAACACTATCCTAGGGCTGATGCTATCCCTAACCCTAACACTATCCTAGGGCTGATGCTAACCCTAACCCTAACCCTAACACTATCCTAGGGCTGATGCTAACCCTAACCCTAACACTATCCTAGGCCTGATGATAACCCTAACCCTAACCCTAACACTATCCTAGGGCTGATGATAACCCTAACCCTAACACTATCCCAGGGCTGATGCTAACCCTAACCCTAACCCTAACACTATCCTAGGGCTGATGCTAACCCTAACCCTAACACTATCCTAGGCCTGATGCTAACCCTAACCCTAACCCTAACACTATCCTAGGGCTGATGCTAACCCTAGCCCTAACACTATCCTAGGGCTGATGCTACCCCTAACCCTAACCCTAACACTATCCTAGGGCTGATGCTAACTCTAACGCTAACCCTAAAACTATCCTTGAACTGATGCTAACCCTATCCCTAACCCTAACACTATCCTAGGCCTGATGGTAACCCTAACCCTAACCCTAACACTATCCTAGGGTTTATGTTAATCCTAACCCTAACACTATCCTAGGGCTGATGCTAACCCTAACCCTAACCCTAACACCATCCTAGGGCTGATGCTAGCCCTAACCCTAACTCTAACACTATCTTATGGCTCAGGCTAACCCTAACCCTAACACTATCCTACGGCTGATGCTAACCCTAACCCTAACCCTAACACTATCCTAGGGCTGATGCTATCCCTAACCCTAACACTATCCTAGGCCTGATGCTAACCCTAACCCTAACCCTAACACTCTCCT
Source organism: Lemur catta (assembly GCF_020740605.2). Lineage (NCBI taxonomy): Eukaryota > Metazoa > Chordata > Mammalia > Primates > Lemuridae > Lemur > Lemur catta. The sequence continues at coordinate 815,762 of NW_025423853.1, read as the reverse complement.
AGGGCTGATGCTAACCCTAACCCTAACACTATCCTAGGGCTGATGCTAACCCTAACCCTAACCCTAACACTATCCTACGGCTGATGCTAACCCTAACCCTAACACTACCCTAGGCCTGATGATAACCCTAACCCTAACCCTAACACTATCCTAGGGCTGATGCTAACCCTAACCGTAACACTATCCTAGGGCTGATGCTAACCCTAATCCTAACCCTAACAGTATCCTAGGGCTGATGCTAACTCTAACGCTAACCCTAACACTATCCTTGAACTGATGTTAACCCTAACCCTAACCCTAACACTATCCTAGGCCTGATGATAACCCTAACCATAACCCTAACACTATCCTAGGGTTTATGTTAACCCTAACCCTAACACTATCCTAGGGCTGATGCTAACCCTAACCCTAACCCTAACACTCTCCTAGGGCGGATGCTAACCCTAACCCTAACCCTAACACTATCCTAGGGCTGATGCTAACCCTAACCCTAACACTATCCTAGGGCTGATGCTCACCCTACCCCAAACCCTAACACTCTCCTAGGGCTGAGGCTAACCCTAACCCTAACACTATCCTAGGGCTGATGCTAACCCTATCCCTAACCCTAACACTCTCCTAGGGCTGAGGCTAACCCTAACCCTAACACTATCCTAGGGCTGATGCTACCCCTAACTCTAACCCTAACACTATCCTAGGGCTGATGCTAACCCTAACCCTAACCCTAACACTATCCTAGGGCTGATGCTAACTCTAACCCTAACACAATCCTAGGGCTGATGCTAACCCTAACCCTAACCCTAACACTATCCAAGGCCTGATGCTAACCCTAACCCTAACCCTAACATTATCCTAGGGCTGATGCTATCCCTAACCCTAACCCTTACACTATCCTAGGGCTGAGGCTAACCCTAACCCTAACCCTAACACTATCCTAGGGCTGATGCTAACCCTAAACCTAACACTATCCTAGGCCTGATGATAACCCTAACCATAACCCTAACACTATTCTAGGGCTGATGCTGACCCTAACCATAACACTATCCTAGGGCTGATTCTAACCGTAACCCTAACCCTAACACTATCCTAGGGCTGATGCTAACCCTAACCCTAACAATATCCTAGGGCTGATGCTAACCGTAACCCTAACCCTAACACTCTCCTAGGGCTGAGGCTAACCCTAACCCTAACAGTATCTCAGGGCTGATACTAACCCTAACCCTAACCCTAACACTATCCTAGGGCTGATGGTAAACCTAACAATAACCCTAACACTATCCTAGGTCTGATGCTAACCCTAACCCTAACACTATCCTATGGATCATGCTAACCCTAACCCTAACCCTAACACTCTCCTAGGGCTGAGGCTAACCCTAACCCTAACACTATCCTAGGGCTGATGCTAACCCTAACACTAACCCTAACCCTATCCTAGGGCTGATTCTAACCCTAACCCTAACCCTTACTCTATCCTAGGGCTGATGCTAACTCTTACGCTAACACTGTCCTAGGTCTGATGCTAACCCTAACCCTCACCCTAACACTATCCTAGGGCTGATGCTAACCCTAACCCTAACCCTTTCCTAGGGTTGAGGATAACCCTAACCCTAACACTATCCTAGGGCTGATGCTAACACTATCCCTAACCCTAACACTCTCCTAGAGCTGAGGCTAACCCTAACCCTAACACTATCCTAGGCCTAATGCTAACCCTAACCCTAACCATAACACTATCCTAGGGCTGATGCTAACCCTAACCCTAATACTATCCTAGGGCTGATGCTAACCCTAACCCTAACACTATCCTAGGGCCGATGCTAACCCTAAACCTAACAGTATCCTAGGGCTGATGCTAACCCTAACCCTAACCCTAACACTATCCTAGGGCTGATGCTAACCCTAACCCTAACCCTAACACCATCCTAGTGCTGATGCTAACCCTAACTCTAACACTATCCTAGGGCTGATGCTAACCCTAACCCTAACCCTAACACTATACTAGTGCTGATGCTAACCCTAACACTAACACTATCCTAGGGCTGATGCTAACCCTAACCCTAACCCTAACACTATCCTAGGGCTGATACTAACCCTAACCCTAACACTATCCTAGCCCTGATGATAACCCTAACCCTAACCCTAACACTATCCTAGGGCTGATGATAACCCTAACCCTAACACTATCCTAGGCCTGATGCTAACCCTAACCATAACTCTAACACTATCCTAGGGCTGATGCTAACCCTAACCCTAACACTATCCTAGGGCTGATGCTAACCCTAACCCTAACCATAACACTATCCTAGGGCTGATGCTAAACCTAACCCTAACACTATCATAGGCCTTTTGATAACCCTAACCCTAACCCTAACACTATCCTAGGGCTGATGTTAACCCTAACCCTAACACTATCCTAGGCCTGATGCTAACCCTAACCGTAACCCTAACACTATCCTAGGCTTGATGCTAACCCTAACCCTAACACTATCGTAGGGCTGATGCTAACCCTAACCCTAACCCTAACACTATCCTAGGGCTGATGCTAACCCCAACCCTAACACTACCCTAGGCCTGATGATAACCCTAACAATAACCCTAACAGTATCCTAGGGCTGATGCTAACCCTAACCCTAACACTATCCTAGGGCTGATGCTAACCCTAATCCTAACCCTAACACTATCCTAGGGCTGATGCTAACCCTAACGCTAACCCTAACACTATCCTTGAACTGATGCTAACCCTAACCCTAACCCTAACACTATCCTAGGCCTGATGATTACCCTAAACCTAACCCTAACACTATCCTAGGGTTTATGTTAACCCTAACCCTAACACTATCCTACGGCTTATGCTAACCCTAACCCTAACCCTAACAATATCCTAGGGCTGATGCTAACCCTAACCCTAACACTATCCTAGGCCTTATGCTAACCCTAACCCTAACCCTAACACTATCCTATGGCTGATGTTAACCCTAACCCTAACACTATCCTAGGGCTGATGCTAACCCTAACCCTAACCCTAACACTATCCTAGGCCTGATGCTAACCCTATCCCTAACCATAACACTCTCCTAGGGCTGAGGCTAACACTAACCCTAACACTATCCTAGGGCTGACGCTAATCCTAACCCTAACCCTAACACTATCCTAGGGTTGATGCTAACCCTAACCCTAACACTATCCTAGGGCTGATGCTAACCCTAACCCTAACCCTAACACTATCCTAGGGCTGATGCTAATTCTAACCCTAACACTATCCTAGGGCTGATGCTAACCCTAACCCTAACCCTAACATTATCCTAGGGCTGATGCTAACCCTAACCCTAACACTATCCTAGGGCTGATGCTAACCCTAACCCTAACACTATCCTAGGGCTGATGCTAACCCTAACCGTAACACTATCCTAGGGCTGTGCTAACCCTAACCCTACCCCTAACACTATCCTAGGGCTGATGCTAACCCTAACCCTAACCCTAACACTATCCTAAGGATGATGGTAACCCTAACACTAACAATATCCTAAGCCTGGTGCTAACCCTAACTCTAACCCTAACACTATCCTAGGGCTGATGCTAACCCTAACCCTAATAATATCCTAGGGCTGATGCTAACACTAACCCTAACCCTAACACTATCCTAGGGCTGATGCTAACCCTAACCCTAACCCTAACACTATCCTAGGGGTGATGCTAACCCTAACCCTAACACTATCATAGGCTTGATGATAACACTAAGCCTAACCCTAACACTATCCTAGGGCTGATGCTAACCCTAACCCTAAGATTATCCTAGGCCTGATGCTAACCCTAACCCTAACCCTAACACTATCCTAGGCCTGATGCTATCCCTAACCCTAACACTATCCTAGGGCTGATGCTAACCCTAACCCTAACCCTAACACTATCCTAGGGCTGATGCTAACCCTAACCCTAACACTATCCTAGGCCTGATGATAACCCTAACCCTAACCCTAACACTATCCTAGGGCTGATGATAACCCTAACCCTAACACTATCCCAGGGCTGATGCTAACCCTAACCCTAACCCTAACACTATCCTAGGCCTGATGCTAACCCTAACCCTAACCCTAACACTATCCTAGGGCTGATGCTATCCCTAACCCTAACACTATCCTAGGGCTGATGCTAACCCTAACCCTAATAATATCCTAGGGCTGATGCTAACACTAACGCTAACCCTAACACTATCCTAGGGCTGATGCTAACCCTAACCCTAACCCTAACACTATCCTAGGGGTGATGCTAACCCTAACCCTAACACTATCATAGGCCTGATGATAACCCTAACCCTAACCCTAACACTATCCTAGGGCTGATGCTAACCCTAACCCTAACACTATCCTAGCCCTGATGCTAACCCTAACCCTAACCCTAACACTATCCTAGGGCTGATGCTATCCCTAACCCTAACACTATCCTAGGGCTGATGCTAACCCTAACCCTAACCCTAACACTATCCTAGGGCTGATGCTAACCCTAACCCTAACACTATCCTAGGCCTGATGATAACCCTAACCCTAACCCTAACACTATCCTAGGGCTGATGATAACCCTAACCCTAACACTATCCCAGGGCTGATGCTAACCCTAACCCTAACCCTAACACTATCCTAGGGCTGATGCTAACCCTAACCCTAACACTATCCTAGGCCTGATGCTAACCCTAACCCTAACCCTAACACTATCCTAGGGCTGATGCTAACCCTAACCCTAACACTATCCTAGGGATGATGCTAACCCTAACCCTAACCCTAACACTATCCTAGGGCTGATGCTAACCCTAACGCTAACCCTAAAACTATCCTTGAACTCATGCTAACCCTATCCCTAACCCTAACACTATCCTAGGCCTGATGGTAACCCTAACCCTAACCCTAACACTATCCTAGGGTTTATGTTAATCCTAACCCTAACACTATCCTAGGACTGATGCTAACCCTAACCCTAACCCTAACACCATCCTAGGGCTGATGCTAGCCCTAACCCTAACTCTAACACTATCTTATGGCTCAGGCTAACCCTAACCCTAACACTATCCTACGGCTGATGCTAACCCTAACCCTAACCCTAACACTATCTTAGGGCTGATGCTATCCCTAACCCTAACACTATCCTAGGCCTGATGCTAACCCTAACCCTAACCCTAACACTCTCCTAGGGCTGATGCTAACCCTAACCCTAACACTATCCTAGGGCTGATGCTAACCCTAACCCTAACCCTAACACTATCCTACGGCTGATGCTAACCCTAACCCTAACACTACCCTAGGCCTGATGATAACCCTAACCCTAACCCTAACACTATCCTAGGGCTGATGCTAACCCTAACCCTAACACTATCCTAGGGCTGATGCTAACCCTAATCCTATCCCTAACAGTATCCTAGGGCTGATGCTAACTCTAACGCTAACCCTAACACTATCCTTGAACTGATGTTAACCCTAACCCTAACCCTAACACTATCCTAGGCCTGATGATAACCCTAACCATAACTCTAACACTATCCTAGGGTTTATGTTAACCCTAACCCTAACACTATCCTAGGGCTGATGCTAACCCTAACCCTAACCCTAACACTATCCTAGGGCGGATGCTAACCCTAACCCTAACCCTAACACTATCCTAGGGCTGATGCTAACCCTAACCCTAACACTATCCTAGGGCTGATGCTACCCCTAACCCTAACCCTAGCACTCTCCTAGGGCTGAGGCTAACCCTAACCCTAACACTATCCTAGGGATGATGCTAACCCTAACCCTAACCCTACCGCTATACTAGGACTGATTCTAACCCTAATCCTAACCCTAACACTATCCTAGGGCTGATGCTCACCCTACCCCAAACCCTAACACTCTCCTAGGGCTGAGGCTAACCCTAACCCTAACACTATCCTAGGGCTGATGCTAACCCTATCCCTAACCCTAACACTCTCCTAGGGCTGAGGCTAACCCTAACCCTAACACTATCCTAGGGCTGATGCTACCCCTAACTCTAACCCTAGCACTATCCTAGGGCTGATGCTAACCCTAACCCTAACCCTAACACTATCCTAGGGCTGATGCTAACTCTAACCCTAACACAATCCTAGGGCTGATGCTAACCCTAACCCTAACCCTAACACTATCCAAGGCCTGATGCTAACCCTAACTCTAACCCTAACTCTATCCTAGGGCTGATGCTAACACTAACCCTAACTCTTACACTATCCTAGGGCTGAGGCTAACCCTAACCCTAACCCTAACACTATCCTAGGGCTGATGCTAACCCTAAACCTAACACTATCCTAGGCCTGATGATAACCCTAACCATAACCCTAACACTATTCTAGGGCTGATGCTGACCCTAACCATAACACTATCCTAGGGCTGATTCTAACCGTAACCCTAACCCTAACACTATCCTAGGGCTGATGCTAACCCTAACCCTAACAATATCCTAGGGCTGATGCTAACCGTAACCCTAACCCTAACACTCTCCTAGGGCTGAGGCTAACCCTAACCCTAACAGTATCTCAGGGCTGATACTAACCCTAACCCTAACCCTAACACTATCCTAGGGCTGATGGTAAACCTAACAATAACCCTAACACTATCCTAGGTCTGATGCTAACCCTAACCCTAACACTATCCTATGGATCATGCTAACCCTAACCCTAACCCTAACACTCTCCTAGGGCTGAGGCTAACCCTAACCCTAACACTATCCTAGGGCTGATGCTAACCCTAACCCTAACCCTAACCCTATCCTAGGGCTGATTCTAACCCTAACACTAACCCTAACACTATCCTAGTGCTGATGCTAACTCTTACCCTAACACTGTCCTAGGTCTGATGCTAACCCTAACCCTAACCCTAACACTATCCTAGGGCTGATGCTAACCCTAACCCTAACCCTAACCCTAACACTATCCTAGGCCTGATGCTAACCCTATCCCTAACCATAACACTCTCCTAGGTCTGAGGCTAACCCTAACCCTAACCCTAACACTATCCTACGGCTGATGCTAACCCTAACCCTAACACTACCCTAGGCCTGATGATAACCCTAACCCTAACCCTAACACTATCCTAGGGCTGATGCTAACCCTAACCCTAACACTATCCTAGGGCTGATGCTAACCCTAATCCTATCCCTAACAGTATCCTAGGGCTGATGCTAACTCTAACGCTAACCCTAACACTATCCTTGAACTGATGTTAACCCTAACCCTAACCCTAACACTATCCTAGGCCTGATGATAACCCTAACCATAACTCTAACACTATCCTAGGGTTTATGTTAACCCTAACCCTAACACTATCCTAGGGCTGATGCTAACCCTAACCCTAACCCTAACACTATCCTAGGGCGGATGCTAACCCTAACCCTAACCCTAACACTATCCTAGGGCTGATGCTAACCCTAACCCTAACACTATCCTAGGGCTGATGCTACCCCTAACCCTAACCCTAGCACTCTCCTAGGGCTGAGGCTAACCCTAACCCTAACACTATCCTAGGGATGATGCTAACCCTAACCCTAACCCTACCGCTATACTAGGACTGATTCTAACCCTAATCCTAACCCTAACACTATCCTAGGGCTGATGCTCACCCTACCCCAAACCCTAACACTCTCCTAGGGCTGAGGCTAACCCTAACCCTAACACTATCCTAGGGCTGATGCTAACCCTATCCCTAACCCTAACACTCTCCTAGGGCTGAGGCTAACCCTAACCCTAACACTATCCTAGGGCTGATGCTACCCCTAACTCTAACCCTAGCACTATCCTAGGGCTGATGCTAACCCTAACCCTAACCCTAACACTATCCTAGGGCTGATGCTAACTCTAACCCTAACACAATCCTAGGGCTGATGCTAACCCTAACCCTAACCCTAACACTATCCAAGGCCTGATGCTAACCCTAACTCTAACCCTAACTCTATCCTAGGGCTGATGCTAACACTAACCCTAACTCTTACACTATCCTAGGGCTGAGGCTAACCCTAACCCTAACCCTAACACTATCCTAGGGCTGATGCTAACCCTAAACCTAACACTATCCTAGGCCTGATGATAACCCTAACCATAACCCTAACACTATTCTAGGGCTGATGCTGACCCTAACCATAACACTATCCTAGGGCTGATTCTAACCGTAACCCTAACCCTAACACTATCCTAGGGCTGATGCTAACCCTAACCCTAACAATATCCTAGGGCTGATGCTAACCGTAACCCTAACCCTAACACTCTCCTAGGGCTGAGGCTAACCCTAACCCTAACAGTATCTCAGGGCTGATACTAACCCTAACCCTAACCCTAACACTATCCTAGGGCTGATGGTAAACCTAACAATAACCCTAACACTATCCTAGGTCTGATGCTAACCCTAACCCTAACACTATCCTATGGATCATGCTAACCCTAACCCTAACCCTAACACTCTCCTAGGGCTGAGGCTAACCCTAACCCTAACACTATCCTAGGGCTGATGCTAACCCTAACCCTAACCCTAACCCTATCCTAGGGCTGATTCTAACCCTAACACTAACCCTAACACTATCCTAGTGCTGATGCTAACTCTTACCCTAACACTGTCCTAGGTCTGATGCTAACCCTAACCCTAACCCTAACACTATCCTAGGGCTGATGCTAACCCTAACCCTAACCCTAACCCTAACACTATCCTAGGCCTGATGCTAACCCTATCCCTAACCATAACACTCTCCTAGGTCTGAGGCTAACACTAACCCTAACCCTAACACTATCCTAGGGTTGATGCTAACCCTAACCCTAACACTATCCTAGGGCTGATGCTAACCCTAACCCTAACCCTAACACTATCCTAGGGCTGATGCTAATCCTAACCCTAACACTATCCTAGGGCTGATGGTAACCCTAACCCTAACCCTAACATTATCCTAGGGCTGATGCTAACCCTAACCCTAACAATATCCTAGGGGTGATGCTAACCCTAACCCTAACACTATCCTAGGGCTGATGCTTACCCTAACCCTAACACTATCCTAGGGCTGATGCTAACCCTAACCCTACCCCTAACACTATCCTAGGGCTGATGCTAACCCTAACCCTAACTGTAACACTATCCTAGGGCTGAGGCTAACCCTAACCCTAACACTATCCTACGGCTGATACTAACCCTAACCCTAACCCTAACACTATCCTAGGGCTGATGCTAACCCTAACCCTAATAATATCCTAGGGCTGATGCTAACACTAACCCTAACCCTAACACTATCCTAGGGCTGATGCTAACCCTAACCCTAACACTATCATAGGCCTGATGATAACCCTAACCCTAACCCTAACACTATCCTAGGGCTGATGCTAACCCTAACCCTAACACTATCCTAGGCCTGATGCTAAGCCTAACCCTAACCCTAACACTATCCTAGGGCTGATGCTATCCCTAACCCTAACACTATCCTAGGGCTGATGCTAACCCTAACCCTAACCCTAACACTATCCTAGGGCTGATGCTAACCCTAACCCTAACACTATCCTAGGCCTGATGATAACCCTAACCCTAACCCTAACACTATCCTAGGGCTGATGATAACCCTAACCCTAACACTATCCCAGGGCTGATGCTAACCCTAACCCTAACCCTAACACTATCCTAGGGCTGATGCTAACCCTAACCCTAACACTATCCTAGGCCTGATGCTAACCCTAACCCTAACCCTAACACTATCCTAGGGCTGATGCTAACCCTAACCCTAACACTATCCTAGGGCTGATGCTACCCCTAACCCTAACCCTAACACTATCCTAGGGCTGATGCTAACTCTAACGCTAACCCTAAAACTATCCTTGAACTGATGCTAACCCTATCCCTAACCCTAACACTATCCTAGGCCTGATGGTAACCCTAACCCTAACCCTAACACTATCCTACGGTTTATGTTAATCCTAACCCTAACACTATCCTAGGGCTGATGCTAACCCTAACCCTAACCCTAACACCATCCTAGGGCTGATGCTAGCCCTAACCCTAACTCTAACACTATCTTATGGCTCAGGCTAACCCTAACCCTAACACTATCCTACGGCTGATGCTAACCCTAACCCTAACCCTAACACTATCCTAGGGCTGATGCTATCCCTAACACTAACACTATCCTAGGCCTGATGCTAACCCTAACCCTAACCCTAACACTCTCCTAGGGCTGATGCTAACCCTAACCCTAACACTATCCTAGGGCTGATGCTAACCCTAACCCTAACCCTAACACTATCCTACGGCTGATGCTAACCCTAACCCTAACACTACCCTAGGCCTGATGATAACCCTAACCCTAACCCTAACACTATCCTAGGGCTGATGCTAACCCTAACCGTAACACTATCCTAGGGCTGATGCTAACCCTAATCCTAACCCTAACAGTATCCTAGGGCTGATGCTAACTCTAACGCTAACCCTAACACTATCCTTGAACTGATGTTAACCCTAACCCTAACCCTAACACTATCCTAGGCCTGATGATAACCCTAACCATAACCCTAACACTATCCTAGGGTTTATGTTAACCCTAACCCTAACACTATCCTAGGGCTGATGCTAACCCTAACCCTAACCCTAACACTATCCTAGGGCGGATGCTAACCCTAACCCTAACCCTAACACTATCCTAGGGCTGATGCTAACCCTAACCCTAACACTATCCTAGGGCTGATGCTACCCCTAACCCTAACCCTAGCACTCTCCTAGGGCTGAGGCTAACCCTAACCCTAACACTATCCTAGGGATGATGCTAACCCTAACCCTAACCCTACCGCTATACTAGGACTGATTCTAACCCTAATCCTAACCCTAACACTATCCTAGGGCTGATGCTCACCCTACCCCAAACCCTAACACTCTCCTAGGGCTGAGGCTAACCCTAACCCTAACACTATCCTAGGGCTGATGCTAACCCTATCCCTAACCCTAACACTCTCCTAGGGCTGAGGCTAACCCTAACCCTAACACTATCCTAGGGCTGATGCTACCCCTAACTCTAACCCTAGCACTATCCTAGGGCTGATGCTAACCCTAACCCTAACCCTAACACTATCCTAGGGCTGATGCTAACTCTAACCCTAACACAATCCTAGGGCTGATGCTAACCCTAACCCTAACCCTAACACTATCCAAGGCCTGATGCTAACCCTAACTCTAACCCTAACTCTATCCTAGGGCTGATGCTAACACTAACCCTAACTCTTACACTATCCTAGGGCTGAGGCTAACCCTAACCCTAACCCTAACACTATCCTAGGGCTGATGCTAACCCTAAACCTAACACTATCCTAGGCCTGATGATAACCCTAACCATAACCCTAACACTATTCTAGGGCTGATGCTGACCCTAACCATAACACTATCCTAGGGCTGATTCTAACCGTAACCCTAACCCTAACACTATCCTAGGGCTGATGCTAACCCTAACCCTAACAATATCCTAGGGCTGATGCTAACCGTAACCCTAACCCTAACACTCTCCTAGGGCTGAGGCTAACCCTAACCCTAACAGTATCTCAGGGCTGATACTAACCCTAACCCTAACCCTAACACTATCCTAGGGCTGATGGTAAACCTAACAATAACCCTAACACTATCCTAGGTCTGATGCTAACCCTAACCCTAACACTATCCTATGGATCATGCTAACCCTAACCCTAACCCTAACACTCTCCTAGGGCTGAGGCTAACCCTAACCCTAACACTATCCTAGGGCTGATGCTAACCCTAACCCTAACCCTAACCCTATCCTAGGGCTGATTCTAACCCTAACACTAACCCTAACACTATCCTAGTGCTGATGCTAACTCTTACCCTAACACTGTCCTAGGTCTGATGCTAACCCTAACCCTAACCCTAACACTATCCTAGGGCTGATGCTAACCCTAACCCTAACCCTAACCCTAACACTATCCTAGGCCTGATGCTAACCCTATCCCTAACCATAACACTCTCCTAGGTCTGAGGCTAACACTAACCCTAACCCTAACACTATCCTAGGGTTGATGCTAACCCTAACCCTAACACTATCCTAGGGCTGATGCTAACCCTAACCCTAACCCTAACACTATCCTAGGGCTGATGCTAATCCTAACCCTAACACTATCCTAGGGCTGATGGTAACCCTAACCCTAACCCTAACATTATCCTAGGGCTGATGCTAACCCTAACCCTAACAATGTCCTAGGGGTGATGCTAACCCTAACCCTAACACTATCCTAGGGCTGATGCTTACCCTAACCCTAACACTATCCTAGGGCTGATGCTAACCCTAACCCTACCCCTAACACTATCCTAGGGCTGATGCTAACCCTAACCCTAACTGTAACACTATCCTAGGGCTGAGGCTAACCCTAACCCTAACACTATCCTACGGCTGATACTAACCCTAACCCTAACCCTAACACTATCCTAGGGCTGATGCTAACCCTAACCCTAATAATATCCTAGGGCTGATGCTAACACTAACCCTAACCCTAACACTATCCTAGGGCTGATGCTAACCCTAACCCTAACACTATCATAGGCCTGATGATAACCCTAACCCTAACCCTAACACTATCCTAGGGCTGATGCTAACCCTAACCCTAACACTATCCTAGGCCTGATGCTAAGCCTAACCCTAACCCTAACACTATCCTAGGGCTGATGCTATCCCTAACCCTAACACTATCCTAGGGCTGATGCTAACCCTAACCCTAACCCTAACACTATCCTAGGGCTGATGCTAACCCTAACCCTAACACTATCCTAGGCCTGATGATAACCCTAACCCTAACCCTAACACTATCCTAGGGCTGATGATAACCCTAACCCTAACACTATCCCAGGGCTGATGCTAACCCTAACCCTAACCCTAACACTATCCTAGGGCTGATGCTAACCCTAACCCTAACACTATCCTAGGCCTGATGCTAACCCTAACCCTAACCCTAACACTATCCTAGGGCTGATGCTAACCCTAACCCTAACACTATCCTAGGGCTGATGCTACCCCTAACCCTAACCCTAACACTATCCTAGGGCTGATGCTAACTCTAACGCTAACCCTAAAACTATCCTTGAACTGATGCTAACCCTATCCCTAACCCTAACACTATCCTAGGCCTGATGGTAACCCTAACCCTAACCCTAACACTATCCTACGGTTTATGTTAATCCTAACCCTAACACTATCCTAGGGCTGATGCTAACCCTAACCCTAACCCTAACACCATCCTAGGGCTGATGCTAGCCCTAACCCTAACTCTAACACTATCTTATGGCTCAGGCTAACCCTAACCCTAACACTATCCTACGGCTGATGCTAACCCTAACCCTAACCCTAACACTATCCTAGGGCTGATGCTATCCCTAACACTAACACTATCCTAGGCCTGATGCTAACCCTAACCCTAACCCTAACACTCTCCTAGGGCTGATGCTAACCCTAACCCTAACACTATCCTAGGGCTGATGCTAACCCTAACCCTAACCCTAACACTATCCTACGGCTGATGCTAACCCTAACCCTAACACTACCCTAGGCCTGATGATAACCCTAACCCTAACCCTAACACTATCCTAGGGCTGATGCTAACCCTAACCGTAACACTATCCTAGGGCTGATGCTAACCCTAATCCTAACCCTAACAGTATCCTAGGGCTGATGCTAACTCTAACGCTAACCCTAACACTATCCTTGAACTGATGTTAACCCTAACCCTAACCCTAACACTATCCTAGGCCTGATGATAACCCTAACCATAACCCTAACACTATCCTAGGGTTTATGTTAACCCTAACCCTAACACTATCCTAGGGCTGATGCTAACCCTAACCCTAACCCTAACACTATCCTAGGGCGGATGCTAACCCTAACCCTAACCCTAACACTATCCTAGGGCTGATGCTAACCCTAACCCTAACACTATCCTAGGGCTGATGCTACCCCTAACCCTAACCCTAGCACTCTCCTAGGGCTGAGGCTAACCCTAACCCTAACACTATCCTAGGGATGATGCTAACCCTAACCCTAACCCCTACCGCTATACTAGGACTGATTCTAACCCTAATCCTAACCCTAACACTATCCTAGGGCTGATGCTCACCCTACCCCAAACCCTAACACTCTCCTAGGGCTGAGGCTAACCCTAACCCTAACACTATCCTAGGGCTGATGCTAACCCTATCCCTAACCCTAACACTCTCCTAGGGGCTGAGGCTAACCCTAACCCTAACACTATCCTAGGGCTGATGCTACCCCTAACTCTAACCCTAACACTATCCTAGGGCTGATGCTAACCCTAACCCTAACCCTAACACTATCCTAGGGCTGATGCTAACTCTAACCCTAACACAATCCTAGGGCTGGGATGCTAACCCTAACCCTAACCCTAACACTATCCAAGGCCTGATGCTAACCCTAACCGTAACCCTAACATTATCCTAGGGCTGATGCTATCCCTAACCCTAACCCTTACACTATCCTAGGGCTGAGGCTAACCCTAACCCTAACCCTAACACTATCCTAGGGCTGATGCTAACCCTAAACCTAACACTATCCTAGGCCTGATGATAACCCTAACCATAACCCTAACACTATTCTAGGGCTGATGCTGACCCTAACCATAACACTATCCTAGGGCTGATTCTAACCGTAACCCTAACCCTAACACTATCCTAGGGCTGATGCTAACCCTAACCCTAACAATATCCTAGGGCTGATGCTAACCGTAACCCTAACCCTAACACTCTCCTAGGGCTGAGGCTAACCCTAACCCTAACAGTATCTCAGGGCTGATACTAACCCTAACCCTAACCCTAACACTATCCTAGGGCTGATGCTAGCCCTAACACTAACCCTAACCCTATCCTAGGGCTGATTCTAACCCTAACCCTAACCCTTACTCTATCCTAGGGCTGATGCTAACTCTTACGCTAACACTGTCCTAGGTCTGATGCTAACCCTAACCCTCACCCTAACACTATCCTAGGGCTGATGCTAACCCTAACCCTAACCCTTTCCTAGGGTTGAGGATAACCCTAACCCTAACACTATACCTAGGGCTGATGCTAACACTATCCCTAACCCTAACACTCTCCTAGAGCTGAGGCTAACCCTAACCCTAACACTAATCCTAGGCCTAATGCTAACCCTAACCCTAACCATAACACTATCCTAGGGCTGATGCTAACCCTAACCCTAATACTATCCTAGGGCTGATGCTAACCCTAACCCTAACACTATCCTAGGGCCGATGCTAACCCTAAACCTAACAGTATCCTAGGGCTGATGCTAACCCTAACCCTAACCCTAACACTATCCTAGGGCTGATGCTAACCCTAACCCTAACCCTAACACCATCCTAGTGCTGATGCTAACCTAACTCTAACACTATCCTAGGGCTGATGCTAACCCTAACCCTAACCCTAACACTATACTAGTGCTGATGCTAACCCTAACACTAACACTATCCTAGGCCTGATGCTAACCCTAACTCTAACCCTTACACTATCCTAGGGGCTGATGCTAACCCTAACCTTAATAATATGCTAGGGCTGACGCTAACACTAACCCTAACCCTAACACTATCCTAGGGCTGATGCTAACCCTAACCCTAACCCTAACACTATCCTAGGGCTGATACTAACCCTAACCCTAACACTATCCTAGGCCTGATGATAACCCTAACCCTAACCCTAACACTATCCTAGTGCTGATGATAACCCTAACCCTAACACTATCCTAGGCCTGATGCTAACCCTAACCATAACTCTAACACTATCCTAGGGCTGATGCTAACCCTAACACTAACACTATCCTAGGGCTGATGCTAACCCCAACCCTAACCCTAACACTATCCTAGGGCTGATGCTAAACCTAACCCCTAACACTATCATAGGCCTGATGATAACCCTAACCCTAACCCTAACACTATCCTAGGGCTGATGCTAACGCTAACCCTAACACTATCCTAGGCCTGATGCTAACGCTAACCGTAACCCTAACACTATCCTAGGCTTGATGCTAACCCTAACCTAACACTATCCTAGGGCTGATGCTAACCCTAACCCTAACCCTAACACTATCCTAGGGCTGATGCTAACCCTAACCCTAACACTATCCTAGGCCTGATGATAACCCTAACCGTAACCCTAACACTATCCTAGGGCTGATGCTAACCCTAACCCTAACAATATCCTAGGGCTGATGCTAACCCTAACCCTAACCCTAACACTATCCTAGGGCTGATGCTAACCCTAATGCTAACCCTAAAACTATCCTTGAACTGATGCTAACCCTAACCCTAACCCTAACACTATCCTAGGCCTGATGATAACCCTAACCCCTAACCCTAACACTATCCTAGGTTTTATGTTAACCCTAACCCTAACACTATCCTAGGGCTGATGCTAACCCTAACCCTACCACTATCCTGGGCCTGATGCTAACCCTAACCCTAACCCTAACACTACCCTAGGGCTGATGCTAAACCTAACAATAACCCTAACACTATCCTAGGGCTGATGCTAACCCTAACCCTAACACTATCCTAGGGCTCATGCTAACCCTAACCCTCACCCTAACACTCTCCTAGGGCTGAGGCTAACCCTAACCCTAACACTATCCTAGGGCTGATGCTAACCCTAACCCTAACACTAACCCTATCCTAGGGCTGATTCTAACCGTAACCCTAACCCTAACACTATCCTAGGGCTGATGCTAACTCTTACCCTAACGCTGTCCTAGGGCTGATGCTAACCCTAACCCTAAACCTAACACTATCCTAGGGCTGATGCTAACCCTAACCCTAACCCTAACCCTTTCCTAGGGTTGAGGCTAACCCTAACCCTAACACTATCCTAGGGCTGATGCTAACCCTATCCCTAACCCTAACACTCTCCTAGGGCTGAGGCTAACCGTAAGCCTAACACTATCCTAGTCCTGATGCTAACCCTAACCCTAACCCTAACACTATCCTAGGGCTGATGCTAACCCTAACCCTAACACTATCCTAGGGCTGATGCTAACCCTAACCCTAACACTATCCTAGGGCTGATGCTAACCCTAACCCTAACAGTATCCTAGGGCTGATGCTAACCCTAACCCTAACCCTAACACTATCCTAGGGCTGATGCTAACCCTACCCTAACCCTAACACTATCCTAGTGCTGATGCTAACCCTAAAACTAACACTATCCTAGGCCTGATGCTAACCCTAACCCTAACCCTAACACTATCCTAGGGCTGATGCTAACCCTAACCCTAACACTATCCTAGGGCTGATGCTAACCCTAACCCTAACCCTAACACTATCCTAGGGCTGATGCTAATCCTAACCCTAACACTATCCTAGGGCTGATGGTAACCCTAACCCTAACCCTAACATTATCCTAGGGCTGATGCTAACCCTAACCCTAACAATATCCTAGGGGTGATGCTAACCCTAACCCTAACACTATCCTAGGGCTGATGCTTACCCTAACCCTAACACTATCCTAGGGCTGATGCTAACCCTAACCCTACCCCTAACACTATCCTAGGGCTGATGCTAACCCTAACCCTAACTGTAACACTATCCTAGGGCTGAGGCTAACCCTAACCCTAACACTATCCTACGGCTGATACTAACCCTAACCCTAACCCTAACACTATCCTAAGGCTGATGGTAACCCTAACCCTAATAATATCCTAGGGCTGATGCTAACACTAACCCTAACCCTAACACTATCCTAGGGCTGATGCTAACCCTAACCCTAACACTATCATAGGCCTGATGATAACCCTAACCCTAACCCTAACACTATCCTAGGGCTGATGCTAACCCTAACCCTAACACTATCCTAGGCCTGATGCTAACCCTAACCCTAACCCTAACACTATCCTAGGGCTGATGCTATCCCTAACCCTAACACTATCCTAGGGCTGATGCTAACCCTAACCCTAACCCAAACACTATCCTAGGGCTGATGCTAACCCTAACCCTAACACTATCCTAGGCCTGATGATAACCCTAACCCTAACCCTAACACTATCCTAGGGCTGATGATAACCCTAACCCTAACACTATCCCAGGGCTGATGCTAACCCTAACCCTAACACTAACACTATCCTAGGGCTGATGCTAACCCTAACCCTAACACTATCCTAGGGTTGATGCTACCCCTAACCCTAACCCTAACACAATCCTAGGGCTGATGCTAACCCTAACGCTAACCCTAAAACTATCCTTGAACTGATGCTAACCCTATCAATAACCCTAACACTATCCTAGGCCTGATGGTAACCCTAACCCTAACCCTAACACTATCCTAGGGTTTATGTTAATCCTAACCCTAACACTATCCTAGGGCTGATGCTAACCCTAACCCTAACCCTAACACCATCCTAGGGCTGATGCTAGCCCTAACCCTAACTCTAACACTATCTTATGGCTCAGGCTAACCCTAACCCTAACACTATCCTACGGCTGATGCTAACCCTAACCCTAACCCTAACACTATCCTAGGGCTGATGCTATCCCTAACCCTAACACTATCCTAGGCCTGATGCTAACCCTAACCCTAACCCTAACACTCTCCTAGGTCTGATGCTAACCCTAACCCTAACACTATCCTAGGGCTGATGCTAACCCTAACCCTAACCCTAACACTATCCTACGGCTGATGCTAACCCTAACCCTAACACTACCCTAGGCCTGATGATAACCCTAACCCTAACCCTAACACTATCCTAGGGCTGATGCTAACCCTAACCGTAACACTATCCTAGGGCTGATGCTAACCCTAATCCTAACCCTAACAGTATCCTAGGGCTGATGCTAACTCTAACGCTAACCCTAACACTATCCTTGAACTGTTGTTAACCCTAACCCTAACCCTAACACTATCCTAGGCCTGATGATAACCCTAACCATAACCCTAACACTATCCTAGGGTTTATGTTAACCCTAACCCTAACACTATCCTAGGGCTGATGCTAACCCTAACCCTAACCCTAACACTATCCTAGGGCTGATACTAACCCTAACCCTAACACTATCCTAGGCCTGATGATAACCCTAACCCTAACCCTAACACTATCCTAGTGCTGATGATAACCCTAACCCTAACACTATCCTAGGCCTGATGCTAACCCTAACCATAACTCTAACACTATCCTAGGGCTGATGCTAACCCTAACACTAACACTATCCTAGGGCTGATGCTAACCCTAACCCTAACCCTAACACTATCCTAGGGCTGATGCTAAACCTAACCCTAACACTATCATAGGCCTGATGATAACCCTAACCCTAACCCTAACACTATCCTAGGGCTGATGCTAACGCTAACCCTAACACTATCCTAGGCCTGATGCTAACGCTAACCGTAACCCTAACACTATCCTAGGCTTGATGCTAACCCTAACCCTAACACTATCCTAGGGCTGATGCTAACCCTAACCCTAACCCTAACACTATCCTAGGGCTGATGCTAACCCTAACCCTAACACTATCCTAGGCCTGATGATAACCCTAACCGTAACCCTAACACTATCCTAGGGCTGATGCTAACCCTAACCCTAACATTATCCTAGGGCTGATGCTAACCCTAACCCTAACCCTAACACTATCCTAGGGCTGATGCTAACCCTAATGCTAACCCTAAAACTATCCTTGAACTGATGCTAACCCTAACCCTAACCCTAACACTATCCTAGGCCTGATGATAACCCTAACCCTAACCCTAACACTATCCTAGGTTTTATGTTAACCCTAACCCTAACACTATCCTAGGGCTGATGCTAACCCTAACCCTACCACTATCCTGGGCCTGATGCTAACCCTAACCCTAACCCTAACACTACCCTAGGGCTGATGCTAAACCTAACAATAACCCTAACACTATCCTAGGGCTGATGCTAACCCTAACCCTAACACTATCCTAGGGCTCATGCTAACCCTAACCCTCACCCTAACACTCTCCTAGGGCTGAGGCTAACCCTAACCCTAACACTATCCTAGGGCTGATGCTAACCCTAACCCTAACACTAACCCTATCCTAGGGCTGATTCTAACCGTAACCCTAACCCTAACACTATCCTAGGGCTGATGCTAACTCTTACCCTAACGCTGTCCTAGGGCTGATGCTAACCCTAACCCTAAACCTAACACTATCCTAGGGCTGATGCTAACCCTAACCCTAACCCTAACCCTTTCCTAGGGTTGAGGCTAACCCTAACCCTAACACTATCCTAGGGCTGATGCTAACCCTATCCCTAACCCTAACACTCTCCTAGGGCTGAGGCTAACCGTAAGCCTAACACTATCCTAGTCCTGATGCTAACCCTAACCCTAACCCTAACACTATCCTAGGGCTGATGCTAACCCTAACCCTAACACTATCCTAGGGCTGATGCTAACCCTAACCCTAACACTATCCTAGGGCTGATGCTAACCCTAACCCTAACAGTATCCTAGGGCTGATGCTAACCCTAACCCTAACCCTAACACTATCCTAGGGCTGATGCTAACCCTACCCTAACCCTAACACTATCCTAGTGCTGATGCTAACCCTAAAACTAACACTATCCTAGGCCTGATGCTAACCCTAACCCTAACCCTAACACTATCCTAGGGCTGATGCTAACCCTAACCCTAACACTATCCTAGGGCTGATGCTAACCCTAACCCTAACCCTAACACTATCCTAGGGCTGATGCTAATCCTAACCCTAACACTATCCTAGGGCTGATGGTAACCCTAACCCTAACCCTAACATTATCCTAGGGCTGATGCTAACCCTAACCCTAACAATATCCTAGGGGTGATGCTAACCCTAACCCTAACACTATCCTAGGGCTGATGCTTACCCTAACCCTAACACTATCCTAGGGCTGATGCTAACCCTAACCCTACCCCTAACACTATCCTAGGGCTGATGCTAACCCTAACCCTAACTGTAACACTATCCTAGGGCTGAGGCTAACCCTAACCCTAACACTATCCTACGGCTGATACTAACCCTAACCCTAACCCTAACACTATCCTAAGGCTGATGGTAACCCTAACCCTAATAATATCCTAGGGCTGATGCTAACACTAACCCTAACCCTAACACTATCCTAGGGCTGATGCTAACCCTAACCCTAACACTATCATAGGCCTGATGATAACCCTAACCCTAACCCTAACACTATCCTAGGGCTGATGCTAACCCTAACCCTAACACTATCCTAGGCCTGATGCTAACCCTAACCCTAACCCTAACACTATCCTAGGGCTGATGCTATCCCTAACCCTAACACTATCCTAGGGCTGATGCTAACCCTAACCCTAACCCAAACACTATCCTAGGGCTGATGCTAACCCTAACCCTAACACTATCCTAGGCCTGATGATAACCCTAACCCTAACCCTAACACTATCCTAGGGCTGATGATAACCCTAACCCTAACACTATCCCAGG
Organism: Lemur catta; assembly: GCF_020740605.2. NCBI lineage: Eukaryota > Metazoa > Chordata > Mammalia > Primates > Lemuridae > Lemur > Lemur catta. Next base: position 794,298 of record NW_025423853.1, on the reverse strand, counting down.
GCTGATGCTAACCCTAACCCTAACACTAACACTATCCTAGGGCTGATGCTAACCCTAACCCTAACACTATCCTAGGGTTGATGCTACCCCTAACCCTAACCCTAACACAATCCTAGGGCTGATGCTAACCCTAACGCTAACCCTAAAACTATCCTTGAACTGATGCTAACCCTATCAATAACCCTAACACTATCCTAGGCCTGATGGTAACCCTAACCCTAACCCTAACACTATCCTAGGGTTTATGTTAATCCTAACCCTAACACTATCCTAGGGCTGATGCTAACCCTAACCCTAACCCTAACACCATCCTAGGGCTGATGCTAGCCCTAACCCTAACTCTAACACTATCTTATGGCTCAGGCTAACCCTAACCCTAACACTATCCTACGGCTGATGCTAACCCTAACCCTAACCCTAACACTATCCTAGGGCTGATGCTATCCCTAACCCTAACACTATCCTAGGCCTGATGCTAACCCTAACCCTAACCCTAACACTCTCCTAGGTCTGATGCTAACCCTAACCCTAACACTATCCTAGGGCTGATGCTAACCCTAACCCTAACCCTAACACTATCCTACGGCTGATGCTAACCCTAACCCTAACACTACCCTAGGCCTGATGATAACCCTAACCCTAACCCTAACACTATCCTAGGGCTGATGCTAACCCTAACCGTAACACTATCCTAGGGCTGATGCTAACCCTAATCCTAACCCTAACAGTATCCTAGGGCTGATGCTAACTCTAACGCTAACCCTAACACTATCCTTGAACTGTTGTTAACCCTAACCCTAACCCTAACACTATCCTAGGCCTGATGATAACCCTAACCATAACCCTAACACTATCCTAGGGTTTATGTTAACCCTAACCCTAACACTATCCTAGGGCTGATGCTAACCCTAACCCTAACCCTAACACTATCCTAGGGCTGATACTAACCCTAACCCTAACACTATCCTAGGCCTGATGATAACCCTAACCCTAACCCTAACACTATCCTAGTGCTGATGATAACCCTAACCCTAACACTATCCTAGGCCTGATGCTAACCCTAACCATAACTCTAACACTATCCTAGGGCTGATGCTAACCCTAACACTAACACTATCCTAGGGCTGATGCTAACCCTAACCCTAACCCTAACACTATCCTAGGGCTGATGCTAAACCTAACCCTAACACTATCATAGGCCTGATGATAACCCTAACCCTAACCCTAACACTATCCTAGGGCTGATGCTAACGCTAACCCTAACACTATCCTAGGCCTGATGCTAACGCTAACCGTAACCCTAACACTATCCTAGGCTTGATGCTAACCCTAACCCTAACACTATCCTAGGGCTGATGCTAACCCTAACCCTAACCCTAACACTATCCTAGGGCTGATGCTAACCCTAACCCTAACACTATCCTAGGCCTGATGATAACCCTAACCGTAACCCTAACACTATCCTAGGGCTGATGCTAACCCTAACCCTAACATTATCCTAGGGCTGATGCTAACCCTAACCCTAACCCTAACACTATCCTAGGGCTGATGCTAACCCTAATGCTAACCCTAAAACTATCCTTGAACTGATGCTAACCCTAACCCTAACCCTAACACTATCCTAGGCCTGATGATAACCCTAACCCTAACCCTAACACTATCCTAGGTTTTATGTTAACCCTAACCCTAACACTATCCTAGGGCTGATGCTAACCCTAACCCTACCACTATCCTGGGCCTGATGCTAACCCTAACCCTAACCCTAACACTACCCTAGGGCTGATGCTAAACCTAACAATAACCCTAACACTATCCTAGGGCTGATGCTAACCCTAACCCTAACACTATCCTAGGGCTCATGCTAACCCTAACCCTCACCCTAACACTCTCCTAGGGCTGAGGCTAACCCTAACCCTAACACTATCCTAGGGCTGATGCTAACCCTAACCCTAACACTAACCCTATCCTAGGGCTGATTCTAACCGTAACCCTAACCCTAACACTATCCTAGGGCTGATGCTAACTCTTACCCTAACGCTGTCCTAGGGCTGATGCTAACCCTAACCCTAAACCTAACACTATCCTAGGGCTGATGCTAACCCTAACCCTAACCCTAACCCTTTCCTAGGGTTGAGGCTAACCCTAACCCTAACACTATCCTAGGGCTGATGCTAACCCTATCCCTAACCCTAACACTCTCCTAGGGCTGAGGCTAACCGTAAGCCTAACACTATCCTAGTCCTGATGCTAACCCTAACCCTAACCCTAACACTATCCTAGGGCTGATGCTAACCCTAACCCTAACACTATCCTAGGGCTGATGCTAACCCTAACCCTAACACTATCCTAGGGCTGATGCTAACCCTAACCCTAACAGTATCCTAGGGCTGATGCTAACCCTAACCCTAACCCTAACACTATCCTAGGGCTGATGCTAACCCTACCCTAACCCTAACACTATCCTAGTGCTGATGCTAACCCTAAAACTAACACTATCCTAGGCCTGATGCTAACCCTAACCCTAACCCTAACACTATCCTAGGGCTGATGCTAACCCTAACCCTAACACTATCCTAGGGCTGATGCTAACCCTAACCCTAACCCTAACACTATCCTAGGGCTGATGCTAATCCTAACCCTAACACTATCCTAGGGCTGATGGTAACCCTAACCCTAACCCTAACATTATCCTAGGGCTGATGCTAACCCTAACCCTAACAATATCCTAGGGGTGATGCTAACCCTAACCCTAACACTATCCTAGGGCTGATGCTTACCCTAACCCTAACACTATCCTAGGGCTGATGCTAACCCTAACCCTACCCCTAACACTATCCTAGGGCTGATGCTAACCCTAACCCTAACCCTAACACTATCCTAAGGCTGATGGTAACCCTAACCCTAATAATATCCTAGGGCTGATGCTAACACTAACCCTAACCCTAACACTATCCTAAGGCTGATGGTAACCCTAACCCTAATAATATCCTAGGGCTGATGCTAACACTAACCCTAACCCTAACACTATCCTAGGGCTGATGCTAACCCTAACCCTAACACTATCATAGGCCTGATGATAACCCTAACCCTAACCCTAACACTATCCTAGGGCTGATGCTAACCCTAACCCTAACACTATCCTAGGCCTGATGCTATCCCTAACCCTAACACTATCCTAGGGCTGATGCTAACCCTAACGCTAACCCAAACACTATCCTAGGGCTGATGCTAACCCTAACCCTAACACTATCCTAGGCCTGATGATAACCCTAACCCTAACCCTAACACTATCCTAGGGCTGATGATAACCCTAACCCTAACACTATCCCAGGGCTGATGCTAACCCTAACCCTAACACTAACACTATCCTAGGGCTGATGCTAACCCTAACCCTAACACTATCCTAGGGCTGATGCTACCCCTAACCCTAACCCTAACACTATCCTAGGGCTGATGCTAACCCTAACGCTAACCCTAAAACTATCCTTGAACTGATGCTAACCCTATCAATAACCCTAACACTATCCTAGGCCTGATGGTAACCCTAACCCTAACCCTAACACTATCCTAGGGTTTATGTTAATCCTAACCCTAACACTATCCTAGGGCTGATGCTAACCCTAACCCTAACCCTAACACCATCCTAGGGCTGATGCTAGCCCTAACCCTAACTCTAACACTATCTTATGGCTCAGGCTAACCCTAACCCTAACACTATCCTACGGCTGATGCTAACCCTAACCCTAACCCTAACACTATCCTAGGGCTGATGCTATCCCTAACCCTAACACTATCCTAGGCCTGATGCTAACCCTAACCCTAACCCTAACACTTTCCTAGGTCTGATGCTAACCCTAACCCTAACACTATCCTAGGGCTGATGCTAACCCTAACCCTAACCCTAACACTATCCTACGGCTGATGCTAACCCTAACCCTAACACTACCCTAGGCCTGATGATAACCCTAACCCTAACCCTAACACTATCCTAGGGCTGATGCTAACCCTAACCGTAACACTATCCTAGGGCTGATGCTAACCCTAATCCTAACCCTAACAGTATCCTAGGGCTGATGCTAACTCTAACGCTAACCCTAACACTATCCTTGAACTGATGTTAACCCTAACCCTAACCCTAACACTATCCTAGTCCTGATGATTACCCTAACCATAACCCTAACACTATCCTAGGGTTTATGTTAACCCTAACCCTAACACTATCCTAGGGCTGATGCTAACCCTAACCCTAACCCTAACACTATCCTAGGGCGGATGCTAACCCTAACCCTAACCCTAACACTATCCTAGGGCTGATGCTAACCCTAACCCTAACACTATCCTAGGGCTGATGCTACCCCTAACCCTAACCCTAGCACTCTCCTAGGGCTGAGGCTAACCCTAACCCTAACACTATCCTAGGGATGATGCTAACCCTAACCCTAACCCTACCGCTATACTAGGACTGATTCTAACCCTAATCCTAACCCTAACACTATCCTAGGATGATGCTCACCCTACCCCAAACCCTAACACTCTCCTAGGGCTGAGGCTAACCCTAACCCTAACACTATCCTAGGGCTGATGCTAACCCTATCCCTAACCCTAACACTCTCCTAGGGCTGAGGCTAACCCTAACCCTAACACTATCCTAGGGCTGATGCTACCCCTAACTCTAACCCTAACACTATCCTAGGGCTGATGCTAACCCTAACCCTAACCCTAACACTATCCTAGGGCTGATGCTAACTCTAACCCTAACACAATCCTAGGGCTGATGCTAACCCTAACCCTAACCCTAACACTATCCAAGGCCTGATGCTAACCCTAACCCTAACCCTAACATTATCCTAGGGCTGATGCTATCCCTAACCCTAACCCTTACACTATCCTAGGGCTGAGGCTAACCCTAACCCTAACCCTAACACTATCCTAGGGCTGATGCTAACCCTAAACCTAACACTATCCTAGGCCTGATGATAACCCTAACCATAACCCTAACACTATTCTAGGGCTGATGCTGACCCTAACCATAACACTATCCTAGGGCTGATTCTAACCGTAACCCTAACCCTAACACTATCCTAGGGCTGATGCTAACCCTAACCCTAACAATATCCTAGGGCTGATGCTAACCGTAACCCTAACCCTAACACTCTCCTAGGGCTGAGGCTAACCCTAACCCTAACAGTATCTCAGGGCTGATACTAACCCTAACCCTAACCCTAACACTATCCTAGGGCTGATGGTAAACCTAACAATAACCCTAACACTATCCTAGGTCTGAAGCTAACCCTAACCCTAACACTATCCTATGGATCATGCTAACCCTAACCCTAACCCTAACACTCTCCTAGGGCTGAGGCTAACCCTAACCCTAACACTATCCTAGGGCTGATGCTAACCCTAACCCTAACCCTAACCCTACCCTAGGGCTGATTCTAACCCTAACCCTAACCCTTACTCTATCCTAGGGCTGATGCTAACACTTACGCTAACACTGTCCTAGGTCTGATGCTAACCCTAACCCTCACCCTAACACTATCCTAGGGCTGATGCTAACCCTAACCCTAACCCTTTCCTAGGGTTGAGGATAACCCTAACCCTAACACTATCCTAGGGCTGATGCTAACACTATCCCTAACCCTAACATTCTCCTAGAGCTGAGGCTAACCCTAACCCTAACACTATCCTAGGCCTAATGCTAACCCTAACCCTAACCATAACACTATCCTAGGGCTGATGCTAACCCTAACCCTAATACTATCCTAGGGCTGATGCTAACCCTAACCCTAACACTATCCTAGGGCCGATGCTAACCCTAAACCTAACAGTATCCTAGGGCTGATGCTAACCCTAACCCTAACCCTAACACTATCCTAGGGCTGATGCTAACCCTAACCCTAACCCTAACACCATCCTAGTGCTGATGCTAACCCTAACTCTAACACTATCCTAGGGCTGATGCTAACCCTAACCCTAACCCTAACACTATACTAGTGCTGATGCTAACCCTAACACTAACACTATCCTAGGCCTGATGCTAACCCTAACTCTAACCCTTACACTATCCTAGGGCTGATGCTAACCCTAACCCTAATAATATGCTAGGGCTGACGCTAACACTAACCCTAACCCTAACACTATCCTAGGGCTGATGCTAACCCTAACCCTAACCCTAACACTATCCTAGGGCTGATACTAACCCTAACCCTAACACTATCCTAGGCCTGATGATAACCCTAACCCTAACCCTAACACTATCCTAGTGCTGATGATAACCCTAACCCTAACACTATCCTAGGCCTGATGCTAACCCTAACCATAACTCTAACACTATCCTAGGGCTGATGCTAACCCTAACACTAACACTATCCTAGGGCTGATGCTAACCCTAACCCTAACCCTAACACTATCCTAGGGCTGATGCTAAACCTAACCCTAACACTATCATAGGCCTGATGATAACCCTAACCCTAACCCTAACACTATCCTAGGGCTGATGCTAACGCTAACCCTAACACTATCCTAGGCCTGATGATAACGCTAACCGTAACCCTAACACTATCCTAGGCTTGATGCTAACCCTAACCCTAACACTATCCTAGGGCTGATGCTAACCCTAACCCTAACCCTAACACTATCCTAGGGCTGATGCTAACCCTAACCCTAACACTATCCTAGGCCTGATGATAACCCTAACCGTAACCCTAACACTATCCTAGGGCTGATGCTAACCCTAACCCTAACATTATCCTAGGGCTGATGCTAACCCTAACCCTAACCCTAACACTATCCTAGGGCTGATGCTAACCCTAATGCTAACCCTAAAACTATCCTTGAACTGATGCTAACTCTAACCCTAACCCTAACACTATCCTAGGCCTGATGATAACCCTAACCCTAACCCTAACACTATCCTAGGTTTTATGTTAACCCTAACCCTAACACTATCCTAGGGCTGATGCTAACCCTAACCCTACCACTATCCTGGGCCTGATGCTAACCCTAACCCTAACCCTAACACTACCCTAGGGCTGATGCTAAACCTAACAATAACCCTAACACTATCCTAGGGCTGATGCTAACCCTAACCCTAACACTATCCTAGGGCTCATGCTAACCCTAACCCTCACCCTAACACTCTCCTAGGGCTGAGGCTAACCCTAACCCTAACACTATCCTAGGGCTGATGCTAACCCTAACCCTAACACTAACCCTATCCTAGGGCTGATTCTAACCGTAACCCTAACCCTAACACTATCCTAGGGCTGATGCTAACTCTTACCCTAACGCTGTCCTAGGGCTGATGCTAACCCTAACCCTAAACCTAACACTATCCTAGGGCTGATGCTAACCCTAACCCTAACCCTAACCCTTTCCTAGGGTTGAGGCTAACCCTAACCCTAACACTATCCTAGGGCTGATGCTAACCCTATCCCTAACCCTAACACTCTCCTAGGGCTGAGGCTAACCGTAACCCTAACACTATCCTAGTCCTGATGCTAACCCTAACCCTAACCCTAACACTATCCTAGGGCTGATGCTAACCCTAACCCTAACACTATCCTAGGGCTGATGCTAACCCTAACCCTAACACTATCCTAGGGCTGATGCTAACCCTAACCCTAACAGTATCCTAGGGCTGATGCTAACCCTAACCCTAACCCTAACACTATCCTAGGGCTGATGCTAACCCTACCCTAACCCTAACACTATCCTAGTGCTGATGCTAACCCTAAAACTAACACTATCCTAGGCCTGATGCTAACCCTAACCCTAACCCTAACACTATCCTAGGGCTGATGCTAACCCTAACCCTAACACTATCCTAGGGCTGATGCTAACCCTAACCCTAACCCTAACACTATCCTAGTGCTGATGCTAACCCTAACACTAACACTATCCTAGGCCTGATGCTAACCCTAACTCTAACCCTAACACTATCCTAGGGCTGATGCTAACCCTAACCCTAATAATATGCTAGGGCTGATGCTAACACTAACCCTAACCCTAACACTATCCTAGGGCTGATGCTAACCCTAACCCTAACCCTAACACTATCCTAGGGCTGATACTAACCCTAACCCTAACACTATCCTAGCCCTGATGATAACCCTAACCCTAACCCTAACACTATCCTAGGGCTGATGATAACCCTAACCCTAACACTATCCTAGGCCTGATGCTAACCCTAACCATAACTCTAACACTATCCTAGGGCTGATGCTAACCCTAACCCTAACACTATCCTAGGGCTGATGCTAACCCTAACCCTAACCCTAACACTATCCTAGGGCTGATGCTAAACCTAACCCTAACACTATCATAGGCCTTTTGATAACCCTAACCCTAACCCTAACACTATCCTAGGGCTGATGTTAACCCTAACCCTAACACTATCCTAGGCCTGATGCTAACCCTAACCGTAACCCTAACACTATCCTAGGCTTGATGCTAACCCTAACCCTAACACTATCGTAGGGCTGATGCTAACCCTAACCCTAACCCTAACACTATCCTAGGGCTGATGCTAACCCTAACCCTAACACTACCCTAGGCCTGATGATAACCCTAACAATAACCCTAACAGTATCCTAGGGCTGATGCTAACCCTAACCCTAACACTATCCTAGGGCTGATGCTAACCCTAATCCTAACCCTAACACTATCCTAGGGCTGATGCTAACCCTAACGCTAACCCTAACACTATCCTTGAACTGATGCTAACCCTAACCCTAACCCTAACACTATCCTAGGCCTGATGATTACCCTAAACCTAACCCTAACACTATCCTAGGGTTTATGTTAACCCTAACCCTAACACTATCCTAGGGCTGATGCTAACCCTAACCCTAACCCTAACACTATCCTAGGCCTGATGCTAACCCTATCCCTAACCATAACACTCTCCTAGGGCTGAGGCTAACACTAACCCTAACACTATCCTAGGGCTGACGCTAATCCTAACCCTAACCCTAACACTATCCTAGGGTTGATGCTAACCCTAACCCTAACACTATCCTAGGGCTGATGCTAACCCTAACCCTAACCCTAACACTATCCTAGGGCTGATGCTAATCCTAACCCTAACACTATCCTAGGGCTGATGCTAACCCTAACCCTAACCCTAACATTATCCTAGGGCTGATGCTAACCCTAACCCTAACACTATCCTAGGGCTGATGCTAACCCTAACCCTAACACTATCCCAGGGCTGATGCTAACCCTAACCGTAACACTATCCTAGGGCTGTGCTAACCCTAACCCTACCCCTAACACTATCCTAGGGCTGATGCTAACCCTAACCCTAACTCTAACACTATCCTAGGGCTGAGGCTAACCCTAACCCTAACACTATCCTAGGGCTGATGCTAACCCTAACCCTAACCCTAACACTATCCTAAGGCTGATGGTAACCCTAACACTAACAATATCCTAAGCCTGGTGCTAACCCTAACCCTAACCCTAACACTATCCTAGGGCTGATGCTAACCCTAACCCTAACAATATCCTAGGGCTGATGCTAACACTAACCCTAACCCTAACACTATCCTAGGGCTGATGCTAACCCTAACCCTAACCCTAACACTATCCTAGGGGTGATGCTAACCCTAACCCTAACACTATCCTAGGGCTGATGCTACCCCTAACCCTAACCCTAGCACTCTCCTAGGGCTGAGGCTAACCCTAACCCTAACACTATCCTAGGGATGATGCTAACCCTAACCCTAACCCTACCGCTATACTAGGACTGATTCTAACCCTAATCCTAACCCTAACACTATCCTAGGGCTGATGCTCACCCTACCCCAAACCCTAACACTCTCCTAGGGCTGAGGCTAACCCTAACCAAAACACTATCCTAGGGCTGATGCTAACCCTATCCCTAACCCTAACACTCTCCTAGGGCTGAGGCTAACCCTAACCCTAACACTATCCTAGGGCTGATGCTACCCCTAACTCTAACCCTAACACTATCCTAGGGCTGATGCTAACCCTAACCCTAACCCTAACACTATCCTAGGGCTGATGCTAACTCTAACCCTAACACAATCCTAGGGCTGATGCTAACCCTAACCCTAACCCTAACACTATCCAAGGCCTGATGCTAACCCTAACCCTAACCCTAACATTATCCTAGGGCTGATGCTATCCCTAACCCTAACCCTTACACTATCCTAGGGCTGAGGCTAACCCTAACCCTAACCCTAACACTATCCTAGGGCTGATGCTAACCCTAAACCTAACACTATCCTAGGCCTGATGATAACCCTAACCATAACCCTAACACTATTCTAGGGCTGATGCTGACCCTAACCATAACACTATCCTAGGGCTGATTCTAACCGTAACCCTAACCCTAACACTATCCTAGGGCTGATGCTAACCCTAACCCTAACAATATCCTAGGGCTGATGCTAACCGTAACCCTAACCCTAACACTCTCCTAGGGCTGAGGCTAACCCTAACCCTAACAGTATCTCAGGGCTGATACTAACCCTAACCCTAACCCTAACACTATCCTAGGGCTGATGGTAAACCTAACAATAACCCTAACACTATCCTAGGTCTGATGCTAACCCTAACCCTAACACTATCCTATGTATCATGCTAACCCTAACCCTAACCCTAACACTCTCCTAGGGCTGAGGCTAACCCTAACCCTAACCCTAACCCTATCCTAGGGCTGATTCTAACCCTAACCCTAACCCTTACTCTATCCTAGGGCTGATGCTAACTCTTACGCTAACACTGTCCTAGGTCTGATGCTAACCCTAACCCTCACCCTAACACTATCCTAGGGCTGATGCTAACCCTAACCCTAACCCTTTCCTAGGGTTGAGGATAACCCTAACCCTAACACTATCCTAGGGCTGATGCTAACACTATCCCTAACCCTAACACTCTCCTAGAGCTGAGGCTAACCCTAACCCTAACACTATCCTAGGCCTAATGCTAACCCTAACCCTAACCATAACACTATCCTAGGGCTGATGCTAACCCTAACCCTAATACTATCCTAGGGCTCATGCTAACCCTAACCCTAACACTATCCTAGGGCCGATGCTAACCCTAAACCTAACAGTATCCTAGGGCTGATGCTAACCCTAACCCTAACCCTAACACTATCCTAGGGCTGATGCTAACCCTAACCCTAACCCTAACACCATCCTAGTGCTGATGCTAACCCTAACTCTAACACTATCCTAGGGCTGATGCTAACCCTAACCCTAACCCTAACACTATACTAGTGCTGATGCTAACCCTAACACTAACACTATCCTAGGCCTGATGCTAACCCTAACTCTAACCCTTACACTATCCTAGGGCTGATGCTAACCCTAACCCTAATAATATGCTAGGGCTGACGCTAACACTAACCCTAACCCTAACACTATCCTAGGGCTGATGCTAACCCTAACCCTAACCCTAACACTATCCTAGGGCTGATGCTAAACCTAACCCTAACACTATCATAGGCCTGATGATAACCCTAACCCTAACCCTAACACTATCCTAGGGCTGATGCTAACGCTAACCCTAACACTATCCTAGGCCTGATGCTAACGCTAACCGTAACCCTAACACTATCCTAGGCTTGATGCTAACCCTAACCCTAACACTATCCTAGGGCTGATGCTAACCCTAACCCTAACCCTAACACTATCCTAGGGCTGATGCTAACCCTAACCCTAACACTATCCTAGGCCTGATGATAACCCTAACCGTAACCCTAACACTATCCTAGGGCTGATGCTAACCCTAACCCTAACCTTATCCTAGGGCTGATGCTAACCCTAACCCTAACCCTAACACTATCCTAGGGCTGATGCTAACCCTAATGCTAACCCTAAAACTATCCTTGAACTGATGCTAACCCTAACCCTAACCCTAACACTATCCTAGGCCTGATGATAACCCTAACCCTAACCCTAACACTATCCTAGGTTTTATGTTAACCCTAACCCTAACACTATCCTAGGGCTGATGCTAACCCTAACCCTACCACTATCCTGGGCCTGATGCTAACCCTAACCCTAACCCTAACACTACCCTAGGGCTGATGCTAAACCTAACAATAACCCTAACACTATCCTAGGGCTGATGCTAACCCTAACCCTAACACTATCCTAGGGCTCATGCTAACCCTAACCCTCACCCTAACACTCTCCTAGGGCTGAGGCTAACCCTAACCCTAACACTATCCTAGGGCTGATGCTAACCCTAACCCTAACACTAACCCTATCCTAGGGCTGATTCTAACCGTAACCCTAACCCTAACACTCTCCTAGGGCTGATGCTAACTCTTACCCTAACGCTGTCCTAGGGCTGATGCTAACCCTAACCCTAAACCTAACACTATCCTAGGGCTGATGCTAACCCTAACCCTAACCCTAACCCTTTCCTAGGGTTGAGGCTAACCCTAACCCTAACACTATCCTAGGGCTGATGCTAACCCTATCCCTAACCCTAACACTCTCCTAGGGCTGAGGCTAACCGTAACCCTAACACTATCCTAGTCCTGATGCTAACCCTAACCCTAACCCTAACACTATCCTAGGGCTGATGCTAACCCTAACCCTAACACTATCCTAGGGCTGATGCTAACCCTAACCCTAACACTATCCTAGGGTTGATGCTAACCCTAACCCTAACAGTATCCTAGGGCTGATGCTAACCCTAACCCTAACCCTAACACTATCCTAGGGCTGATGCTAACCCTACCCTAACCCTAACACTATCCTAGTGCTGATGCTAACCCTAAAACTAACACTATCCTAGGCCTGATGCTAACCCTAACCCTAACCCTAACACTATCCTAGGGCTGATGCTAACCCTAACCCTAACACTATCCTAGGGCTGATGCTAACCCTAACCCTAACCCTAACACTATCCTAGGGCTGATGCTAATCCTAACCCTAACACTATCCTAGGGCTGATGGTAACCCTAACCCTAACCCTAACATTATCCTAGGGCTGATGCTAACCCTAACCCTAACAATATCCTAGGGCTGATGCTAACCCTAACCCTAACACTATCCTAGGGCCGATGCTAACCCTAAACCTAACAGTATCCTAGGGCTGATGCTAACCCTAACCCTAACCCTAACACTATCCTAGGGCTGATGCTAACCCTAACCGTAACCCTAACACCATCCTAGTGCTGATGCTAACCCTAACTCTAACACTATCCTAGGGCTGATGCTAACCCTAACCCTAACCCTAACACTATACTAGTGCTGATGCTAACCCTAACACTAACACTATCCTAGGCCTGATGCTAACCCTAACTCTAACCCTTACACTATCCTAGGGCTGATGCTAACCCTAACCCTAATAATATGCTAGGGCTGACGCTAACACTAACCCTAACCCTAACACTATCCTAGGGCTGATGCTAACCCTAACCCTAACCCTAACACTATCCTAGGGCTGATATTAACCCTAACCCTAACACTATCCTAGGCCTGATGATAACCCTAACCCTAACCCTAACACTAGCCTAGTGCTGATGATAACCCTATCCCTAACACTATCCTAGGCCTGATGCTAACCCTAACCATAACTCTAACACTATCCTAGGGCTGATGCTAACCCTAACACTAACACTATCCTAGGGCTGATGCTAACCCTAACCCTAACCCTAACACTATCCTAGGGCTGATGCTAACCCTAACCCTAACACTATCCTAGGCCTGATGATAACCCTAACCGTAACCCTAACACTATCCTAGGGCTGATGCTAACCCTAACCCTAACATTATCCTAGGGCTGATGCTAACCCTAACCCTAACCCTAACACTATCCTAGGGCTGATGCTAACCCTAACCCTAACCCTAACACTATCCTAGGGCTGATGCTAACGCTAACCCTAACACTATCCTAGGCCTGATGCTAACGCTAACCGTAACCCTAACACTATCCTAGGCTTGATGCTAACCCTAACCCTAACACTATCCTAGGGCTGATGCTAACCCTAACCCTAACCCTAACACTATCCTAGGGCTGATGCTAACCCTAACCCTAACACTATCCTAGGCCTGATGATAACCCTAAACGTAACCCTAACACTATCCTAGGGCTGATGCTAACCCTAACCCTAACATTATCCTAGGGCTGATGCTAACCCTAACCCTAACCCTAACACTATCCTAGGGCTGATGCTAACCCTAATGCTAACCCTAAAACTAGCCTTGAACTGATGCTAACCCTAACCCTAACCCTAACACTATCCTAGGCCTGATGATAACCCTAACCCTAACCCTAACACTATCCTAGGTTTTATGTTAACCCTAACCCTAACACTATCCTAGGGCTGATGCTAACCCTAACCCTACCACTATCCTGGGCCTGATGCTAACCCTAACCCTAACCCTAACACTACCCTAGGGCTGATGCTAAACCTAACAATAACCCTAACACTATCCTAGGGCTGATGCTAACCCTAACCCTAACACTATCCTAGGGCTCATGCTAACCCTAACCCTCACCCTAACACTCTCCTAGGGCTGAGGCTAACCCTAACCCTAACACTATCCTAGGGCTGATGCTAACCCTAACCCTAACACTAACCCTATCCTAGGGCTGATTCTAACCGTAACCCTAACGCTAACACTATCCTAGGGCTGATGCTAACTCTTACCCTAACGCTGTCCTAGGGCTGATGCTAACCCTAACCCTAAACCTAACACTATCCTAGGGCTCATGCTAACCCTAACCCTAACCCTAACCCTTTCCTAGGGTTGAGGCTAACCCTAACCCTAACACTATCCTAGGGCTGATGCTAACCCTATCCCTAACCCTAACACTCTCCTAGGGCTGAGGCTAACCGTAATCCTAACACTATCCTAGTCCTGATGCTAACCCTAACCCTAACCCTAACACTATCCTAGGGCTGATGCTAACCCTAACCCTAACACTATCCTAGGGCTGATGCTAACCCTAACCCTAACACTATCCTAGGGTTGATGCTAACCCTAACCCTAACAGTATCCTAGGGCTGATGCTAACCCTAACCCTAACCCTAACACTATCCTAGGGCTGATGCTAACCCTACCCTAACCCTAACACTATCCTAGTGCTGATGCTAACCCTAAAACTAACACTATCCTAGGCCTGATGCTAACCCTAACCCTAACCCTAACACTATCCTAGGGCTGATGCTAACCCTAACCCTAACACTATCCTAGGGCTGATGCTAACCCTAACCCTAACCCTAACACTATCCTAGGGCTGATGCTAATCCTAACCCTAACACTATCCTAGGGCTGATGGTAACCCTAACCCTAACCCTAACATTATCCTAGGGCTGATGCTAACCCTAACCCTAACAATATCCTAGGGCTGATGCTAACCCTAACCCTAACACTATCCTAGGGCCGATGCTAACCCTAAACCTAACAGTATCCTAGGGCTGATGCTAACCCTAACCCTAACCCTAACACTATCCTAGGGCTGATGCTAACCCTAACCCTAACCCTAACACCATCCTAGTGCTGATGCTAACCCTAACTCTAACACTATCCTAGGGCTGATGCTAACCCTAACCCTAACCCTAACACTATACTAGTGCTGATGCTAACCCTAACACTAACACTATCCTAGGCCTGATGCTAACCCTAACTCTAACCCTTACACTATCCTAGGGCTGATGCTAACCCTAACCCTAATAATATGCTAGGGCTGACGCTAACACTAACCCTAACCCTAACACTATCCTAGGGCTGATGCTAACCCTAACCCTAACCCTAACACTATCCTAGGGCTGATACTAACCCTAACCCTAACACTATCCTAGGCCTGATGATAACCCTAACCCTAACCCTAACACTATCCTAGTGCTGATGATAACCCTATCCCTAACACTATCCTAGGCCTGATGCTAACCCTAACCATAACTCTAACACTATCCTAGGGCTGATGCTAACCCTAACACTAACACTATCCTAGGGCTGATGCTAACCCTAACCCTAACCCTAACACTATCCTAGGGCTGATGCTAACCCTAACCCTAACACTATCCTAGGCCTGATGATAACCCTAACCGTAACCCTAACACTATCCTAGGGCTGATGCTAACCCTAACCCTAACATTATCCTAGGGCTGATGCTAACCCTAACCCTAACCCTAACACTATCCTAGGGCTGATGCTAACCCTAACCCTAACCCTAACACTATCCTAGGGCTGATGCTAACGCTAACCCTAACACTATCCTAGGCCTGATGCTAACGCTAACCGTAACCCTAACACTATCCTAGGCTTGATGCTAACCCTAACCCTAACACTATCCTAGGGCTGATGCTAACCCTAACCCTAACCCTAACACTATCCTAGGGCTGATGCTAACCCTAACCCTAACACTATCCTAGGCCTGATGATAACCCTAACCGTAACCCTAACACTATCCTAGGGCTGATGCTAACCCTAACCCTAACATTATCCTAGGGCTGATGCTAACCCTAACCCTAACCCTAAGACTATCCTAGGGCTGATGCTAACCCTAATGCTAACCCTAAAACTATCCTTGAACTGATGCTAACCCTAACCCTAACCCTAACACTATCCTAGGCCTGATGATAACCCTAACCCTAACCCTAACACTATCCTAGGTTTTATGTTAACCCTAACCCTAACACTATCCTAGGGCTGATGCTAACCCTAACCCTACCACTATCCTGGGCCTGATGCTAACCCTAACCCTAACCCTAACACTACCCTAGGGCTGATGCTAAACCTAACAATAACCCTAACACTATCCTAGGGCTGATGCTAACCCTAACCCTAACACTATCCTAGGGCTCATGCTAACCCTAACCCTCACCCTAACACTCTCCTAGGGCTGAGGCTAACCCTAACCCTAACACTATCCTAGGGCTGATGCTAACCCTAACCCTAACACTAACCCTACCCTAGGGCTGATTCTAACCGTAACCCTAACCCTAACACTATCCTAGGGCTGATGCTAACTCTTACCCTAACGCTGTCCTAGGGCTGATGCTAACCCTAACCCTAACCCTAACCCTTTCCTAGGGTTGAGGCTAACCCTAACCCTAACACTATCCTAGGGCTGATGCTAACCCTATCCCTAACCCTAACACTCTCCTAGGGCTGAGGCTAACCGTAACCCTAACACTATCCTAGTCCTGATGCTAACCCTAACCCTAACCCTAACACTATCCTAGGGCTGATGCTAACCCTAACCCTAACACTATCCTAGGGCTGATGCTAACCCTAACCCTAACACTATCCTAGGGTTGATGCTAACCCTAACCCTAACAGTATCCTAGGGCTGATGCTAACCCTAACCCTAACCCTAACACTATCCTAGGGCTGATGCTAACCCTACCCTAACCCTAACACTATCCTAGTGCTGATGCTAACCCTAAAACTAACACTATCCTAGGCCTGATGCTAACCCTAACCCTAACCCTAACACTATCCTAGGGCTGATGCTAACCCTAACCCTAACACTATCCTAGGGCTGATGCTAACCCTAACCCTAACCCTAACACTATCCTAGGGCTGATGCTAATCCTAACCCTAACACTATCCTAGGGCTGATGGTAACCCTAACCCTAACCCTAACATTATCCTAGGGCTGATGCTAACCCTAACCCTAACAATATCCTAGGGGTGATGCTAACCCTAACCCTAACACTATCCTAGGGCTGATGCTTACCCTAACCCTAACACTATCCTAGGGCTGATGCTAACCCTAACCCTACCCCTAACACTATCCTAGGGCTGATGCTAACCCTAACCCTAACTGTAACACTATCCTAGGGCTGAGGCTAACCCTAACCCTAACACTATCCTACGGCTGATACTAACCCTAACCCTAACCCTAACACTATCCTAAGGCTGATGGTAACCCTAACACTAACAATATCCTAAGCCTGGTGCTAACCCTAACTCTAACCCTAACACTATCCTAGGGCTGATGCTAACCCTAACCCTAATAATATCCTAGGGCTGATGCTAACACTAACCCTAACCCTAACACTATCCTAGGGCTGATGCTAACCCTAACCCTAACACTATCATAGGCCTGATGATAACCCTAACCCTAACCCTAACACTATCCTAGGGCTGATGCTAACCCTAACCCTAACACTATCCTAGGCCTGATGCTAACCCTAACCCTAACCCTAACACTATCCTAGGGCTGATGCTATCCCTAACCCTAACACTATCCTAGGGCTGATGCTAACCCTAACCCTAACACTAACACTATCCTAGGGCTGATGCTAACCCTAACCCTAACACTATCCTATGCCTGATGATAACCCTAACCCTAACCCTAACACTATCCTAGGGCTGATGATAACCCTAACCCTAACACTATCCCAGGGCTGATGCTAACCCTAACCCTAACCCTAACACTATCCTAGGGCTGATGCTAACCGTAACCCTAACACTATCCTAGGGCTGATGCTACCCCTAACCCTAATCCTAACACTATCCTAGGGCTGATGCTAACCCTAACGCTAACCCTAAAACTATCCTTGAACTGATGCTAACCCTATCCCTAACCCTAACACTATCCTAGGCCTGATGGTTACCCTAACCCTAACCCTAACACTATCCTAGGGTTTATGTTAATCCTAACCCTAACACTATCCTAGGGCTGATGCTAACCCTAACCCTAACCCTAACACCATCCTAGGGCTGATGCTAGCCCTATCCCTAACTCTAACACTATCTTATGGCTCAGGCTAACCCTAACCCTAACACTATCCTACGGCTGATGCTAACCCTAACCCTAACCCTAACACTATCCTAGGGCTGATGCTATCCCTAACCCTAACACTATCCTAGGCCTGATGCTAACCCTAACCCTAACCCTAACACTCTCCTAGGGCTGATGCTAACCCTAACCCTAACACTATCCTAGGGCTGATGCTAACCCTAACCCTAACACTAACACTATCCTACGGCTGATGCTAACCCTAACCCTAACACTACCCTAGGCCTGATGATAACCCTAACCCTAACCCTAACACTATCCTAGGGCTGATGCTAACCCTAACCGTAACACTATCCTAGGGCTGATGCTAACCCTAATCCTAACCCTAACAGTATCCTAGGGCTGATGCTAACTCTAACGCTAACCCTAACACTATCCTTGAACTGATGTTAACCCTAACCCTAACCCTAACACTATCCTAGGCCTGATGATAACCCTAACCATAACCCTAACACTATCCTAGGGTTTATGTTAACCCTAACCCTAACACTATCCTAGGGCTGATGCTAACCCTAACCCTAACCCTAACACTATCCTAGGGCGGATGCTAACCCTAACCCTAACCCTAACACTATCCTAGGGCTGATGCTAACCCTAACCCTAACACTATCCTAGGGCTGATGCTACCCCTAACCCTAACCCTAGCACTCTCCTAGGGCTGAGGCTAACCCTAACCCTAACACTATCCTAGGGATGATGCTAACCCTAACCCTAACCCTACCGCTATACTAGGACTGATTCTAACCCTAATCCTAACCCTAACACTATCCTAGGGCTGATGCTCACCCTACCCCAAACCCTAACACTCTCCTAGGGCTGAGGCTAACCCTAACCCTAACACTATCCTAGGGCTGATGCTAACCCTATCCCTAACCCTAACACTCTCCTAGGGCTGAGGCTAACCCTAACCCTAACACTATCCTAGGGCTGATGCTACCCCTAACTCTAACCCTAACACTATCCTAGGGCTGATGCTAACCCTAACCCTAACCCTAACACTATCCTAGGGCTGATGCTAACTCTAACCCTAACACAATCCTAGGGCTGATGCTAACCCTAACCCTAACCCTAACACTATCCAAGGCCTGATGCTAACCCTAACCCTAACCCTAACATTATCCTAGGGCTGATGCTATCCCTAACCCTAACCCTTACACTATCCTAGGGCTGAGGCTAACCCTAACCCTAACCCTAACACTATCTTAGGGCTGATGCTAACCCTAAACCTAACACTATCCTAGGCCTGATGATAACCCTAACTATAACCCTAACACTATTCTAGGGCTGATGCTGACCCTAACCATAACACTATCCTAGGGCTGATTCTAACCGTAACCCTAACCCTAACACTATCCTAGGGCTGATGCTAACCATAACCCTAACAATATCCTAGGGCTGATGCTAACCGTAACCCTAACCCTAACACTCTCCTAGGGCTGAGGCTAACCCTAACCCTAACAGTATCTCAGGGCTGATACTAACCCTAACCCTAACCCTAACACTATCCTAGGGCTGATGGTAAACCTAACAATAACCCTAACACTATCCTAGGTCTGATGCTAACCCTAACCCTAACACTATCCTATGGATCATGCTAACCCTAACCCTAACCCTAACACTCTCCTAGGGCTGAGGCTAACCCTAACCCTAACACTATCCTAGGGCTGATGCTAACCCTAACCCTATCCCTAACCCTATCCTAGGGCTGATTCTAACCCTAACCCTAACCCTTACTCTATCCTAGGGCTGATGCTAACTCTTACGCTAACACTGTCCTAGGTCTGATGCTAACCCTAACCCTCACCCTAACACTATCCTAGGGCTGATGCTAACCCTAACCCTAACCCTTTCCTAGGGTTGAGGATAACCCTAACCCTAACACTATCCTAGGGCTGATGCTAACACTATCCCTAACCCTAACACTCTCCTAGAGCTGAGGCTAACCCTAACCCTAACACTATCCTAGGCCTAATGCTAACCCTAACCCTAACCATAACACTATCCTAGGGCTGATGCTAACCCTAACCCTAATACTATCCTAGGGCTGATGCTAACCCTAACCCTAACACTATCCTAGGGCCGATGCTAACCCTAAACCTAACAGTATCCTAGGGCTGATGCTAACCCTAACCCTAACCCTAACACTATCCTAGGGCTGATGCCAACCCTAACCCTAACCCTAACACCATCCTAGTGCTGATGCTAACCCTAACTCTAACACTATCCTAGGGCTGATGCTAACCCTAACCCTAACCCTAACACTATACTAGTGCTGATGCTAACCCTAACACTAACACTATCCTAGGCCTGATGCTAACCCTAACTCTAACCCTTACACTATCCTAGGGCTGATGCTAACCCTAACCCTAATAATATGCTAGGGCTGACGCTAACACTAACCCTAACCCTAACACTATCCTAGGGCTGATGCTAACCCTAACCCTAACCCTAACACTATCCTAGGGCTGATACTAACCCTAACCCTAACACTATCCTAGGCCTGATGATAACCCTAACCCTAACCCTAACACTATCCTAGTGCTGATGATAACCCTAACCCTAACACTATCCTACGCCTGATGCTAACCCTAACCATAACTCTAACACTATCCTAGGGCTGATGCTAACCCTAACACTAACACTATCCTAGGGCTGATGCTAACCCTAACCCTAACCCTAACACTATCCTAGGGCTGATGCTAAACCTAACCCTAACACTATCATAGGCCTGATGATAACCCTAACCCTAACCCTAACACTATCCTAGGGCTGATGCTAACGCTAACCCTAACACTATCCTAGGCCTGATGCTAACGCTAACCGTAACCCTAACACTATCCTAGGCTTGATGCTAACCCTAACCCTAACACTATCCTAGGGCTGATGCTAACCCTAACCCTAACCCTAACACTATCCTAGGGCTGATGCTAACCCTAACCCTAACACTATCCTAGGCCTGATGATAACCCTAACCGTAACCCTAACACTATCCTAGGGCTGATGCTAACCCTAACCCTAACATTATCCTAGGGCTGATGCTAACCCTAACCCTAACCCTAACACTATCCTAGGGCTGATGCTAACCCTAATGCTAACCCTAAAACTATCCTTGAACTGATGCTAACCCTAACCCTAACCCTAACACTATCCTAGGCCTGATGATAACCCTAACCCTAACACTATCCTAGGTTTTATGTTAACCCTAACCCTAACACTATCCTAGGGCTGATGCTAACCCTAACCCTACCACTATCCTGGGCCTGGTGCTAACCCTAACCCTAACCCTAACACTACCCTAGGGCTGATGCTAAACCTAACAATAACCCTAACACTATCCTAGGGCTGATGCTAACCCTAACCCTAACACTATCCTAGGGCTCATGCTAACCCTAACCCTCACCCTAACACTCTCCTAGGGCTGAGGCTAACCCTAACCCTAACACTATCCTAGGGCTGATGCTAACCCTAACCCTAACACTAACCCTATCCTAGGGCTGATTCTAACCGTAACCCTAACCCTAACACTATCCTAGGGCTGATGCTAACTCTTACCCTAACGCTGTCCTAGGGCTGATGCTAACCCTAACCCTAAACCTAACACTATCCTAGGGCTGATGCTAACCCTAACCCTAACCCTAACCCTTTCCTAGGGTTGAGGCTAACCCTAATCCTAACACTATCCTAGGGCTGATGCTAACCCTATCCCTAACCCTAACACTCTCCTAGGGCTGAGGCTAACCGTAACCCTAACACTATCCTAGTCCTGATGCTAACCCTAACCCTAACCCTAACACTATCCTAGGGCTGATGCTAACCCTAACCCTAACACTATCCTAGGGCTGATGCTAACCCTAACCCTAACACTATCCTAGGGCTGATGCTAACCCTAATCCTAACAGTATCCTAGGGCTGATGCTAACCCTAACCCTAACCCTAACACTATCCTAGGGCTGATGCTAACCCTACCCTAACCCTAACACTATCCTAGTGCTGATGCTAACCCTAAAACTAACACTATCCTAGGCCTGATGCTAACCCTAACCCTAACCCTAACACTATTCTAGGGCTGATGCTAACCCTAACCCTAACACTATCCTAGGGCTGATGCTAACCCTAACCCTAACCCTAACACTATCCTAGTGCTGATGCTAACCCTAACACTAACACTATCCTAGGCCTGATGCTAACCCTAACTCTAACCCTAACACTATCCTAGGGCTGATGCTAACCCTAACCCTAATAATATGCTAGGGCTGATGCTAACACTAACCCTAACCCTAACACTATCCTAGGGCTGATGCTAACCCTAACACTAACCCTAACACTATCCTAGGGCTGATACTAACCCTAACCCTAACACTATCCTAGCCCTGATGATAACCCTAACCCTAACCCTAACACTATCCTAGGGCTGATGATAACCCTAACCCTAACACTATCCTAGGCCTGATGCTAACCCTAACCATAACTCTAACACTATCCTAGGGCTGATGCTAACCCTAACCCTAACACTATCCTAGGGCTGATGCTAACCCTAACCCTAACCCTAACACTATCCTAGGGCTGATGCTAAACCTAACCCTAACACTATCATAGGCCTTTTGATAACCCTAACCCTAACCCTAACACTATCCTAGGGCTGATGTTAACCCTAACCCTAACACTATCCTAGGCCTGATGCTAACCCTAACCGTAACCCTAACACTATCCTAGGCTTGATGCTAACCCTAACCCTAACACTATCGTAGGGCTGATGCTAACCCTAACCCTAACCCTAACACTATCCTAGGGCTGATGCTAACCCTAACCCTAACACTACCCTAGGCCTGATGATAACCCTAACAATAACCCTAACAGTATCCTAGGGCTGATGCTAACCCTAACCCTAACACTATCCTAGGGCTGATGCTAACCCTAATCCTAACCCTAACACTATCCTAGGGCTGATGCTAACCCTAACGCTAACCCTAACGCTATCCTTGAACTGATGCTAACCCTAACCCTAACCCTAACACTATCCTAGGCCTGATGATTACCCTAAACCTAACCCTAACACTATCCTAGGGTTTATGTTAACCCTAACCCTAACACTATCCTACGGCTTATGCTAACCCTAACCCTAACCCTAACAATATCCTAGGGCTGATGCTAACCCTAACCCTAACACTATCCTAGGCCTTATGCTAACCCTAACCCTAACCCTAACACTATCCTATGGCTGATGTTAACCCTAACCCTAACACTATCCTAGGGCTGATGCTAACCCTAACCCTAACCCTAACACTATCCTAGGCCTGATGCTAACCCTATCCCTAACCATAACACTCTCCTAGGGCTGAGGCTAACACTAACCCTAACACTATCCTAGGGCTGACGCTAATCCTAACCCTAACCCTAACACTATCCTAGGGTTGATGCTAACCCTAACCCTAACACTATCCTAGGGCTGATGCTAACCCTAACCCTAACCCTAACACTATCCTAGGGCTGATGCTAATCCTAACCCTAACACTATCCTAGGGCTGATGCTAACCCTAACCCTAACCCTAACATTATCCTAGGGCTGATGCTAACCCTAACCCTAACACTATCCTAGGGCTGATGCTAACCCTAACCCTAACACTATCCTAGGGCTGATGCTAACCCTAACCGTAACACTATCCTAGGGCTGTGCTAACCCTAACCCTACCCCTAACACTATCCTAGGGCTGATGCTAACCCTAACCCTAACTCTAACACTATCCTAGGGCTGAGGCTAACCCTAACCCTAACACTATCCTAGGGCTGATGCTAACCCTAACCCTAACCCTAACACTATCCTAAGGCTGATGGTAACCCTAACACTAACAATATCCTAAGCCTGGTGCTAACCCTAACTCTAACCCTAACACTATCCTAGGGCTGATGCTAACCCTAACCCTAATAATATCCTAGGGCTGATGCTAACACTAACCCTAACCCTAACACTATCCTAGGGCTGATGCTAACCCTAACCCTAACCCTAACACTATCCTAGGGGTGATGCTAACCCTAACCCTAACACTATCATAGGCCTGATGATAACACTAACCCTAACCCTAACACTATCCTAGGGCTGATGCTAACCCTAACCCTAAGATTATCCTAGGCCTGATGCTAACCCTAACCCTAACCCTAACACTATCCTAGGCCTGATGCTATCCCTAACCCTAACACTATCCTAGGGCTGATGCTAACCCTAACCCTAACCCTAACACTATCCTAGGGCTGATGCTAACCCTAACCCTAACACTATCCTAGGCCTGATGATAACCCTAACCCTAACCCTAACACTATCCTAGGGCTGATGATAACCCTAACCCTAACACTATCCCAGGGCTGATGCTAACCCTAACCCTAACCCTAACACTATCCTAGGCCTGATGCTAACCCTAACCCTAACCCTAACACTATCCTAGGGCTGATGCTATCCCTAACCCTAACACTATCCTAGGGCTGATGCGAACCCTAACCCTAACCCTAACACTATCCTAGGGCTGATGCTAACCCTAACCCTAACACTATCCTAGGGCTGATGCTACCCCTAACCCTAACCCTAGCACTCTCCTAGGGCTGAGGCTAACCCTAACCCTAACACTATCCTAGGGATGATGCTAACCCTAACCCTAACCCTACCGCTATACTAGGACTGATTCTAAAACTAATCCTAACCCTAACACTATCCTAGGGCTGATGCTCACCCTACCCCAAACCCTAACACTCTCCTAGGGCTGAGGCTAACCCTAACCCTAACACTATCCTAGGGCTGATGCTAACCCTATCCCTAACCCTAACACTCTCCTAGGGCTGAGGCTAACCCTAACCCTAACACTATCCTAGGGCTGATGCTACCCCTAACTCTAACCCTAACACTATCCTAGGGCTGATGCTAACCCTAACCCTAACCCTAACACTATCCTAGGGCTGATGCTAACTCTAACCCTAACACAATCCTAGGGCTGATGCTAACCCTAACCCTAACCCTAACACTATCCAAGGCCTGATGCTAACCCTAACCCTAACCCTAACATTATCCTAGGGCTGATGCTATCCCTAACCCTAACCCTTACACTATCCTAGGGCTGAGGCTAACCCTAACCCTAACCCTAACACTATCCTAGGGCTGATGCTAACCCTAAACCTAACACTATCCTAGGCCTGATGATAACCCTAACCATAACCCTAACACTATTCTAGGGCTGATGCTGACCCTAACCATAACACTATCCTAGGGCTGATTCTAACCGTAACCCTAACCCTAACACTATCCTAGGGCTGATGCTAACCCTAACCCTAACAATATCCTAGGGCTGATGCTAACCGTAACCCTAACCCTAACACTCTCCTAGGGCTGAGGCTAACCCTAACCCTAACAGTATCTCAGGGCTGATACTAACCCTAACCCTAACCCTAACACTATCCTAGGGCTGATGGTAAACCTAACAATAACCCTAACACTATCCTAGGTCTGATGCTAACCCTAACCCTAACACTATCCTATGGATCATGCTAACCCTAACCCTAACCCTAACAGTCTCCTAGGGCTGAGGCTAACCCTAACCCTAACACTATCCTAGGGCTGATGCTAACCCTAACCCTAACCCTAACCCTATCCTAGGGCTGATTCTAACCCTAACCCTAACCCTTACTCTATCCTAGGGCTGATGCTAACTCTTACGCTAACACTGTCCTAGGTCTGATGCTAACCCTAACCCTCACCCTAACACTATCCTAGGGCTGATGCTAACACTAACCCTAACCCTTTCCTAGGGTTGAGGATAACCCTAACCCTAACACTATCCTAGGGCTGATGTTAACACTATCCCTAACCCTAACACTCTCCTAGAGCTGAGGCTAACCCTAACCCTAACACTATCCTAGGCCTAATGCTAACCCTAACCCTAACCATAACACTATCCTAGGGCTGATGCTAACCCTAACCCTAATACTATCCTAGGGCTGATGCTAACCCTAACCCTAACACTATCCTAGGGCCGATGCTAACCCTAAACCTAACAGTATCCTAGGGCTGATGCTAACCCTAACCCTAACCCTAACACTATCCTAGGGCTGATGCTAACCCTAACCCTAACCCTAACACCATCCTAGTGCTGATGCTAACCCTAACTCTAACACTATCCTAGGGCTGATGCTAACCCTAACCCTAACCCTAACACTATACTAGTGCTGATGCAAACCCTAACACTAACACTATCCTAGGCCTGATGCTAACCCTAACTCTAACCCTTACACTATCCTAGGGCTGATGCTAACCCTAACCCTAATAATATGCTAGGGCTGACGCTAACACTAACCCTAACCCTAACACTATCCTAGGGCTGATGCTAACCCTAACCCTAACCCTAACACAATCCTAGGGCTGATACTAACCCTAACCCTAACACTATCCTAGGCCTGATGATAACCCTAACCCTAACCCTAACACTATCCTAGGGCTTATGCTAACCCTAACCCTAACACTATCCTAGGCCTGATGATAACCCTAACCGTAACCCTAACACTATCCTAGGGCTGATGCTAACCCTAACCCTAACATTATCCTAGGGCTGATGCTAACCCTAACCCTAACCCTAACACTATCCTAGGGCTGATGATAACCCTAATGCTAACCCTAAAACTATCCTTGAACTGATGCTAACCCTAACCCTAACCCTAACACTATCCTAGGCCTGATGATAACCCTAACCCTAACCCTAACACTATCCTAGGTTTTATGTTAACCCTAACCCTAACACTATCCTAGGGCTGATGCTAACCCTAACCCTACCACTATCCTGGGCCTGATGCTAACCCTAACCCTAACCCTAACACTACCCTAGGGCTGATGCTAAACCTAACAATAACCCTAACACTATCCTAGGGCTGATGCTAACCCTAACCCTAACACTATCCTAGGGCTCATGCTAACCCTAACCCTCACCCTAACACTCTCCTAGGGCTGAGGCTAACCCTAACCCTAACACTATCCTAGGGCTGATGCTAACCCTAACCCTAACACTAACCCTATCCTAGGGCTGATTCTAACCGTAACCCTAACCCTAACACTATCCTAGGGCTGATGCTAACTCTTACCCTAACGCTGTCCTAGGGCTGATGCTAACCCTAACCCTAAACCTAACACTATCCTAGGGCTGATGCTAACCCTAACCCTAACCCTAACCCTTTCCTAGGGTTGAGGCTAACCCTAACCCTTACACTATCCTAGGGCTGATGCTAACCCTATCCCTAACCCTAACACTCTCCTAGGGCTGAGGCTAACCGTAACCCTAAAACTATCCTAGTCCTGATGCTAACCCTAACCCTAACCCTAACACTATCCTAGGGCTGATGCTAACCCTAACCCTAACACTATCCTAGGGCTGATGCTAACCCTAACCCTAACACTATCCTAGGGCTGATGCTAACCCTAACCCTAACAGTATCCTAGGGCTGATGCTAACCCTAACCCTAACCCTAACACTATCCTAGGGCTGAAGCTAACCCTACCCTAACCCTAACACTATCCTAGTGCTGATGCTAACCCTAAAACTAACACTATCCTAGGCCTGATGCTAACCCTAACCCTAACCCTAACACTATCCTAGGGCTGATGCTAACCCTAACCCTAACACTATCCTAGGGCTGATGCTAACCCTAACCCTAACCCTAACACTATCCTAGTGCTGATGTTAACCCTAACACTAACACTATCCTAGGCCTGATGCTAACCCTAACTCTAACCCTAACACTATCCTAGGGCTGATGCTAACCCTAACCCTAATAATATGCTAGGGCTGATGCTAACACTAACCCTAACCCTAACACTATCCTAGGGCTGATGCTAACCCTAACCCTAACCCTAACACTATCCTAGGGCTGATACTAACCCTAACCCTAACACTATCCTAGCCCTGATGATAACCCTAACCCTAACCCTAACACTATCCTAGGGCTGATGATAACCCTAACCCTAACACTATCCTAGGCCTGATGCTAACCCTAACCATAACTCGAACACTATCCTAGGGCTGATGCTAACCCTAACCCTAACACTATCCTAGGGCTGATGCTAACCCTAACCCTAACCCTAACACTATCCTAGGGCTGATGCTAACCCTAACCCTAACACTACCCTAGGCCTGATGATAACCCTAACAATAACCCTAACAGTATCCTAGGGCTGATGCTAACCCTAACCCTAACACTATCCTAGGGCTGATGCTAACCCTAATCCTAACCCTAACACTATCCTAGGGCTGATGCTAACCCTAACGCTAACCCTAACACTATCCTTGAACTGATGCTAACCCTAACCCTAACCCTAACACTATCCTAGGCCTGATGATTACCCTAAACCTAACCCTAACACTATCCTAGGGTTTATGTTAACCCTAACGCTAACACTATCCTACGGCTTATGCTAACCCTAACCCTAACCCTAACAATATCCTAGGGCTGATGCTAACCCTAACCCTAACACTATCCTAGGCCTTATGCTAACCCTAACCCTAACCCTAACACTATCCTATGGCTGATGTTAACCCTAACCCTAACACTATCCTAGGGCTGATGCTAACCCTAACCCTAACCCTAACACTATCCTAGGCCTGATGCTAACCCTATCCCTAACCATAACACTCTCCTAGGGCTGAGGCTAACACTAACCCTAACACTATCCTAGGGCTGACGCTAATCCTAACCCTAACCCTAACACTATCCTAGGGTTGATGCTAACCCTAACCCTAACACTATCCTAGGGCTGATGCTAACCCTAACCCTAACCCTAACACTATCCTAGGGCTGATGCTAATCCTAACCCTAACACTATCCTAGGGCTGATGCTAACCCTAACCTTAACCCTAACATTATCCTAGGGCTGATGCTAACCCTAACCCTAACACTATCCTAGGGCTGATGCTAACCCTAACCCTAACACTATCCTAGGGCTGATGCTAACCCTAACCGTAACACTATCCTAGGGCTGTGCTAACCCTAACCCTACCCCTAACACTATCCTAGGGCTGATGCTAACCCTAACCCTAACTCTAACACTATCCTAGGGCTGAGACTAACCCTAACCCTAACACTATCCTAGGGCTGATGCTAACCCTAACCCTAACCCTAACACTATCCTAAGGCTGATGGTAACCCTAACACTAACAATATCCTAAGCCTGGTGCTAACCCTAACTCTAACCCTAACACTATCCTAGGGCTGATGCTAACCCTAACCCTAATAATATCCTAGGGCTGATGCTAACACTAACCCTAACCCTAACACTATCCTAGGGCTGATGCTAACCCTAACTCTAACCCTAACACTATCCTAGGGGTGATGCTAACCCTAACCCTAACACTATCATAGGCCTGATGATAACACTAACCCTAACCCTAACACTATCCTAGGGCTGATGATAACCCTAACCCTAACACTATCCCAGGGCTGATGCTAACCCTAACCCTAACCCTAACACTATCCTAGGCCTGATGCTAACCCTAACCCTAACCCTAACACTATCCTAGGGCTGATGCTATCCCTAACCCTAACACTATCCTAGGGCTGATGCGAACCCTAACCCTAACCCTAACACTATCCTAGGGCTGATGCTAACCGTAACCCTAACACTATCCTAGGCCTGATGATAACCCTAACCCTAACCCTAACACTATCCTAGGGCTGATGATAACCCTAACCCTAACACTATCCCAGGGCTGATGCTAACCTTAACCCTAACCCTAACACTATCCTAGGGCTGATGCTAACCCTAACCCTAACACTATCCTAGGCCTGATGCTAACCCTAACCCTAACCCTAACACTATCCTAGGGCTGATGCTAACCCTAACCCTAACACTATCCTAGGGCTGATGCTAACCCTAACCCTAACCCTAACACTATCCTAGGGCTGATGATAACCCTAACGCTAACCCTTAAACTATCCTTGAACTGATGCTAACCCTATCCCTAACCCTAACACTATCCTAGGCCTGATGGTAACCCTAACCCTAACCCTAACACTATCCTAGGGTTTATGTTAATCCTAACCCTAACACTATCCTAGGGCTGATGCTAACCCTAACACTAACCCTAACACTATCCTAGGGCTGATGCTATCCCTAACCCTAACACTATCCTAGGCATGATGCTAACCCTAACCCTAACCCTAACACTATCCTAAGGCTGATGCTAACCCTAACCCTAACACTATCCTAGGGCTGATGCTAACCCTAACCCTAACCCTAACACTATCCTACGGCTGATGCTAACCCTAACCCTAACACTACCCTAGGCCTGATGATAACCCTAACCCTAACCCTAACACTATCCTAGGGCTGATGCTAACCCTAACCCTAACACTATCCTAGGGCTGATGCTAACCCTAATCCTAACCCTAACAGTATCCTAGGGCTGATGCTAACTCTAACGCTAACCCTAACACTATCCTTGAACTGATGTTAACCCTAACCCTAACCCTAACACTATCCTAGGCCTGATGATAACCCTAACCATAACCCTAACACTATCCTAGGGTTTATGTTAACCATAACCCTAACCCTAACACTATCCTAGGGCGGATGCTAACCCTAACCCTAACCCTAACACTATCCTAGGGCTGATGCTAACCCTAACCCTAACACTATCCTAGGGCTGATGCTACCCCTAACCCTAACCCTAGCACTCTCCTAGGGCTGAGGCTAACCCTAACCCTAACACTATCCTGGGGATGATGCTAACCCTAACCCTAACCCTACCGCTATACTAGGACTGATTCTAACCCTAACCCTAACCCTAACACTATCCTAGGGCTGATGCTCACCCTACCCCAAACCCTAACACTCTCCTAGGGCTGAGGCTAACCCTAACCCTAACACTATCCTAGGGCTGATGCTAACCCTATCCCTAACCCTAACACGCTCCTAGGGCTGAGGCTAACCCTAACCCTAACACTATCCTAGGGCTGATGCTACCCCTAACCCTAACCCTAACACTATCCTAGGGCTGATGCTAACCCTAACCCTAATAATATGCTAGGGCTGACGCTAACACTAACCCTAACCGTAACACTATCCTAGGGCTGATGCTAACCCTAACCCTAACCCTAACACTATCCTAGGGCTGATACTAACCCTAACCCTAACACTATCCTAGGCCTGATGATAACCCTAACCCTAACCCTAACACTATCCTAGTGCTGATGATAACCCTAACCCTAACACTATCCTAGGCCTGATGCTAACCCTAACCATAACTCTAACACTATCCTAGGGCTGA
The DNA here is from genome assembly GCF_020740605.2 of Lemur catta. Classification (NCBI taxonomy): domain Eukaryota; kingdom Metazoa; phylum Chordata; class Mammalia; order Primates; family Lemuridae; genus Lemur; species Lemur catta. The sequence goes on along the minus strand of NW_025423853.1, from coordinate 762,259 downwards.
TGCTAACCCTAACACTAACACTATCCTAGGGCTGATGCTAACCCTAACCCTAACCCTAACACTATCCTAGGGCTGATGCTAAACCTAACCCTAACACTATCATAGGCCTGATGATAACCCTAACCCTAACCCTAACACTATCCTAGGGCTGATGCTAACGCTAACCCTAACACTATCCTAGGCCTGATGCTAACGCTAACCGTAACCCTAACACTATCCTAGGCTTGATGCTAACCCTAACCCTAACACTATCCTAGGGCTGATGCTAACCCTAACCCTAACCCTAACACTATCCTAGGGCTGATGCTAACCCTAACCCTAACACTATCCTAGGCCTGATGATAACCCTAACCGTAACCCTAACACTATCCTAGGGCTGATGCTAACCCTAACCCTAACATTATCCTAGGGCTGATGCTAACCCTAACCCTAACCCTAACACTATCCTAGGGCTGATGCTAACCCTAATGCTAACCCTAAAACTATCCTTGAACTGATGCTAACCCTAACCCTAACCCTAACACTATCCTAGGCCTGATGATAACCCTAACCCTAACCCTAACACTATCCTAGGTTTTATGTTAACCCTAACCCTAACACTATCCTAGGGCTGATGCTAACCCTAACCCTACCACTATCCTGGGCCTGATGCTAACCCTAACCCTAACCCTAACACTACCCTAGGGCTGATGCTAAACCTAACAATAACCCTAACACTATCCTAGGGCTGATGCTAACCCTAACCCTAACACTATCCTAGGGCTCATGCTAACCCTAACCCTCACCCTAACACTCTCCTAGGGCTGAGGCTAACCCTAACCCTAACACTATCCTAGGGCTGATGCTAACCCTAACCCTAACACTAACCCTATCCTAGGGCTGATTCTAACCCTAACCCTAACCCTAACACTATCCTAGGGCTGATGCTAACTCTTACCCTAACGCTGTCCTGGGGCTGATGCTAACCCTAACCCTAAACCTAACACTATCCTAGGGCTGATGCTAACCCTAACCCTAACCCTAACCCTTTCCTAGGGTTGAGGCTAACCCTAACCCTAACACTATCCTAGGGCTGATGCTAACCCTAACCCTAACATTATCCTAGGGCTGATGCTAACCCTAACCCTAACAGTATCCTAGGGCTAATGCTAACCCTAACCCTAACCCTAACACTATCCTAGGGCTGATGCTAACCCTACCCTAACCCTAACACTATCCTAGTGCTGATGCTAACCCTAAAACTAACACTATCCTAGGCCTGATGCTAACCCTAACCCTAACCCTAACACTATCCTAGGGCTGATGCTAACCCTAACCCTAACACTATCCTAGGGCTGATGCTAACCCTAACCCTAACCCTAACACTATCCTAGTGCTGATGCTAACCCTAACACTAACACTATCCTAGGCCTGATGCTAACCCTAACTCTAACCCTAACACTATCCTAGGGCTGATGCTAACCCTAACCCTAATAATATGCTAGGGCTGATGCTAACACTAACCCTAACCCTAACACTATCCTAGGGCTGATGCTAACCCTAACCCTAACCCTAACACTATCCTAGGGCTGATACTAACCCTAACCCTAACACTATCCTAGCCCTGATGATAACCCTAACCCTAACCCTAACACTATCCTAGGGCTGATGATAACCCTAACCCTAACACTATCCTAGGCCTGATGCTAACCCTAACCATAACTCTAACACTATCCTAGGGCTGATGCTAACCCTAACCCTAACACTATCCTAGGGCTGATGCTAACCCTAACCCTAACCCTAACACTATCCTAGGGCTGATGCTAAACCTAACCCTAACACTATCATAGGCCTTTTGATAACCCTAACCCTAACCCTAACACTATCCTAGGGCTGATGTTAACCCTAACCCTAACACTATCCTAGGCCTGATGCTAACCCTAACCGTAACCCTAACACTATCCTAGGCTTGATGCTAACCCTAACCCTAACACTATCGTAGGGCTGATGCTAACCCTAACATTAACCCTAACACTATCCTAGGGCTGATGCTAACCCTAACCCTAACACTATCCTAGGGCTGATGCTAACCCTAACCCTAACACTATCCTAGGGCTGATGCTAACCTTAACCCTAACCCTAACACTATCCTAGGCCTGATGCTAACCCTATCCCTAACCATAACACTCTCCTAGGGCTGAGGCTAACACTAACCCTAACACTATCCTAGGGCTGACGCTAATCCTAACCATAACTCTAACACTATCCTATGGCTGATGTTAACCCTAACCCTAACACTATCCTAGGGCTGATGCTAACCCTAACCCTAACCCTAACACTATCCTAGGCCTGATGCTAACCCTATCCCTAACCATAACACTCTCCTAGGGCTGAGGCTAACACTAACCCTAACACTATCCTAGGGCTGACGCTAATCCTAACCCTAACCCTAACACTATCCTAGGGTTGATGCTAACCCTAACCCTAACACTATCCTAGGGCTGATGCTAACCCTAACCCTAACCCTAACACTATCCTAGGGCTGATGCTAATCCTAACCCTAACACTATCCTAGGGCTGATGCTAACCCTAACCCTAACCCTAACATTATCCTAGGGCTGATGCTAACCCTAACCCTAACACTATCCTAGGGCTGATGCTAACCCTAACCCTAACACTATCCTAGGGCTGATGCTAACCCTAACCGTAACACTATCCTAGGGCTGTGCTAACCCTAACCCTACCCCTAACACTATCCTAGGGCTGATGCTAACCCTAACCCTAACTCTAACACTATCCTAGGGCTGAGGCTAACCCTAACCCTATCACTATCCTAGGGCTGATGCTAACCCTAACCCTAACCCTAACACTATCCTAAGGCTGATGGTAACCCTAACACTAACAATATCCTAAGCCTGGTGCTAACCCTAACTCTAACCCTAACACTATCCTAGGGCTGATGCTAACCCTAACCCTAATAATATCCTAGGGCTGATGCTAACACTAACCCTAACCCTAACACTATCCTAGGGCTGATGCTAACCCTAACCCTAACCCTAACACTATCATAGGGGTGATGCTAACCCTAACCCTAACACTATCATAGGCCTGATGATAACACTAACCCTAACCCTAACACTATCCTAGGGCTGATGCTAACCCTAACCCTAAGATTATCCTAGGCCTGATGCTAACCCTAACCCTAACCCTAACACTATCCTAGGCCTGATGCTATCCCTAACCCTAACACTATCCTAGGGCTGATGCTAACCCTAACCCTAACCCTAACACTATCCTAGGGCTGATGCTAACCCTAACCCTAACACTATCCTAGGCCTGATGATAACCCTAACCCTAACCCTAACACTATCCTAGGGCTGATGATAACCCTAACCCTAACACTATCCCAGGGCTGATGCTAACCCTAACCCTAACCCTAACACTATCCTAGGCCTGATGCTAACCCTAACCCTAACCCTAACACTATCCTAGGGCTGATGCTATCCCTAACCCTAACACTATCCTAGGGCTGATGCGAACCCTAACCCTAACCCTAACACTATCCTAGGGCTGATGCTAACCCTAACCCTAACACTATCCTAGGCCTGATGATAACCCTAATCCTAACCCTAACACTATCCTAGGGCTGATGATAACCCTAACCCTAACACTATCCCAGGGCTGATGCGAACCTTAACCCTAACCCTAACACTATCCTAGGGCTGATGCTAACCCTAACCCTAACACTATCCTAGGCCTGATGCTAACCCTAACCCTAACCCTAACACTATCCTAGGGCTGATGCTAACCCTAACCCTTAAACTATCCTAGGGCTGATGCTAACCCTAACCCTAACCCTAACACTATCCTAGGGCTGATGCTAACCCTAACGCTAACCCTAAAACTATCCTTGAACTGATGCTAACGCTATCCCTAACCCTAACACTATCCTAGGCCTGATGGTAACCCTAACCCTAACCCTAACACTATCCTAGGGTTTATGTTAATCCTAACCCTAACACTATCCAAGGGCTGATGCTAACCCTAACCCTAACCCTAACACTATCCTAGGGCTGATGCTATCCCTAACCCTAACACTATCCTAGGCATGATGCTAACCCTAACCCTAACCCTAACACTATCCTAAGGCTGATGCTAACCCTAACCCTAACACTATCCTAGGGCTGATGCTAACCCTAACCCTAACCCTAACACTATCCTACGGCTGATGCTAACCCTAACCCTAACACTACCCTAGGCCTGATGATAACCCTAACCCTAACCCTAACACTATCCTAGGGCTGATGCTAACCCTAACCCTAACACTATCCTAGGGCTGATGCGAACCCTAATCCTAACCCTAACAGTATCCTAGGGCTGATGCTAACTCTAACGCTAACCCTAACACTATCCTTGAACTGATGTTAACCCTAACCCTAACCCTAACACTATCCTAGGCCTGATGATAACCCTAACCATAACCCTAACACTATCCTAGGGTTTATGTTAACCATAACCCTAACACTATCCTAGGGCTGATGCTAACCCTAACCCTAACCCTAACACTATCCTAGGGCGGATGCTAACCCTAACCCTAACCCTAACACTATCCTAGGGCTGATGCTAACCCTAACCCTAACACTATCCTAGGGCTGATGCTACCCCTAACCCTAACCCTAGCACTCTCCTAGGGCTGAGGCTAACCCTAACCCTAACACTATCCTAGGGATGATGCTAACCCTAACCCTAACCCTACCGCTATACTAGGACTGATTCTAACCCTAACCCTAACCCTAACACTATCCTAGGGCTGATGCTCACCCTACCCCAAACCCTAACACTCTCCTAGGGCTGAGGCTAACCCTAACCCTAACACTATCCTAGGGCTGATGCTAACCCTATCCCTAACCCTAACACTCTCCTAGGGCTGAGGCTAACCCTAACCCTAACACTATCCTAGGGCTGATGCTACCCCTAACCCTAACCCTAACACTATCCTAGGGCTGATGCTAACCCTAACCCTAACCCTAACACTCTCCTAGGGCTGAGGCTAACCCTAACCCTAACACTATCCTAGGGCTGATGCTAACCCTAACCCTAACCCTAACCCTATCCTAGGGCTGATTCTAACCCTAACCCTAACCCTAACACTATCCTAGGGCTGATGCTAACTCTTACCCTAACACTGTCCTAGGTCTGATGCTAACCCTAACCCTAACCCTAACATTATCCTAGGGCTGATGCTAACCCTAACCCTAACCCTTTCCTAGGGTTGAGGATAACCCTAACCCTAACACTATCCTAGGGCTGATGCTAACACTATCCCTAACCCTAACACTCTCCTAGGGCTGAGGCTAACCCTAACCCTAACACTATCCTAGGCCTAATGCTAACCCTAACCCTAACCATAACACTATCCTAGGGCTGATGCTAACCCTAACCCTAACACTATCCTAGGGCTGATGCTAACCCTAACCCTAACACTATCCTAGGGCCGATGCTAACCCTAACCCTAACAGTATCCTAGGGCTGATGCTAACCCTAACCCTAACCCTAACACTATCCTAGGGCTGATGCTAACCCTAACCCTAACCCTAACACCATCCTAGTGCTGATGCTAACCCTAACACTTACAGTATCCTAGGCCTGATGCTAACCCTAACCTTAACCATAACACTATCCTAGGGCTGATGCTAACCCTAACTCTAACACTATCCTAGGGCTGATGCTAACCCTAACCCTAACCCTAACACTATACTAGTGCTGATGCTAACCCTAACACTAACACTATCCTAGGCCTGATGCTAACCCTAACTCTAACCCTAACACTATCCTAGGGCTGATGCTAACCCTAACCCTAATAATATGCTAGGGCTGACGCTAACACTAACCCTAACCCTAACACTATCCTAGGGCTGATGCTAACCCTAACCCTAACCCTAACACTGTCCTAGGGCTGATACTAACCCTAAACCTAACACTATCCTAGGCCTGATGATAACCCTAAACCTAACCCTAACACTATCCTAGTGCTGATGATAACCCTAACCCTAACACTATCCTAGGCCTGATGCTAACCCTAACCATAACTCTAACACTATCCTAGGGCTGATGCTAACCCTAACACTAACACTATCCTAGGGCTGATGCTAACCCTAACCCTAACCCTAACACTATCCTAGGGCTGATGCTAAACCTAACCCTAACACTATCATAGGCCTGATGATAACCCTAACCCTAACCCTAACACTATCCTAGGGCTGATGCTAACGCTAACCCTAACACTATCCTAGGCCTGATGCTAACCCTAACCGTAACCCTAACACTATCCTAGGGCTGATGCTAACCCTAATGCTAACCCTAAAACTATCCTTGAATTGATGCTAACCCTAACCGTAACCCTAACACTATCCTAGGCCTGATGATAACCCTAACCCTAACCCTAACACTATCCTAGGTTTTATGTTAACCCTAACCCTAACACTATCCTAGGGCTGATGCTAACCCTAACCCTACCACTATCCTGGGCCTGATGCTAACCCTAAACCTAACACTAACACTACCCTAGGGCTGATGCTAAACCTAACAATAACCCTAACACTATCCTAGGGCTGATGCTAACCCTAACCCTAACACTATCCTAGGGCTCATGCTAACCCTAACCCTCACCCTAACACTCTCCTAGGGCTGAGGCTAACCCTAACCCTAACACTATCCTAGGGCTGATGCTAACCCTAACCCTAACACTAACCCTATCCTAGGGCTGATTCTAACCCTAACCCTAACCCTAACACTATCCTAGGGCTGATGCTAACTCTTACCCTAACGCTGTCCTAGGGCTGATGCTAACCCTAACCCTAAACCTAACACTATCCTAGGGCTGATGCTAACCCTAACCCTAACCCTAACCCTTTCCTAGGGTTGAGGCTAACCCTAACCCTAACACTATCCTAGGGCTGATGCTAACCCTATCCCTAACCCTAACACTCTCCTAGGGCTGAGGCTAACCCTAACCCTAACACTATCCTAGGCCTGATGCTAACCCTAACCCTAACCCTAACACTATCCTAGGGCTGATGCTAACCCTAACCCTAACACTATCCTAGGGCTGATGCTAACCCTAACCCTAACACTATCCTAGGGCTGATGCTAACCCTAACCCTAACAGTATCCTAGGGCTGATGCTAACCCTAACCCTAACCCTAACACTATCCTAGGGCTGATGCTAACCCTACCCTAACCCTAACACTATCCTAGTGCTGATGCTAACCCTAAAACTAACACTATCCTAGGCCTGATGCTAACCCTAAACCTAACCCTAACACTATCCTAGGGCTGATGCTAACCCTAACCCTAATAATATGCTAGGGCTGATGCTAACACTAACCCTAACCCTAACACTATCCTAGGGCTGATGCTAACCCTAACCCTAACCCTAACACTATCCTAGGGCTGATACTAACCCTAACCCTAACACTATCCTAGCCCTGATGATAACCCTAACCCTAACCCTAACACTATCCTAGGGCTGATGATAACCCTAACCCTAACACTATCCTAGGCCTGATGCTAACCCTAACCATAACTCTAACACTATCCTAGGGCTGATGCTAACCCTAACCCTAACACTATCCTAGGGCTGATGCTAACCCTAACCCTAACCCTAACACTATCCTAGGGCTGATGCTAAACCTAACCCTAACACTATCATAGGCCTTTTGATAACCCTAACCCTAACCCTAACACTATCCTAGGGCTGATGTTAACCCTAACCCTAACACTATCCTAGGCTTGATGCTAACCCTAACCGTAACCCTAACACTATCCTAGGATTGATGCTAACCCTAACCCTAACACTATCCTAGGGCTGATGCTAACCCTAACCCTAACCCTAACACTATCCTAGGGCTGATGCTAACTCTAACCCTAACACTACCCTAGGCCTGATGATAACCCTAACAATAACCCTAACAGTATCCTAGGGCTGATGCTAACCCTAACCCTAACACTATCCTAGGGCTGATGCTAACCCTAATCCTAACCCTAACACTATCCTAGGGCTGATGCTAACCCTAACGCTAACCCTAACACTATCCTTGAACTGATGCTAACCCTAACCCTAACCCTAACACTATCCTAGGCCTGATGATTACCCTAAACCTAACCCTAACACTATCCTAGGGTTTATGTTAACCCTAACCCTAACACTATCCTACGGCTTATGCTAACCCTAACCCTAACCCTAACAATATCCTAGGGCTGATGCTAACAATAACCCTAACACTATCCTAGGCCTTATGCTAACCCTAACCCTAACCATAACACTATCCAATGGCTGATGTTAACCCTAACCCTAACACTATCCTAGGGCTGATGCTAACCCTAACCCTAACGCTAACACTATCCTAGGCCTGATGCTAACCCTATCCCTAACCATAACACTCTCCTAGGGATGAGGCTAACACTAACCCTAACACTATCCTAGGGCTGACGCTAATCCTAACCCTAACCCTAACACTATCCTAGGGTTGATGCTAACCCTAACCCTAACACTATCCTAGGGCTGATGCTAACCCTAACCCTAACCCTAACACTATCCTAGGGCTGATGCTAATCCTAACCCTAACACTATCCTAGGGCTGATGCTAACCCTAACCCTAACCCTAACATTATCCTAGGGCTGATGCTAACCCTAACCCTAACACTATCCTAGGGCTGATGCTAACCCTAACCCTAACACTATCCTAGGGCTGATGCTAACCCTAACCCTAACACTATCCTAGGGCTGATGCTAACCCTAACCCTACCCCTAACACTATCCTAGGGCTGATGCTAACCCTAACCCTAACTCTAACACTATCCTAGGGCTGAGGCTAACCCTAACCCTAACACTATCCTAGGGCTGATGCTAACCCTAACCCTAACCCTAACACTATCCTAAGGCTGATGGTAACCCTAACACTAACAATATCCTAAGCCTGGTTCTAACCCTAACTCTAACCCTAACACTATCCTAGGGCTGATGCTAACCCTAACCCTAATAATATCCTAGGGCTGATGCTAACACTAACCCTAACCCTAACACTATCCTAGGGCTGATGCTAACATTAACCCTAACCCTAACACTATCCTAGGGGTGATACTAACCCTAACCTTAACACTATCATAGGCCTGATGATAACACTAACCCTAACCCTAACACTATCCTAGGGCTGATGCTAACCCTAACCCTAACATTATCCTAGGCCTGATGCTAACCCTAACCCTAACCCTAACACTATCCTAGGCCTGATGCTATCCCTAACCCTAACACTATCCTAGGGCTGATGCTAACCCTAACCCTAACCCTAACACTATCCTAGGGCTGATGCTAACCCTAACCCTAACACTATCCTAGGCCTGATGATAACCCTAACCCTAACCCTAACACTATCCTAGGGCTGATGATAACCCTAACCCTAACACTATCCCAGGGCTGATGCTAACCCTCACCCTAACCCTAACACTATCCTAGGGCTGATGCTAACCCTAACGCTAACCCTAAAACTATCCTTGAACTGATGCTAACCCTATCCCTAACCCTAACACTATCCTAGGCCTGATGGTAACCCTAACCCTAACCCTAACACTATCCTAGGGTTTATGTTAATCCTAACCCTAACACTATCCTAGGGCTGATGCTAACCCTAACCCTAACCCTAACACTATCCTAGGGCTGATGCTATCCCTAACCCTAACACTATCCTAGGCATGATGCTAACCCTAACCCTAACCCTAACACTATCCTAAGGCTGATGCTAACCCTAACCCTAACACTATCCTAGGGCTGATGCTAACCCTAACCCTAACCCTAACACTATCCTACAGCTGATGCTAACCCTAACCCTAACACTACCCTAGGCCTGATGATAACCCTAACCCTAACCCTAACACTATCCTAGGGCTGATGCTAACCCTAAACCTAACACTATCCTAGGGCTGATGCTAACCCTAATCCTAACCCTAACGGTATCCTAGGGCTGATGCTAACAATAACGCTAACCCTAACACTATCCTTGAACTGATGTTAACCCTAACCCTAACCCTAACACTATCCTAGGCCTGATGATAACGCTAACCATAACCCTAACACTATCCTAGGGTTTATGTTAACCCTAACCCTAACACTATCCTAGGGCTGATGCTAACCCTAACCCTAACCGTAACACTATCCTAGGGCGGATGCTAACCCTAACCCTAACCCTAACACTATCCTAGGGCTGATGCTAACCCTAACCCTAACACTATCCTAGGGCTGATGCTACCCCTAACCCTAACCCTAGCACTCTCCTAGGGCTGAGGCGAACCCTAACCCTAACACTATCCTAGGGATGATGCTAACCCTAACCCTAACCCTACCGCTATACTAGGACTTATTCTAACCCTAACCCTATCCCTAACACTATCCTAGGGCTGATGCTCACCCTACCCCAAACCCTAACACTCTCCTAGGGCTGAGGCTAACCCTAACCCTAACACTATCCTAGGGCTGATGCTAACCCTATCCCTAACCCTAACACTCTCCTAGGGCTGAGGCTAACCCTAACCCTAACACTATCCTAGGGCTGATGCTACCCCTAACCCTAACCCTAACACTATCCTAGGGCTGATGCTAACCCTAACCCTAACCCTAACACTATCCTAGGGCTGATGCTAACTCTAACCCTAACACAATCCTAGGGCTGATGCTAACCCTAACCCTAACCCTAACACTATCCTAGGCCTGATGCTAACTCTAACCCTAACCCTAACACTATCCTAGGGGTGATGCTAACACTAACCCTAACCCTTACACTATCCTAGGGCTGATGCTAACCCTAACCCTAACACTATCCTAGGGCTGATGCTAACCCTAACCCTAACCCTAACACTATCCTAGTGCTGATGCTAACCCTAACACTAACACTATCCTAGGCCTGATGCTAACCCTAACTCTAACCCTAACACTATCCTAGGGCTGATGCTAACCCTAACCCTAACCCTAACACTATCCTAGGGCTGATACTAACCCTAACCCTAACACTATCCTAGCCCTGATGATAACCCTAACCCTAACCCTAACACTATCCTAGGGCTGATGATAAACCTAACCCTAACACTATCCTAGGCCTGATGCTAACCCTAACCATAACTCTAACACTATCCTAGGGCTGATGCTAACCCTAACCCTAACACTATCCTAGGGCTGATGCTAACCCTAACCCTAACCCTAACACTACCCTAGGGCTGATGCTAAACCTAACCCTAACACTATCATAGGACTGATGATAACCCTAACCCTAACCCTAACACTATCCTAGGGCTGATGCTAACCCTAACCCTAACACTATCCTAGGCCTGATGCTAACCCTAACCGTAACCCTAACACTATCCTAGGCTTGATGCTAACCCTAACCCTAACACTATCCTAGGGCTGATGCTAACCCTAACCCTAACCCTAACACTATCCTAGGGCTGATGCTAACCCTAACCCTAACACTACCCTAGGCCTGATGATAACCCTAACAATAACCCTAACAGTATCCTAGGGCTGATGCTAACCCTAACCCTAACACTATCCTAGGGCTGATGCTAACCCTAATCCTAACCCTAACACTATCCTAGGGCTGATGCTAACCCTAACGCTAACCCTAACACTATCCTTGAACTGATGCTAACCCTAACCCTAACCCTAACACTATCCTAGGCCTGATGATTACCCTAAACCTAACCCTAACACTATCCTAGGGTTTATGTTAACCCTAACCCTAACACTATCCTACGGCTTATGCTAACCCTAACCCTAACCCTAACACTATCCTAGGGCTGACGCTAACCCTAACCCTAACACTATCCTAGGGCTGATGCTAACCCTAACCCTAACACTATCCTAGGGCTGATGCTAACCCTAACCCTAACACTATCCTAGGCCTTATGCTAACCCTAACCCTAACCCTAACACTATCCTATGGCTGATGTTAACCCTAACCCTAACACTATCCTAGGGCTGATGCTAACCCTAACCCTAACCCTAACACTATCCTAGGGCTGATGCTAACCCATTCCCTAACCATAACACTCTCCTAGGGCTGAGGCTAACACTAACCCTAACACTATCCTAGGGCTGACGCTAATCCTAACCCTAACCCTAACACTATCCTAGGGTTGATGCTAACCCTAACCCTAACACTTTCCTAGGGCTGATGCTAACCCTAACCCTAACCCTAACACTATCCTAGGGCTGATGCTAATCCTAACGCTAACACTATCCTAGGGCTGATGCTAACCCTAACCCTAACCATAACATTATCCTAGGGCTGATGCTAACCCTAACCCTAACACTGTCCTAGGGCTGATGCTAACCCTAACCCTAACACTATCCTAGGGCTGATGCTAACCCTAACCCTAACTCTAACACTATCCTAGGGCTGAGGCTAACCCTAACCCTAACACTATCCTAGGGCTGATGCTAACCCTAACCCTAACCCTAACACTATCCTAAGGCTGATGGTAACCCTAACACTAACAATATCCTAAGCCTGGTGCTAACCCTAACTCTAACCCTAACACTATCCTAGGGCTGATGCTAACCCTAACCCTAATAATATCCTAGGGCTGATGCTAACACTAACCCTAACCCTAACACTATCCTAGGGCTGATGCTAACCCTAACCCTAACCCTAACACTATCCTAGGGGTGATGCTAACCCTAACCCTAACACTATCATAGGCCTGATGATAACACTAACCCTAACCCTAACACTATCCTAGGGCTGATGCTAACCCTAACCCTAACACTATCCTAGGCCTGATGCTAACCCTAACCCTAACCCTAACACTATCCTAGGGCTGATGCTATCCCTAACCCTAACACTATCCTAGGGCTGATGCTAACCCTAACCCTAACCCTAACACTATCCTAGGGCTGATGCTAACCCTAACCCTAACACTATCCTAGGCCTGATGATAACCCTAACCCTAACCCTAACACTATCCTAGGGCTGATGATAACCCTAACCCTAACACTATCCCAGGGCTGATGCTAACCCTAATCCTAACCCTAACACTATCCTAGGGCTGATGCTATCCCTAACCCTAACACTATCCTAGGGCTGATGCTAACCCTAACCCTAACCCTAACACTATCCTAGGGCTGATGCTAACCCTAACGCTAACCCTAAAACTATCCTTGAACTGATGCTAACCCTACCCCTAACCCTAACACTATCCTAGGCCTGATGGTAACCCTAACCCTAACCCTAACACTATCCTAGGGTTTATGTTAATCCTAACCCTAACACTATCCTAGGGCTGATGCTAACCCTAACCCTAACCCTAACACTATCCTAGGGCTGATGCTATCCCTAACCCTAACACTATCCTAGGCATGATGCTAACCCTAACCCTAACCCTAACACTATCCTAGGGCTGATGCTAACCCTAACCCTAACACTATCCTAGGGCTGATGCTAACCCTAACCCTAACCCTAACACTATCCTACGGCTGATGCTAACCCTAACCCTAACACTACCCTAGGCCTGATGATAACCCTAACCCTAACCCTAACACTATCCTAGGGCTGATGCTAACCCTAATCCTAACCCTAACAGTATCCTAGGGCTGATGCTAACTCTAACGCTAACCCTAACACTATCCTTGAACTGATGTTAACTCTAACCCTAACCCTAACACTATCCTAGGCCTGATGATAACCCTAACCATAACCCTAACACTATCCTAGGGTTTATGTTAACCCTAACCCTAACACTATCCTAGGGCTGATGCTAACCCTAACCCTAACCCTAACACTATCCTAGGGCGGATGCTAACCCTAACCCTAACCCTAACACTATCCTAGGGCTGATGCTAACCCTAACCCTAACACTATCCTAGGGCTGATGCTACCCCTAACCCTAACCCTAGCACTCTCCTAGGGCTGAGGCTAACCCTAACCCTAACACTCTCCTAGGGCTGAGGCTAACCCGAACCCTAACACTATCCTAGGGCTGATGCTAACCCTAACCCTAACCCTAACACTATCCTAGGGATGATGCTAACCCTAACCCTAACCCTACCGCTATACTAGGACTGATTCTAACCCTAACCCTAACCCTAACACTATCCTAGGGCTGATGCTCACCCTACCCCAAACCCTAACACTCTCCTAGGGCTGAGGCTAACCCTAACCCTAACACTATCCTAGGGCTGATGCTAACCCTATCCCTAACCCTAACACTCTCCTAGGGCTGAGGCTAACCCTAACCCTAACACTATCCTAGGGCTGATGCTACCCCTAACCCTAACCCTAACACTATCCTAGGGCTGATGCTAACCCTAACCCTAACCCTAACACTATCCTAGGGCTGATGCTAACTCTAACCCTAACACAATCCTAGGGCTGATGCTAACCCTAACCCTAACCCTAACACTATCCTAGGCCTGATGCTAACTCTAACCCTAACCCTAACACTATCCTAGGGGTGATGCTAACACTAACCCTAACCCTTACACTATCCTAGGGCTGATGCTAACCCTAACCCTAACCCTAACACTATCCTAGGCCTGATGCTAACTCTAACCCTAACCCTAACACTATCCTAGGGGTGATGCTAACACTAACCCTAACCCTTACACTATCCTAGGGCTGAGGCTAACCCTAACCATAACCCTAACACTATTCTAGGGCTGATGCTGACCCTAACCATTACACTATCCTAGGGCTGATTCTAACCGTAACCCTAACCCTAACACTATCCTAGGGCTGATGCTAACCCTAACCCTAACACTATCCTAGGGCTGATGCTAACCGTAACCCTAACCCTAACACTCTCCTAGGGCTGAGGCTAACCCTAACCCTAACAGTATCTCAGGGCTGATACTAACCCTAACCCTAACCCTAACCCTAACACTATTCTAGGGCTGATGGTAAACCTAACAATAACCCTAACACTATCGTAGGGCTGATGCTAACCCTAACCCTAACACTATCCTAGGGCTCATGCTAACCCTAACCCTAACCCTAACACTCTCCTAGGGCTGAGGCTAACCCTAACCCTAACACTATCCTAGGGCTGATGCTAACCCTAACCCTAACCCTAACCCTATCCTAGGGCTGATTCTAACCCTAACCCTAACCCTAACACTATCCTAGGGCTGATGCTAACTCTTACCCTAACACTGTCCTAGGTCTGATGCTAACCCTAACCCTAACCCTAACACTATCCTAGGGCTGATGCTAACCCTAACCCTAACCCTAACCCTTTCCTAGGGTTGAAGCTAACCCTAACCCTAACACTATCCTAGGGCTGATGCTAACCCTATCCCTAACCCTAACACTCTCCTAGGGCTGAGGCTAAGCCTAACCCCAACACTCTCCTAGGCCTGATGCTAACCCTAACCCTAACCCTAACACTACCCTAGGGCTGATGCTAACCCTAACCCTAACACTATCCTAGGGCTGATGCTAACCCTAACCCTAACACTATCCTAGGGCCGATGCTAACCCTAACCCTAACAGTATCCTAGGGCTGATGCTAAACCTAACCCTAACCCTAACACTATCCTAGGGTGATGCTAACCCTAACCCTAACCCTAACACTATCCTAGTGCTGTTGCTAACCCTATCACTAACACTATCCTAGGCCTGATGCTAACCCTAACCTTAACCCTAACACTATCCTAGGGCAGATGCTAACCCTAACCCTAACACTATCCTAGGGCTGATGCTAACCCTAACCCTAACCCTAACACTATCCTAGTGCTGATGCTAACCCTAACACTAACACTATCCTAGGCCTGATGCTAACCCTAACTCTAACCCTAACACTATCCTAGGGCTGATGCTAACCCTAACCCTAATAATATGCTAGGGCTGATGCTAACACTAACCCTAACCCTAACACTATCCTAGGGCTGATGCTAACCTAACCCTAATAATATGCTAGGGCTGATGCTAACACTAACCCTAACACTAACACTATCCTAGGGCTGATGCTAACCCTAACCCTAACACTATCCTAGGGCTGATGCTAACCCTAACCCTAACCCTAACACTATCCTAGGCCTGATGATAACCCTAACCCTAACCCTAACACTATCCTAAGGCTGATGCTAACCCTAACCCTAACACTATTCTAGGGCTGATGCTAACCTTAATGCTAACCCTAACAGTATCCTAGGGCTGATGCTAACTCTAACGCTAACCCTAACACTATCCTTGAACTGATGTTAAGCCTAACCCTAACCCTAACACTATCCTAGGCCTGATGATAACCCTAACCATAACCCTAACACTATCCTAGGGTTTATGTTAACCCTAACCCTAACACTATCCTAGGGCTGATGCTAACCCTAACCCTAACCCTAACACTATCCTAGGGCGGATGCTAACCCTAACCCTAACCCTAACACTATCCTAGGGCTGATGCTAACCCTAACCCTAACACTATCCTAGGGCTGATGCTACCCCTAACCCTAACCCTAGCACTCTCCTAGGGCTGAGGCTAACCCTAACCCTAACACTATCCTAGGGATGATGCTAACCCTAACCCTAACCCTACCGCTATACTAGGACTGATTCTAACCCTAACCCTAACCCTAACACTATCCTAGGGCTGATGCTCACCCTACCCCAAACCCTAACACTCTCCTAGGGCTGAGGCTAACCCTAACCCTAACACTATCCTAGGGCTGATGCTATCCCTAACCCTAACACTATCCTAGGGCTGATGCTAACCCTAACCCTAACCCTAACACTATCCTAGGGCTGATGCTAACCCTAACGCTAACCCTAAAACTATCCTTGAACTGATGCTAACCCTACCCCTAACCCTAACACTATCCTAGGCCTGATGGTAACCCTAACCCTAACCCTAACACTATCCTAGGGTTTATGTTAATCCTAACCCTAACACTATCCTAGGGCTGATGCTAACCCTAACCCTAACCCTAACACTATCCTAGGGCTGATGCTATCCCTAACCCTAACACTATCCTAGGCATGATGCTAACCCTAACCCTAACCCTAACACTATCCTAGGGCTGATGCTAACCCTAACCCTAACACTATCCTAGGGCTGATGCTAACCCTAACCCTAACCCTAACACTATCCTACGGCTGATGCTAACCCTAACCCTAACACTACCCTAGGCCTGATGATAACCCTAACCCTAACCCTAACACTATCCTAGGGCTGATGCTAACCCTAATCCTAACCCTAACAGTATCCTAGGGCTGATGCTAACTCTAACGCTAACCCTAACACTATCCTTGAACTGATGTTAACCCTAACCCTAACCCTAACACTATCCTAGGCCTGATGATAACCCTAACCATAACCCTAACACTATCCTAGGGTTTATGTTAACCCTAACCCTAACACTATCCTAGGGCTGATGCTAACCCTAACCCTAACCCTAACACTATCCTAGGGCGGATGCTAACCCTAACCCTAACCCTAACACTATCCTAGGGCTGATGCTAACCCTAACCCTAACACTATCCTAGGGCTGATGCTAACCGTAACCCTAACCCTAACACTCTCCTAGGGCTGAGGCTAACCCTAACCCTAACAGTATCTCAGGGCTGATACTAACCCTAACCCTAACCCTAACCCTAACACTATTCTAGGGCTGATGGTAAACCTAACAATAACCCTAACACTATCGTAGGGCTGATGCTAACCCTAACCCTAACACTATCCTAGGGCTCATGCTAACCCTAACCCTAACCCTAACACTCTCCTAGGGCTGAGGCTAACCCTAACCCTAACACTATCCTAGGGCTGATGCTAACCCTAACCCTAACCCTAACCCTATCCTAGGGCTGATTCTAACCCTAACCCTAACCCTAACACTATCCTAGGGCTGATGCTAACTCTTACCCTAACACTGTCCTAGGTCTGATGCTAACCCTAACCCTAACCCTAACACTATCCTCGGGCTGATGCTAACCCTAACCCTAACCCTAACCCTTTCCTAGGGTTGAAGCTAACCCTAACCCTAACACTATCCTAGGGCTGATGCTAACCCTATCCCTAACCCTAACACTCTCCTAGGGCTGAGGCTAAGCCTAACCCCAACACTCTCCTAGGCCTGATGCTAACCCTAACCCTAACCCTAACACTACCCTAGGGCTGATGCTAACCCTAACCCTAACACTATCCTAGGGCTGATGCTAACCCTAACCCTAACACTATCCTAGGGCCGATGCTAACCCTAACCCTAACAGTATCCTAGGGCTGATGCTAAACCTAACCCTAACCCTAACACTATCCTAGGGCTGATGCTAACCCTAACCCTAACCCTAACACTATCCTAGTGCTGTTGCTAACCCTATCACTAACACTATCCTAGGCCTGATGCTAACCCTAACCTTAACCCTAACACTATCCTAGGGCAGATGCTAACCCTAACCCTAACACTATCCTAGGGCTGATGCTAACCCTAACCCTAACCCTAACACTATCCTAGTGCTGATGCTAACCCTAACACTAACACTATCCTAGGCCTGATGCTAACCCTAACTCTAACCCTAACACTATCCTAGGGCTGATGCTAACCCTAACCCTAATAATATGCTAGGGCTGATGCTAACACTAACCCTAACCCTAACACTATCCTAGGGCTGATGCTAACCTAACCCTAATAATATGCTAGGGCTGATGCTAACACTAACCCTAACACTAACACTATCCTAGGGCTGATGCTAACCCTAACCCTAACACTATCCTAGGGCTGATGCTAACCCTAACCCTAACCCTAACACTATCCTAGGCCTGATGATAACCCTAACCCTAACCCTAACACTATCCTAAGGCTGATGCTAACCCTAACCCTAACACTATTCTAGGGCTGATGCTAACCTTAATGCTAACCCTAACAGTATCCTAGGGCTGATGCTAACTCTAACGCTAACCCTAACACTATCCTTGAACTGATGTTAAGCCTAACCCTAACCCTAACACTATCCTAGGCCTGATGATAACCCTAACCATAACCCTAACACTATCCTAGGGTTTATGTTAACCCTAACCCTAACACTATCCTAGGGCTGATGCTAACCCTAACCCTAACCCTAACACTATCCTAGGGCGGATGCTAACCCTAACCCTAACCCTAACACTATCCTAGGGCTGATGCTAACCCTAACCCTAACACTATCCTAGGGCTGATGCTACCCCTAACCCTAACCCTAGCACTCTCCTAGGGCTGAGGCTAACCCTAACCCTAACACTATCCTAGGGATGATGCTAACCCTAACCCTAACCCTACCGCTATACTAGGACTGATTCTAACCCTAACCCTAACCCTAACACTATCCTAGGGCTGATGCTCACCCTACCCCAAACCCTAACACTCTCCTAGGGCTGAGGCTAACCCTAACCCTAACACTATCCTAGGGCTGATGCTAACCCTATCCCTAACCCTAACACTCTCCTAGGGCTGAGGCTAACCCTAACCCTAACACTATCCTAGGGCTGATGCTACCCCTAACCCTAACCCTAACACTATCCTAGGGCTGATGCTAACCCTAACCCTAACCCTAACACTATCCTAGGGCTGATGCTAACTCTAACCCTAACACAATCCTAGGGCTGATGCTAACCCTAACCCTAACCCTAACACTATCCTAGGCCTGATGCTAACTCTAACCCTAACCCTAACACTATCCTAGGGGTGATGCTAACACTAACCCTAACCCTTACACTATCCTAGGGCTGAGGCTAACCCTAACCCTAACCCTAACACTGTCCTAGGGCTGATGCTAACCCTAAACCTAACACTATCCTAGGCCTGATGATAACCCTAACCATAACCCTAACACTATTCTAGGGCTGATGCTGACCCTAACCATTACACTATCCTAGGGCTGATTCTAACCGTAACCCTAACCCTAACACTATCCTAGGGCTGATGCTAACCCTAACCCTAACACTATCCTAGGGCTGATGCTAACCGTAACCCTAACCCTAACACTCTCCTAGGGCTGAGGCTAACCCTAACCCTAACAGTATCTCTGGGCTGATACTAACCCTAACCCTAACCCTAACCCTAACACTATTCTAGGGCTGATGGTAAACCTAACAATAACCCTAACACTATCGTAGGGCTGATGCTAACCCTAACCCTAACACTATCCTAGGGCTCATGCTAACCCTAACCCTAACCCTAACACTCTCCTAGGGCTGAGGCTAACCCTAACCCTAACACTATCCTAGGGCTGATGCTAACCCTAACCCTAACCCTAACCCTATCCTAGGGCTGATTCTAACCCTAACCCTAACCCTAACACTATCCTAGGGCTGATGCTAACTCTTACCCTAACACTGTCCTAGGTCTGATGCTAACCCTAACCCTAACCCTAACACTATCCTAGGGCTGATGCTAACCCTAACCCTAACCCTAACCCTTTCCTAGGGTTGAAGCTAACCCTAACCCTAACACTATCCTAGGGCTGATGCTAACCCTATCCCTAACCCTCACACTCTCCTAGGGCTGAGGCTAACCCTAACTCCAACACTCTCCTAGGCCTGATGCTAACCCTAACCCTAACCCTAACACTACCCTAGGGCTGATGCTAACCCTAACCCTAACACTATCCTAGGGCTGATGCTAACCCTAACCCTAACACTATCCTAGGGCCGATGCTAACCCTAACCCTAATAGTATCCTAGGGCTGATGCTAAACCTAACCCTAACCCTAACACTATCCTAGGGCTGATGCTAACCCTAACCCTAACCCTAACACTATCCTAGTGCTGTTGCTAACCCTAACACTAACACTATCCTAGGCCTGATGCTAACCCTAACCTTAACCCTAACACTATCCTAGGGCAGATGCTAACCGTAACCCTAACACTATCCTAGGGCTGATGCTAACCCTAACCCTAACCCTAACACTATCCTAGTGCTGATGCTAACCCTAACACTAACACTATCCTAGGCCTGATGCTAACCCTAACTCTAACCCTAACACTATCCTAGGGCTGATGCTAACCCTAACCCTAATAATATGCTAGGGCTGATGCTAACACTAACCCTAACCCTAACACTATCCTAGGGCTGATGCTAACCCTAACCCTAATAATATGCTAGGGCTGATGCTAACACTAACCCTAACACTAACACTATCCTAGGGCTGATGCTAACCCTAACCCTAACACTATCCTAGGGCTGATGCTAACCCTAACCCTAACCCTAACACTATCCTAGGCCTGATGATAACCCTAACCCTAACCCAAACACTATCCTAAGGCTGATGCTAACCCTAACCCTAACACTATTCTAGGGCTGATGCTAACCTTAATGCTAACCCTAACAGTATCCTAGGGCTGATGCTAACTCTAACGCTAACCCTAACACTATCCTTGAACTGATGTTAAGCCTAACCCTAACCCTAACACTATCCTAGGCCTGATGATAACCCTAACCATAACCCTAACACTATCCTAGGGTTTATGTTAACCCTAACCCTAACACTATCCTAGGGCTGATGCTAACCCTAACCCTAACCCTAACACTATCCTAGGGCGGATGCTAACCCTAACCCTAACCCTAACACTATCCTAGGGCTGATGCTAACCCTAACCCTAACACTATCCTAGGGCTGATGCTACCCCTAACCCTAACCCTAGCACTCTCCTAGGGCTGAGGCTAACCCTAACCCTAACACTATCCTAGGGATGATGCTAACACTAACCCTAACCCTACCGCTATACTAGGACTGATTCTAACCCTAACCCTAACCCTAACACTATCCTAGGGCTGATGCTCACCCTACCCCAAACCCTAACACTCTCCTAGGGCTGAGGCTAACCCTAACCCTAACACTATCCTAGGGCTGATGCTAACCCTATCCCTAACCCTAACACTCTCCTAGGGCTGAGGCTAACCCTAACCCTAACACTATCCTAGGGCTGATGCTACCCCTAACCCTAACCCTAACACTATCCTAGGGCTGATGCTAACCCTAACCCTAACCCTAACACTATCCTAGGGCTGATGCTAACTCTAACCCTAACACAATCCTAGGGCTGATGCTAACCCTAACCCTAACCCTAACACTATCCTAGGCCTGATGCTAACTCTAACCCTAACCCTAACACTATCCTAGGGGTGATGCTAACACTAACCCTAACCCTTACACTATCCTAGGGCTGAGGCTAACCCTAACCCTAACCCTAACACTGTCCTAGGGCTGATGCTAACCCTAAACCTAACACTATCCTAGGCCTGATGATAACCCTAACCATAACCCTAACACTATTCTAGGGCTGATGCTGACCCTAACCATTACACTATCCTAGGGCTGATTCTAACCGTAACCCTAACCCTAACACTATCCTAGGGCTGATGCTAACCCTAACCCTAACACTATCCTAGGGCTGATGCTAACCGTAACCCTAACCCTAACACTCTCCTAGGGCTGAGGCTAACCCTAACCCTAACAGTATCTCTGGGCTGATACTAACCCTAACCCTAACCCTAACCCTAACACTATTCTAGGGCTGATGGTAAACCTAACAATAACCCTAACACTATCGTAGGGCTGATGCTAACCCTAACCCTAACACTATCCTAGGGCTCATGCTAACCCTAACCCTAACCCTAACACTCTCCTAGGGCTGAGGCTAACCCTAACCCTAACACTATCCTAGGGCTGATGCTAACCCTAACCCTAACCCTAACCCTATCCTAGGGCTGATTCTAACCCTAACCCTAACCCTAACACTATCCTAGGGCTGATGCTAACTCTTACCCTAACACTGTCCTAGGTCTGATGCTAACCCTAACCCTAACCCTAACACTATCCTAGGGCTGATGCTAACCCTAACCCTAACCCTAACCCTTTCCTAGGGTTGAAGCTAACCCTAACCCTAACACTATCCTAGGGCTGATGCTAACCCTATCCCTAACCCTCACACTCTCCTAGGGCTGAGGCTAACCCTAACTCCAACACTCTCCTAGGCCTGATGCTAACCCTAACCCTAACCCTAACACTACCCTAGGGCTGATGCTAACCCTAACCCTAACACTATCCTAGGGCTGATGCTAACCCTAACCCTAACACTATCCTAGGGCCGATGCTAACCCTAACCCTAATAGTATCCTAGGGCTGATGCTAAACCTAACCCTAACCCTAACACTATCCTAGGGCTGATGCTAACCCTAACCCTAACCCTAACACTATCCTAGTGCTGTTGCTAACCCTAACACTAACACTATCCTAGGCCTGATGCTAACCCTAACCTTAACCCTAACACTATCCTAGGGCAGATGCTAACCCTAACCCTAACACTATCCTAGGGCTGATGCTAACCCTAACCCTAACCCTAACACTATCCTAGTGCTGATGCTAACCCTAACACTAACACTATCCTAGGCCTGATGCTAACCCTAACTCTAACCCTAACACTATCCTAGGGCTGATGCTAACCCTAACCCTAATAATATGCTAGGGCTGATGCTAACACTAACCCTAACCCTAACACTATCCTAGGGCTGATGCTAACCCTAACCCTAATAATATGCTAGGGCTGATGCTAACACTAACCCTAACACTAACACTATCCTAGGGCTGATGCTAACCCTAACCCTAACACAATCCTAGGGCTGATGCTAACCCTAACCCTAACCCTAACACTATCCTAGGCCTGATGCTAACCCTAACCCTAACCCTAACACTATCCTAGGGGTGATGCAAACACTAACCCTAAACCTTACACTATCCTAGGGCTGAGGTTAACCCTAACCCTAACCCTAACACTATCCTAGGGCTGATGCTAACCCTAAACCTAACACTATCCTAGGCCTGATGATAACCCTAACCATAACCCTAACACTATTCTAGGGCTGATGCTGACCCTAACCATAACACTATCCTAGGGCTAATTCTAACCGTAACCCTAACCCTAACAGTATCCTAGGACTGATGCTAACCCTAACCCTAACACTATCCTAGGGCTGATGCTAACCGTAACCCTAACCCTAACACTCTCCTAGGGCTGAGGCTAACCCTAACCCTAACAGTATCTCAGGGCTGATACTAACCCTAACCCTAACCCTAACACTATCCTAGGGCTGATGGTAAACCTAACAATAACCCTAACACTATCCTAGGGCTGATGCTAACCCTAAACCTAACACTATCCTAGGGCTCATGCTAACCCTAACCCTAACCCTAACACTCTCCTAGGGCTGAGGCTAACCCTAACCCTAACACTATCCTAGGGCTGATGCTAACCCTAACCCTAACCCTAACCCTATCCTAGGGCTGATTCTAACCCTAACCCTAACCCTAACACTATCCTAGGGCTGATGCTATCTCTTACCCTAACACTGTCCTAGGTCTGATGCTAACCCTAACCCTAACCCTAACACTATCCTATTGCTGATGCTAACCCTAACCCTAACCCTAACCCTTTCCTAGGGTTGAGGCTAACCCTAACCCTAACACTATCCTAGGGCTGATGCTAACCCTATCCCTAACCCTAACACTCTCCTAGGGCTGAGGCTAACCCTAACCCTAACACTATCCTAGGCCTGATGCTAACCCTAACCCTAACCCTAACACTATCCTAGGGCTGATGCTAACCCTAACCCTAACACTATCCTAGGGCTGATGCTAACCCTAACCCTAACACTATCCTAGGGCCGATGCTAACCCTAACCCTAAGAGTATCCTAGGGCTGATGCTAACCCTAACCCTCACCCTAACACTATCCTAGGGCTGATGCTAACCCTAACCCTAACCCTAACACTATCCTAGTGCTGATGCTAACCCTAACACTAACACTATCCTAGGCCTGATGCTAACCCTAACCTTAACCCTAACACTATCCTAGGGCTGATGCTAACCCTAACCCTAACACTATCCTAGGGCTGATGCTAACCCTAACCCTAACCCTAACACTATCCTAGGGCTGATGCTAACCCTAACACTAACACTATCCTAGGCCTGATGCTAACCCTAACTCTAACCCTAACACTATCCTAGGGCTGATGCTAACCCTAACCCTAATAATATGCTAGGGCTGATGCTAACACTAACCCTAACCCTAACACTATCCTAGGGCTGATGATAACCCTAACCCTAACCCTAACACTATCCTAGGGCTGATACTAACCCTAACCCTAACACTATCCTAGGCCTGATGATAACCCTAACCCTAACCCTAACACTATCCTAGGGCTGATGATAACCCTAACCCTAACACTATCCTAGGCCTGATGCTAACCATAACCATAACTCTAACACTATCCTAGGGCTGATGCTAACCCTAACCCTAACACTATCCTAGGGCTGATGCTAACCCTAACCCTAACCCTAACACTATCCTAGGGCTGATGCTAAACCTAACCCTAACACTATCATAGGCCTGATGATAACCCTAACCCTAACCCTAACACTATCCTAGGGCTGATGCTAACCCTAACCCTAACACTATTATAGGCCTGATGCTAACCCTAACCGTAACCCTAACACTATCCTAGGCTTGATGCTAACCCTAACCCTAACACTATCCTAGGGCTGATGCTAACCCTAACCCTAACCCTAACACTATCCTAGGGCTGATGCTAACCCTAACCCTAACACTATCCTAGGCCTGATGATAACCCTAACCCTAACCCTAACACTATCCTAGGTTTTATGTTAACCCTAACCCTAACACTATCCTAGGGCTGATGCTAACCCTAACCCTACCACTATCCTGGGCCTGATGCTAACCCTAACCCTAACCCTAACACTATCCTAGGGCTGATGCTAAACCTAACAATAACCCTAACACTATCCTAGGGCTGATGCTAACCCTAACCCTAACACTATCCTAGGGCTCATGCTAACCCTAATCCCCACCCTAACACTCTCCTACGGCTGAGGCTAACCCTAATCCTAACACTATCCTAGGGCTAATGCTAACCCTAACCCTAACACTAACCCTATCCTAGGGCTGATTCTAACCCTAACCCTAACCCTAACACTATCCTAGGGCTGATGCTAACTCTTACCCTAACGCTGTCCTAGGGCTGATGCTAACCCTAACCCTAAACCTAACACTATCCTAGGGCTGATGCTAACCCTAACCCTAACCCTAACCCTTTCCTATGGTTGAGGCTAACCCTAACCCTAACACTATCCTAGGGCTGATGCTAACCCTATCCCTAACCCTAACACTCTCCTAGGGCTGAGGCTAACCCTAACCCTAACACTATCCTAGGCCTGATGCTAACCCTAACCCTAACCCTAACACTATCCTAGGGCTGATGCTAACCCTAACCCTAACACTATCCTAGGGCTGATGCTAACCCTAACCCTAACACTATCCTAGGGCTGATGCTAACCCTAACCCTAACAGTATCCTAGGGCTGATGCTAACCCTATCCCTAACACTAACACTATCCTAGGGCTGATGCTAACCCTAACCCTAACCCTAACACTATCCTAGTGCTGATGCTAACCCTAAAACTAACACTATCCTAGGCCTGATGCTAACCCTAACCCTAACCCTAACACTATCCTAGGGCTGATGCTAACCGTAACCCTAACACTATCCTAGGGCTGATGCTAACCCTAACCCTAACCCTAACACTATCCTAGTGCTGATGCAAACCCTAACACTAACACTATCCTAGGCCTGATGCTAACCCTAACTCTAACCCTAACACTATCCTAGGGCTGATGCTAACCCTAACCCTAATAATATGCTAGGGCTGATGCTAACCCTAACCCTAACCCTAACACTATCCTAGGGCTGATGCTAACCCTAACCCTAACCCTAACACTATCCTAGGGCTGATGCTAACCCTAACCCTAACACTATCCTAGGCCTGATGCTAACCCTAACCGTAACCCTAACACTATCCTAGGCTTGATGATAACCCTAACCCTAACACTATCCTAGGGCTGATGCTAACCCTAACCCTAACCCTAACACTATCCTAGGGCTGATGCTAACCCTAACCCTAACACTATCCTAGGCCTGATGCTAATCCTAAGACTAACACTATCCTAGGGCTAATGCTAACCCTAACCCTAACCCTAACACTATCCTAGGGCTGATGCTAACCCTAACCCTAACCCTAACACTATCCTAGGCCTGATGCTAACCCTAACCGTAACCCTAACACTATCCTAGGCTTGATGCTAACCCTAACCCTAACACTATCCTAGGGCTGATGCTAACCCTAACCCTAACCCTAACAGTATCCTAGGGCTGATGCTAACCCTAACCGTAACCCTAACACTATCCTAGGGCTGCTGCTTACCCTAACGCTAACCCTAACACTATCCTTGAACTGATGCTAACCCTATCCCTAACCCTAACACTATCCTAGGCCTGATGATAACCCTAACCCTAACCCTAACACTATCCTAGGGTTAATGTTAACCCTAACCCTAACACTATCCTAGGGCTGATGCTAACCCTAACCCTAACACTATCCTAGGCCTGATGCTAACACTAAACCTAACCCTAACACTATCCTAGGGCTGATGCTAACCCTAACCCTAACACTATCCTAGGGCTGATGCTAACCCTAACCCTAACCCTAACACTATCCTAGGGCTGATGCTAACCCTAACCCTAACACTACCCTAGGCCTGATGATAACCCTAACCCTAACCCTAACACTATCCTAGGGCTGATGCTAACCCTAACCCTAACACTATCCTAGGGCTGATTCTATCCCTAATCCTAACCCTAACAGTATCCTAGGGCTGATGCTAACTCTAACGCTAACCCTAACACTATCCTTGAACTGATGCTAACCCTAACCCTAACCCTAACACTATCCTAGGCCTGATGATAACCCTAACCCTAACCCTAACACTATCCTAGGGTTTATGTTAACCTTAACCCTAACACTATCCTAGGGCTGATGCTAACCCTAACCCTAAGCCTAACAATATCCTAGGGCTGATGCTAACCCTAACCCTAATAATATCCTAGGGCTGATGCTAACCCTAACCCTAACCCTAACACTATCCTAGGGCTGATGCTAACTCTAACCCTAACACAATCCTAGGGCTGATGCTAACCCTAACCCTAACCCTAACACTATCCTAGGCCTGACGCTAACTCTAACCCTAACCCTAACACTATCCTAGGGGTGATGCTAACACTAACCCTAACCCTTACACTATCCTAGGGCTGAGGCTAACCCTAACCCTAACCCTAACACTATCCTAGGGCTGATGCTAACCCTAAACCTAACACTATCCTAGGCCTCATGATAACCCTAACCACAACCCTAACACTATTCTAGGGCTGTGCTGACCCTAACCATTACACTATCCTAGGGCTGATTCTAACCGTAACCCTAACCCTAACACTATCCTAGGGCTGATGCTAACCCTAACCCTAACACTATCCTAGGGCTGATGCTAACCGTAACCCTAACCCTAACACTCTCCTAGGGCTGAGGCTAACCCTAACCCTAACAGTATCTCAGGGCTGATACTAACCCTAACCCTAACCCTAACCCTAACACTATTCTAGGGCTGATGGTAAACCTAACAATAACCCTAACACTATCGTAGGGCTGATGCTAACCCTAACCCTAACACTATCCTAGGGCTAATGCTAACCCTAACCCTAACCCTAACACTCTCCTAGGGCTGAGGCTAACCCTAACCCTAACACTATCCTAGGGCTGATGCTAACCCTAACCCTAACCCTAACCCTATCCTAGGGCTGATTCTAACCCTAACCCTAACCCTAACACTATCCTAGGGCTGATGCTAACTCTTACCCTAACACTGTCCTAGGTCTGATGCTAACCCTAACCCTAACCCTAACACTAGCCTAGGGCTGATGCTAACCCTAACCCTAACCCTAACCCTTTCCTAGGGTTGAAGCTAACCCTAACCCTAACACTATCCTAGGGCTGATGCTAACCCTATCCCTAACCCTAACACTCTCCTAGGGCTGAGGCTAACCCTAACCCCAACACTCTCCTAGGCCTGATGCTAACCCTAACCCTAACCCTAACACTACCCTAGGGCTGATGCTAACCCTAACCCTAACACTATCCTAGGGCTGATGCTAACCCTAACCCTAACACTATCCTAGGGCCGATGCTAACCCTAACCCTAACAGTATCCTAGGGCTGATGCTAAACCTAACCCTAACCCTAACACTATCCTAGGGCTGATGCTAACCCTAACCCTAACCCTAACACTATCCTAGTGCTGTTGCTAACCCTAACACTAACACTATCCTAGGCCTGATGCTAACCCTAACCTTAACCCTAACACTATCCTAGGGCAGATGCTAACCCTAACCCTAACACTATCCTAGGGCTGATGCTAACCCTAACCCTAACCCTAACACTATCCTAGTGCTGATGCTAACCCTAACACTAACACTATCCTAGGCCTGATGCTAACCCTAAATCTAACCCTAACACTATCCTAGGCCTGATGCTAACCCTAACCCTAATAATATGCTAGGGCTGATGCTAACACTAACCCTAACCCTAACACTATCCTAGGGCTGATGCTAACCCTAACCCTAATAATATGCTAGGGCTGATGCTAACACTAACCCTAACACTAACACTATCCTAGGGCTGATGCTAACCCTAACCCTAACACTATCCTAGGGCTGATGCTAACCCTAACCCTAACCCTAACACTATCCTAGGCCTGATGATAACCCTAACCCTAACCCTAACACTATCCTAAGGCTGATGCTAACCCTAACCCTAACACTATTCTAGGGCTGATGCTAACCTTAATGCTAACCCTAACAGTATCCTAGGGCTGATGCTAACTCTAACGCTAACCCTAACACTATCCTTGAACTGATGTTAAGCCTAACCCTAACCCTAACACTATCCTAGGCCTGATGATAACCCTAACCATAACCCTAACACTATCCTAGGGTTTATGTTAACCCTAACCCTAACACTATCCTAGGGCTGATGCTAACCCTAACCCTAACCCTAACACTATCCTAGGGCGGATGCTAACCCTAACCCTAACCCTAACACTATCCTAGGGCTGATGCTAACCCTAACCCTAACACTATCCTAGGGCTGATGCTACCCCTAACCCTAACCCTAGCACTCTCCTAGGGCTGAGGCTAACCCTAACCCTAACACTATCCTAGGGATGATGCTAACCCTAACCCTAACCCTACCGATATACTAGGACTGATTCTAACCCTAACCCTAACCCTAACACTATCCTAGGGCTGATGCTCACCCTACCCCAAACCCTAACACTCTCCTAGGGCTGAGGCTAACCCTAACCCTAACACTATCCTAGGGCTGATGCTAACCCTATCCCTAACCCTAACACTCTCCTAGGGCTGAGGCTAACCCTAACCCTAACACTATCCTAGGGCTGATGCTACCCCTAACCCTAACCCTAACACTATCCTAGGGCTGATGCTAACCCTATCCCTAACCCTAACACTATCCTAGGGCTGATGCTAACTCTAACCCTAACACAATCCTAGGGCTGATGCTAACCCTAACCCTAACCCTAACACTATCCTAGGCCTGATGCTAACCCTAACCCTAACCCTAACACTATCCTAGGGGTGATGCTAACACTAACCCTAACCCTTACACTATCCTAGGGCTGAGGCTAACCCTAACCCTAACCCTAACACTATCCTAGGGCTGATGCTAACCCTAAACCTAACACTATCCTAGGCCTGATGATAACCCTAACCATAACCCTAACACTATTCTAGGGCTGATGCTGACCCTAACCTTAACACTATCCTAGGGCTAATTCTAACCGTAACCCTAACCCTAACACTCTCCTAGGACTGATGCTAACCCTAACCCTAACACTATCCTAGGGCTGATGCTAACCGTAACCCTAACCCTAACACTCTCCTTGGGCTGAGGCTAACCCTAACCCTAACAGTATCTCAGGGCTGATACTAACCCTAACCCTAACCCTAACACTATCCTAGGGCTGATGGTAAACCTAACAATAACCCTAACACTATCCTAGGGCTGATGCTAACCCTAAACCTAACACTATCCTAGGGCTCATGCTAACCCTAACCCTAACCCTAACACTCTCCTAGGGCTGAGGCTAACCCTAACCCTAACACTATCCTAGGGCTGATGCTAACCCTAACCCTAACCCTAACCCTATCCTAGGGCTGATTCTAACCCTAACCCTAACCCTAACACTATCCTAGGGCTGATGCTATCTCTTACCCTAACACTGTCCTAGGTCTGATGCTAACCCTAACCCTAACCCTAACACTATCCTATTGCTGATGCTAACCCTAACCCTAACCCTAACCCTTTCCTAGGGTTGAGGCTAACCCTAACACTAACACTATCCTAGGGCTGATGCTAACCCTATCCCTAACCCTAACACTCTCCTAGGGCTGAGGCTAACCCTAACCCTAACACTATCCTAGGCCTGATGCTAACCCTAACCCTAACCCTAACACTATCCTAGGGCTGATGCTAACCCTAACCCTAACACTATCCTAGGGCTGATGCTAACCCTAACCCTAACACTATCCTAGGGCCGATGCTAACCCTAACCCTAACAGTATCCTAGGGCTGATGCTAACCCTAACCCTCACCCTAACACTATCCTAGGGCTGATGCTAACCCTAACCCTAACCCTAACACTATCCTAGTGCTGATGCTAACCCTAACACTAACACTATCCTAGGCCTGATGCTAACCCTAACCTTAACCCTAACACTATCCTAGGGCTGATGCTAACCCTAACCCTAACACTATCCTAGGGCTGATGCTAACCCTAACCCTAACCCTAACACTATCCTAGTGCTGATGCTAACCCTAACACTAACACTATCCTAGGCCTGATGCTAACCCTAACTCTAACCCTAACACTATCCTAGGGCTGATGCTAACCCTAACCCTAATAATATGCTAGGGCTGATGCTAACACTAACCCTAACCCTAACACTATCCTAGGGCTGATGCTAACCCTAACCCTAACCCTAACACTATCCTAGGGCTGATACTAACCCTAACCCTAACACTATCCTAGGCCTGATGATAACCCTAACCCTAACCCTAACACTATCCTAGGGCTGATGATAACCCTAACCC
Source organism: Lemur catta (assembly GCF_020740605.2). Lineage (NCBI taxonomy): Eukaryota > Metazoa > Chordata > Mammalia > Primates > Lemuridae > Lemur > Lemur catta. The sequence continues at coordinate 730,197 of NW_025423853.1, read as the reverse complement.
TAACACTATCCTAGGCCTGATGCTAACCATAACCATAACTCTAACACTATCCTAGGGCTGATGCTAACCCTAACCCTAACACTATCCTAGGGCTGATGCTAACCCTAACCCTAACCCTAACACTATCCTAGGGCTGATGCTAAACCTAACCCTAACACTATCATAGGCCTGATGATAACCCTAACCCTAACCCTAACACTATCCTAGGGCTGATGCTAACCCTAACCCTAACACTATTATAGGCCTGATGCTTACCCTATCCGTAACCCTAACACTATCCTAGGCTTGATGCTAACCCTAACCCTAACACTATCCTAGGCCTGATGCTAACCGTAACCCTAACCCTAACACTATCCTAGGGCTGATGCTAACCCTAACCCTAACACTATCCTAGGCCTGATGATAACCCTAACCCTAACCCTAACACTATCCTAGGTTTTATGTTAACCCTAACCCTAACACTATCCTAGGGCTGATGCTAACCCTAACCCTACCACTATCCTGGGCCTGATGCTAACCCTAACCCTAACCCTAACACTATCCTAGGGCTGATGCTAAACCTAACAATAACCCTAACACTATCCTAGGGCTGATGCTAACCCTAACCCTAACACTATCCCAGGGCTCATGCTAACCCTAATCCCCACCCTAACACTCTCCTAGGGCTGAGGCTAACCCTAACCCTAACACTATCCTAGGGCTAATGCTAACCCTAACCCTAACACTAACCCTATCCTAGGGCTGATTCTAACCCTAACCCTAACCCTAACACTATCCTAGGGCTGATGCTAACTCTTACCCTAACGCTGTCCTAGGGCTGAGGCTAACCCTAACCCTAAACCTAACACTATCCTAGGGCTGATGCTAACCCTAACCCTAACCCTAACCCTTTCCTATGGTTGAGGCTAACCCTAACCCTAACACTATCCTAGGGCTGATGCTAACCCTATCCCTAACCCTAACACTCTCCTAGGGCTGAGGCTAACCCTAACCCTAACACTATCCTAGGCCTGATGCTAACCCTAACCCTAACCCTAACACTATCCTAGGGCTGATGCTAACCCTAACCCTAACACTATCCTAGGGCTGATGCTAACCCTAACCCTAACACTATCCTAGGGCTGATGCTAACCCTAACCCTAACAGTATCCTAGGGCTGATGCTAACCCTAACCCTAACCCTAACACTATCCTAGGGCTGATGCTAACCCTAACCCTAACCCTAACACTATCCTAGTGCTGATGCTAACCCTAAAACTAACACTATCCTAGGCCTGATGCTAACCCTAACCCTAACCCTAACACTATCCTAGGGCTGATGCTAACCCTAACCCTAACACTATCCTAGGGCTGATGCTAACCCTAACCCTAACCCTAACACTATCCTAGTGCTGATGCAAACCCTAACACTAACACTATCCTAGGCCTGATGCTAACCCTAACTCTAACCCTAACACTATCCTAGGGCTGATGCTAACCCTAACCCTAATAATATGCTAGGGCTGATGCTAACCCTAACCCTAACCCTAACACTATCCTAGGGCTGATGCTAACCCTAACCCTAACCCTAACACTATCCTAGGGCTGATGCTAAACCTAACCCTAACACTATCATAGGCCTGATGATAACCCTAACCCTAACCCTAACACTATCCTAGGGCTGATGCTAACCCTAACCCTAACACTATCCTAGGCCTGATGCTAACCCTAACCGTAACCCTAACACTATCCTAGGCTTGATGATAACCCTAACCCTAACACTATCCTAGGGCTGATGCTAACCCTAACCCTAACCCTAACACTATCCTAGGGCTGATGCTAACCCTAACCCTAACACTATCCTAGGCCTGATGCTAATCCTAAGACTAACACTATCCTAGGGCTAATGCTAACCCTAACCCTAACCCTAACACTATCCTAGGGCTGATGCTAACCCTAACCCTAACCCTAACACTATCCTAGGCCTGATGCTAACCCTAACCGTAACCCTAACACTATCCTAGGCTTGATGCTAACCCTAACCCTAACACTATCCTAGGGCTGATGCTAACCCTAACCCTAACCCTAACAGTATCCTAGGGCTGATGCTAACCCTAACCGTAACCCTAACACTATCCTAGGCCTGATGATAACCCTAACCCTAACCCTAACACTATCCTAGGGTTAATGTTAACCCTAACCCTAACACTATCCTAGGGCTGATGCTAACCCTAACCCTAACACTATCCTAGGCCTGATGCTAACACTAAACCTAACCCTAACACTATCCTAGGGCTGATGCTAACCCTAACCCTAACACTATCCTAGGGCTGATGCTAACCCTAACCCTAACCCTAACACTATCCTAGGGCTGATGCTAACCCTAACCCTAACACTACCCTAGGCCTGATGATAACCCTAACCCTAACCCTAACACAATCCTAGTGCTGATGCTAACCCTAACCCTAACACTATCCTAGGGCTGATTCTATCCCTAATCCTAACCCTAACAGTATCCTAGGGCTGATGCTAACTCTAACACTAACCCTAACACTATCCTTGAACTGATGCTAACCCTAACCCTAACCCTAACACTATCCTAGGCCTGATGATAACCCTAACCCTAACCCTAACACTATCCTAGGGTTTATGTTAACCTTAACCCTAACACTATCCTAGGGCTGATGCTAACCCTAACCCTAAGCCTAACAATATCCTAGGGCGGATGCTAACCCTAACACTAACACTATCCTAGGCCTGGTCCTAACCCTAACCCTAATCCTAACACTATCCTAGGGCTGATGCTAACCCTAACCCTAATAATATCCTAGGGCTGATGCTAACCCTAACCCTAACACTAACACTATCCTAGGGCTGATGCTAACCTTAACCCTAACCCTAACAGTATCCTAGGGCTGATGCTAAACCTAACCCTAACCCTAACACTATCCTAGGCCTGATGCTAACCCTATCCCTAACCATTACACTCTCCTAGGGCTGAGGCTAACCCTAACCCTAACACTATCCTAGGGCTGACGCTAACCCTAACCCTAACCCTAACACTATCCTAGGGTTGATGCTAACCCTAACCCTAACACTATCCTAGGGCTGATGCTAACCCTAACCCTAACCCTAACACTATCCTAGGGCTGATGCTAACCCTAACCCTAACACTATCCTAGGGCTGATGCTAACCCTAACACTAACACTATCCTAGGGCTGATGCTAAACCTAACCCTACCACTAGCACTATCCTAGGGCTGATGTTAACCATAACCCTACCCCTAACACTATCCTAGGGCTGATGCTAACCCTAACCCTAACCCTAACACTATCCTAAGGCTGATGGTAACCCTAACACTAACACTATCCTAAGCCTGGTGCTAACCCTATCTCTAACCCTAACACTATTCTAGGGCTGATGCTAACCCTAACCGTAATAATATCCTAGGGCTGATGCTAACAATAACCCTAACCCTAACACTATCCTAGGGCTGATACTAACCCTAACCCTAACACTATCCTAGGCCTGATGATAACCCTGACCCTAACCCTAACACTATCCTAGGGCTGATGATAACCCTAACCCTAACACTATCCTAGGCCTGATGCTAACCCTAACCCTAACCCTAACACTATCCTAGGGCTGATGCTAACCCTAACCCTAACCCTAACACTATCCTAAGGCTGATGCTAACCCTAACACTAACACTATCGTAGGCTTGGTGCTAACCCTAACCCTAACCCTAACACTATCCTAGGGCTGATGCTAACCCTAACCCTAATAATATCCTAGGGCTGATGCTAACCCTAACCCTAACCCTAACACTATCCTAGGGCTGATGCTAACCCTAACCCTAACCCTAAAACTATCCTAGTCCTGATGCTAACCCTATCCCTAACCAGAACACTCTCCTAGGGCTGAGGCTAACCCTAACCCTAACACTATCCTAGGGCTGACGCTAACCCTAACCCTAACACTATCCTAGGGCTGATGCTAACCCTAACCCTAACCCTAACACTATTCTAGGGCTGATGCTAACCCTAACCCTAACACTATCCTAGGGCTGAAGCTAACCCTAACCCTAACCCTAACACTATCCTCGGGCTGATGCTAACCCTAACCCTAACACTATCCTAGGGCTGATGCTAACCCTAACCCTAACATTATCCCAGGGCTGATGCTAACCCTAACCCTAACACTATCCTAGGGCTGATGCTAACCCTAACCCTAACACTAACACTATCCTAGGGCTGATGCTAACCCTAACCCTAACCCTAACACTATCCTAGGCCTTATGCTAACCCTAACCCTAACCCTAACACTATCCTATGGCTGATGTTAACCCTAACCCTAACACTATCCTAGGGCTGATGCTAACCCTAACCCTAACCCTAACACTATCCTAGGGCTGATGCTAATCCTAACCCTAACACTATCCTAGGGCTGACGCTAACCCTAACCCTAACCCTAACATTATCCTAGGGCTGATGCTAACCCTAACCCTAACACTATCCTAGGGCTGATGCTAACCCTAACCCTAACACTATCCTAGGGCTGATGCTAACCCTAACCCTAACACTATCCTAGGGCTGATGCTAACCCTAACCCTACCCCTAACACTATGCTAGGGCTGATGCTAACCCTAACCCTAACTCTAACACTATCCTAGGGCTGAGGCTAACCCTAACCCTAACACTATCCTAGGGCTGATGCTAACCCTAACCCTAACCCTAACACTATCCTAAGGCTGATGGTAACCCTAACACTAACAATATCCTAAGCCTGGTGCTAACCCTAACTCTAACCCTAACACTATCCTAGGGCTGATGCTAACCCTAACCCTAATAATATCCTAGGGCTGATGCTAACACTAACCCTAACCCTAACACTATCCTAGGGCTGATGCTAACCCTAACCCTAACCCTAACACTATCCTAGGGGTGATGCTAACCCTAACCCTAACACTATCATAGGCCTGATGATAACACTAACCCTAACCCTAACACTATCCTAGGGCTGATGCTAACCCTAACCCTAACACTATCCTAGGCCTGATGCTAACCGTAACCCTAACCCTAACACTATCCTAGGGCTGATGCTATCCCTAACCCTAACACTATCCTAGGGCTGATGCTAACCCTAACCCTAACCCTAACACTATCCTAGGGCTGATGCTAACCCTAACCCTAACACTATCCTTGGCCTGATGATAACCCTAACCCTAACCCTAACACTATCCTAGGGCTGATGATAACCCTAACCCTAACAGTATCCCAGGGCTGATGCTAACCCTAACCCTAACCCTAACACTATCCTAGGCCTGATGCTAACCCTAACCCTAACCCTAACACTATCCTAGGGCTGATGCTATCCCTAACCCTAACACTATCCTAGGGATGATGCTAACCCTAACCCTAACCCTAACACTATCCTAGGGATGATGCTAACCCTAACCCTAACACTATCCTAGGCCTGATGCTAACCCTAACCGTAACCCTAACACTATCCTAGGCTTGATGCCAACCCTAACCCTAACACTATCCTAGGGCTGATGCTAACCCTAACCCTAACCCTAACACTATCCTAGGGCTGATTCTAACCCTAACCCTAACACTATCCTAGGCCTGATGATAACCCTCACCCTAACCCTAACACTATCCTAGGGCTGATGCTAACCCTAAGACTAACACTATCCTAGGGCTAATGCTAACCCTAACCCTAACCCTAACACTATCCTAGGGCTGATGCTAACCCTAACCCTAACCCTAACACTATCCTAGGCCTGATGCTAACCCTAACCGTAAACCTAACACTATCCTAGGCTTGATGCTAACCCTAACCCTAACACTATCCTAGGGCTGATGCTAACCCTAACCCTAACCCTAACAGTATCCTAGGGCTGATGCTAACCCTAACCCTAACCCTAACACTATCCTAGGGCTGCTGCTAACCCTAACGCTAACCCTAACACTATCCTTGAACTGATGCTAACCCTAACCCTAACCCTAACACTATCCTAGGCCTGATGATAACCCTAACCCTAACCCTAACACTATCCTAGGGTTTATGTTAACCCTAACCCTAACACTATCCTAGGGCTGATGCTAACCCTAACCCTAACACTATCCTAGGCCTGATGCTAACACTAAACCTAACCCTAACACTATCCTAGGGCTGATGCTAACCCTAACCCTAACACTATCCTAGGGCTGATGCTAACCCTAACCCTAACCCTAACACTATCCTAGGGCTGATGCTAACCCTAACCCTAACACTACCCTAGGCCTGATGATAACCCTAACCCTAACCCTAACACTATCCTAGGGCTGATGCTAACCCTAACCCTAACACTATCCTAGGGCTGATTCTATCCCTAATCCTAACCCTAACAGTATCCTAGGGCTGATGCTAACTCTAACGCTAACCCTAACACTATCCTTGAACTGATGCTAACCCTAACCCTAACCCTAACACTATCCTAGGCCTGATGATAACCCTAACCCTAACCCTAACACTATCCTAGGGTTTATGTTAACCTTAACCCTAACACTATCCTAGGGCTGATGCTAACCCTAACCCTAACCCTAACAATATCCTAGGGCGGATGCTAACCCTAACACTAACACTATCCTAGGCCTGGTCCTAACCCTAACCCTAATCCTAACACTATCCTAGGGCTGATGCTAACCCTAACCCTAATAATATCCTAGGGATGATGCTAACCCTAACCCTAACACTAACACTATCCTAGGGCTGATGCTAACCCTAACCCTAACCCTAACAGTATCCTAGGGCTGATGCTAAACCTAACCCTAACCCTAACACTATCCTAGGCCTGATGCTAACCCTATCCCTAACCATAACACTCTCCTAGGGCTGAGGCTAACCCTAACCCTAACACTATCCTAGGGCTGATGCTAACCCTAACCCTAACCCTAACACTATCCTAGGGTTGATGCTAACCCTAACCCTAACACTATCCTAGGGTTGATGCTAACCCTAACCCTAACACTATCCTAGGCCTGATGCTAACCCTAACCGTAACCCTAACACTATCCTAGGCTTGATGCTAACCCTAACCCTAACACTATCCTAGGGCTGATGCTAACCCTAACCCTAACCCTAACACTATCCTAGGGCTGATGCTAACCCTAACCCTAACACTACCCTAGGCCTGATGATAACCCTAACAATAACCCTAACAGTATCCTAGGGCTGATGCTAACCCTAACCCTAACACTATCCTAGGGCTGATGCTAACCCTAATCCTAACCCTAACACTATCCTAGGGCTGATGCTAACCCTAACGCTAACCCTAACACTATCCTTGAACTGATGCTAACCCTAACCCTAACCCTAACACTATCCTAGGCCTGATGATTACCCTAAACCTAACCCTAACACTATCCTAGGGTTTATGTTAACCCTAACCCTAACACTATCCTACGGCTTATGCTAACCCTAACCCTAACCCTAACAATATCCTAGGGCTGATGCTAACCCTAAGCCTAACACTATCCTAGGCCTTATGCTAACCCTAACCCTAACCATAACACTATCCTATGGCTGATGTTAACCCTAACCCTAACACTATCCTAGGGCTGATGCTAACCCTAACCCTAACCCTAACACTATCCTAGGGCTGATGCTAATCCTAACCCTAACACTATCCTAGGGCTGACGCTAACCCTAACCCTAACCCTAACATTATCCTAGGGCTGATGCTAACCCTAACCCTAACACTATCCTAGGGCTGATGCTAACCCTAACCCTAACACTATCCTAGGGCTGATGCTAACCCTAACCCTAACACTATCCTAGGGCTGATGCTAACCCTAACCCTACCCCTAACACTATGCTAGGGCTGATGCTAACCCTAACCCTAACTCTAACACTATCCTAGGGCTGAGGCTAACCCTAACCCTAACACTATCCTAGGGCTGATGCTAACCCTAACCCTAACCCTAACACTATCCTAAGGCTGATGGTAACCCTAACACTAACAATATCCTAAGCCTGGTGCTAACCCTAACTCTAACCCTAACACTATCCTAGGGCTGATGCTAACCCTAACCCTAATAATATCCTAGGGCTGATGCTAACACTAACCCTAACCCTAACACTATCCTAGGGCTGATGCTAACCCTAACCCTAACCCTAACACTATCCTAGGGGTGATGCTAACCCTAACCCTAACACTATCATAGGCCTGATGATAACACTAACCCTAACCCTAACACTATCCTAGGGCTGATGCTAACCCTAACCCTAACACTATCCTAGGCCTGATGCTAACCCTAACCCTAACCCTAACACTATCCTAGGGCTGATGCTATCCCTAACCCTAACACTATCCTAGGGCTGATGCTAACCCTAACCCTAACCCTAACACTATCCTAGGGCTGATGCTAACCCTAACCCTAACACTATCCTTGGCCTGATGATAACCCTAACCCTAACCCTAACACTATCCTAGGGCTGATGATAACCCTAACCCTAACAGTATCCCAGGGCTGATGCTAACCCTAACCCTAACCCTAACACTATCCTAGGCTTGATGCTAACCCTAACCCTAACCCTAACACTATCCTAGGGCTGATGCTATCCCTAACCCTAACACTATCCTAGGGATGATGCTAACCCTAACCCTAACCCTAACACTATCCTAGGGATGATGCTAACCCTAACCCTAACACTATCCTAGGCCTGATGCTAACCCTAACCGTAACCCTAACACTATCCTAGGCTTGATGCCAACCCTAACCCTAACACTATCCTAGGGCTGATGCTAACCCTAACCCTAACCCTAACACTATCCTAGGGCTGATGCTAACCCTAACCCTAACACTATCCTAGGCCTGATGATAACCCTCACCCTAACCCTAACACTATCCTAGGGCTGATGCTAACCCTAAGACTAACACTATCCTAGGGCTAATGCTAACCCTAACCCTAACCCTAACACTATCCTAGGGCTGATGCTAACCCTAACCCTAACCCTAACACTATCCTAGGCCTGATGCTAACCCTAACCGTAAACCTAACACTATCCTAGGCTTGATGCTAACCCTAACCCTAACACTATCCTAGGGCTGATGCTAACCCTAACCCTAACCCTAACAGTATCCTAGGGCTGATGCTAACCCTAACCCTAACCCTAACACTATCCTAGGGCTGCTGCTAACCCTAACGCTAACCCTAACACTATCCTTGAACTGATGCTAACCCTAACCCTAACCCTAACACTATCCTAGGCCTGATGATAACCCTAACCCTAACCCTAACACTATCCTAGGGTTTATGTTAACCCTAACCCTAACACTATCCTAGGGCTGATGCTAACCCTAACCCTAACACTATCCTAGGCCTGATGCTAACACTAAACCTAACCCTAACACTATCCTAGGGCTGATGCTAACCCTAACCCTAACACTATCCTAGGGCTGATGCTAACCCTAACCCTAACCCTAACACTATCCTAGGGCTGATGCTAACCCTAACCCTAACACTACCCTAGGCCTGATGATAACCCTAACCCTAACCCTAACACTATCCTAGGGCTGATGCTAACCCTAACCCTAACACTATCCTAGGGCTGATTCTATCCCTAATCCTAACCCTAACAGTATCCTAGGGCTGATGCTAACTCTAACGCTAACCCTAACACTATCCTTGAACTGATGCTAACCCTAACCCTAACCCTAACACTATCCTAGGCCTGATGATAACCCTAACCCTAACCCTAACACTATCCTAGGGTTTATGTTAACCTTAACCCTAACACTATCCTAGGGCTGATGCTAACCCTAACCCTAACCCTAACAATATCCTAGGGCGGATGCTAACCCTAACACTAACACTATCCTAGGCCTGGTCCTAACCCTAACCCTAATCCTAACACTATCCTAGGGCTGATGCTAACCCTAACCCTAATAATATCCTAGGGATGATGCTAACCCTAACCCTAACACTAACACTATCCTAGGGCTGATGCTAACCCTAACCCTAACCCTAACAGTATCCTAGGGCTGATGCTAAACCTAACCCTAACCCTAACACTATCCTAGGCCTGATGCTAACCCTATCCCTAACCATAACACTCTCCTAGGGCTGAGGCTAACCCTAACCCTAACACTATCCTAGGGCTGATGCTAACCCTAACCCTAACCCTAACACTATCCTAGGGTTGATGCTAACCCTAACCCTAACACTATCCTAGGGCTGATGCTAACCCTAACGCTAACCCTAACACTATCCTAGGGCTGATGCTAACCCTAATCTTAACACTATCCCAGGGCTGATGCTAACCCTAACCCTAACCCTAACACTATCCTAGGGCTGATGCTAACCCTAACCCTAACACTATCCTAGGGCTGATGCTAACCCTAACACTAACACTATCCTAGGGCTGATGCTAAACCTAACCTTACCACTAGCACTATCCTAGGGCTGATGTTAACCATAACCCTACCCCTAACACTATCCTAGGGCTGATGCTAACCCTAACCCTAACACTATCCTAGGGCTGATGCTAACCCTAACCGTAATAATATCCTAGGGCTGATGCTAACAATAACCCTAACCCTAACACTATCCTAGGGCTGATGCTAACCCTAACCCTAACCCTAACACTATCCTAGGGCTGATACTAACCCAAACCCTAACACTATCCTAGGAATGATGATAACCCTGACCCTAACCCTAACACTATCCTAGGGCTGATGATAACCCTAACCCTAACACTATCCTAGGCCTGATGCTAACCCTAACCCTAACCCTAACACTATCCTAGGGCTGATGCTAACCCTAACCCTAACCCTAACACTATCCTAAGGCTGATGCTAACCCTAACACTAACACTATCGTAGGCTTGGTGCTAACCCTAACCCTAACCCTAACACTATCCTAGGGCTGATGCTAACCCTAACCCTAATAATATCCTAGGGCTGATGCTTACCCTAACCCTAACCCTAACACTATCCTAGGGCTGATGCTAACCCTAACCCTAACCCTAAAACTATCCTAGACCTGATGCTAACCCTATCCCTAACCAGAACACTCTCCTAGGGCTGAGGCTAACCCTAACCCTAACACTATCCTAGGGCTGACGCTAACCCTAACCCTAACACTATCCTAGGGCTGATGCTAACCCTAACCCTAACCCTAACACTATTCTAAGGCTGATGCTAACCCTAACCCTGACACTATCCTAGGGCTGAAGCTAACCCTAACCCTAACCCTAACACTATCCTCGGGCTGATGCTAACCCTAACCCTAACACTATCCTAGGGCTGATGCTAACCCTAACCCTAACATTATCCCAGGGCTGATGCTAACCCTAACCCTAACACTATCCTAGGGCTGATGCTAACCCTAACCCTAACACTAACACTATCCTAGGGCTGATGCTAACCCTAACCCTAACCCTAACACTATCCTAGAGCTGATGATAACCCTAACCCTAACCCTAACCCTAACCCTAATACTATCCTAGGGCTGATGATAACCCTAACCCTAACCATAACACTATCCTAGGGCTGATGCTAACCCTAACACTAACACTATCCTAGGGCTGATGCTAACCCTAACCCTAACCCTAACACTATCCTAGGGCTGATGCTAAACCTAACCCTAACACTATCCTAGGCCTGATGCTAACCATATCCCTAACCATAACACTCTCCTAGGGCTGAGGCTAACCCTAACCCTAACACTATCCTAGGGCTGATGCTAACCCTAACCGTAACCCTAACACTATCCTAGGCTTGATGCTAACCCTAACCCTAACACTATCCTAGGGCTGATGCTAACCCTAACCCTAACCCTAACACTATCCTAGGGCTGATGCTAACCCTAACCCTAACACTACCCTAGGCCTGATGATAACCCTAACAATAACCCTAACAGTATCCTAGGGCTGATGCTAAGCTAACCCTAACACTATCCTAGGGCTGATGCTAACCCTAATCCTAACCCTAACACTATCCTAGGGCTGATGCTAACCCTAACGCTAACCCTAACACTATCCTTGAACTGACGCTAACCCTAACCCTAACTCTAACACTATCCTAGGCCTGATGATTACCCTGAACCTAACCCTAACACTATCCTAGGGTTTATGTTAACCCTAACCCTAACACTATCCTACGGCTTATGCTAACCCTAACCCTAACCCTAACAATATCCTAGGGCTGATGCTAACCCTAACCCTAACACTATCCTAGGCCTTATGCTAACCCTAACCCTAACCCTAACACTATCCTATGGCTGATGTTAACCCTAACCCTAACACTATCCTAGGGCTGATGCTAACCCTAACCCTAACCCTAACACTATCCTAGGCCTGATGCTAACCCTATCCCTAACCATAACACTCTCCTAGGGCTGAGGCTAACACTAACCCTAACACTATCCTAGGGCTGACGCTAATCCTAACACTAACCCTAACACTATCCTAGGGTTGATGCTAACCCTAACCCTAACACTATCCTAGGGCTGATGCTAACCCTAACCCTAACCCTAACACTATCCTATGGCTGATGTTAACCCTAACCCTAACACTATCCTAGGGATGATGCTAACCCTAACCCTAACACTATCCTAGGCCTGATGCTAACCCTAACCGTAACCCTAACACTATCCTAGGCTTGATGCCAACCCTAACCCTAACACTATCCTAGGGCTGATGCTAACCCTAACCCTAACCCTAACACTATCCTAGGGCTGATGCTAACCCTAACCCTAACACTATCCTAGGCCTGATGATAACCCTCACCCTAACCCTAACACTATCCTAGGGCTGATGCTAACCCTAAGACTAACACTATCCTAGGGCTAATGCTAACCCTAACCCTAACCCTAACACTATCCTAGGGCTGATGCTAACCCTAACCCTAACCCAAACACTATCCTAGGCCTGATGCTAACCCTAACCGTAAACCTAACACTATCCTAGGCTTGATGCTAACCCTAACCCTAACACTATCCTAGGGCTGATGCTAACCCTAACCCTAACAGTAACAGTATCCTAGCGCTGATGCTAACCCTAACCCTAACCCTAACACTATCCTAGGGCTGCTGCTAACCCTAACGCTAACCCTAACACTATCCTTGAACTGATGCTAACCCTAACCCTAACCCTAACACTATCCTAGGCCTGATGATAACCCTAACCCTAACCCTAACACTATCCTAGGGTTTATGTTAACCTTAACCCTAACACTATCCTAGGGCTGATGCTAACCCTAACCCTAACACTATCCTAGTCCTGATGCTAACACTAAACCTAACCCTAACACTATCCTAGGGCTGATGCTAACCCTAACCCTAACACTATCCTAGGGCTGATGCTAACCCTAACCCTAACCCTAACACTATCCTAGGGCTGATGCTAACCCTAACCCTAACACTACCCTAGGCCTGATGATAACCCTAACCCTAACCCTAACACAATCCTAGGGCTGATGCTAACCCTAACCATAACACTATCCTAGGGCTGATTCTATCCCTAATCCTAACCCTAACAGTATCCTAGGGCTGATGCTAACTCTAACGCTAACCCTAACACTATCCTTGAACTGATGCTAACCCTAACCCTAACCCTAACACTATCCTAGGCCTGATGATAACCCTAACCCTAACCCTAACACTATCCTAGGGTTTATGTTAACCTTAACCCTAACACTATCCTAGGGCTGATGCTAACCATAACCCTAACCCTAACAATATCCTAGGGCGGATGCTAACCCTAACACTAACACTATCCTAGGCCTGGTCCTAACCCTAACCCTAATCCTAACACTATCCTAGGGCTGATGCTAACCCTAACCCTAATAATATCCTAGGGCTGATGCTAACCCTAACCCTAACACTAACACTATCCTAGGGCTGATGCTAACCCTAACCCTAACCCTAACAGTATCCTAGGGCTGATGCTAAACCTAACCCTAACCCTAACACTATCCTAGGCCTGATGCTAACCCTATCCCTAACCATAACACTCTCCTAGGGCTGAGGCTAACCCTAACCCTAACACTATCCTAGGGCTGATGCTAACCCTAACCCTAACCCTAACACTATCCTAGGGTTGATGCTAACCCTAACCCTAACACTATCCTAGGGCTGATGCTAACCCTAACGCTAACCCTAACACTATCCTAGGGCTGATGCTAACCCTAATCTTAACACTATCCCATGGCTGATGCTAACCCTAACCCTAACCCTAACACTATCCTAGGGCTGATGCTAACCCTAACCCTAACACTATCCTAGGGCTGATGCTAACCCTAACACTAACACTATCCTAGGGCTGATGCTAAACCTAACCCTACCACTAGCACTATCCTAGGGCTGATGTTAACCATAACCCTACCCCTAACACTATCCTAGGGCTGATGCTAACCCTAACCCTAACACTATCCTAGGGCTGATGCTAACCCTAACCGTAATAATATCCTAGGGCTGATGCTAACAATAACCCTAACCCTAACACTATCCTAGGGCTGATGCTAACCCTAACCCTAACCCTAACACTATCCTAGGGCTGATACTAACCCAAACCCTAACACTATCCTAGGCCTGATGATAACCCTGACCCTAACCCTAACACTATCCTAGGGCTGATGATAACCCTAACCCTAACACTATCCTAGGCCTGATGCTAACCCTAACCCTAACCCTAACACTATCCTAGGGCTGATGCTAACCCTAACCCTAACCCTAACACTATCCTAAGGCTGATGCTAACCCTAACACTAACACTATCGTAGGCTTGGTGCTAACCCTAACCCTAACCCTAACACTATCCTAGGGCTGATGCTAACCCTAACCCTAATAATATCCTAGGGCTGATGCTTACCCTAACCCTAACCCTAACACTATCCTAGGGCTGATGCTAACCCTAACCCTAACCCTAAAACTATCCTAGACCTGATGCTAACCCTATCCCTAACCAGAACACTCTCCTAGGGCTGAGGCTAACCCTAACCCTAACACTATCCTAGGGCTGACGCTAACCCTAACCCTAACACTCTCCTAGGGCTGATGCTAACCCTAACCCTAACCCTAACACTATTCTAAGGCTGATGCTAACCCTAACCCTGACACTATCCTAGGGCTGAAGCTAACCCTAACCCTAACCCTAACACTATCCTCGGGCTGATGCTAACCCTAACCCTAACACTATCCTAGGGCTGATGCTAACCCTAACCCTAACATTATCCCAGGGCTGATGCTAACCCTAACCCTAACACTATCCTAGGGCTGATGCTAACCCTAACCCTAACACTAACACTATCCTAGGGCTGATGCTAACCCTAACCCTAACCCTAACACTATCCTAGAGCTGATGATAACCCTAACCCTAACCCTAACCCTAACCCTAATACTATCCTAGGGCTGATGATAACCCTAACCCTAACCATAACACTATCCTAGGGCTGATGCTAACCCTAACACTAACACTATCCTAGGGCTGATGCTAACCCTAACCCTAACCCTAACACTATCCTAGGGCTGATGCTAAACCTAACCCTAACACTATCCTAGGCCTGATGCTAACCATATCCCTAACCATAACACTCTCCTAGGGCTGAGGCTAACCCTAACCCTAACACTATCCTAGGGCTGATGCTAACCCTAACCCTAACCCTAACACTATCCTAGGGCTGATGCTAACCCTAACCCTAACACTACCCTAGGCCTGATGATAACCCTAACAATAACCCTAACAGTATCCTAGGGCTGATGCTAACCCTAACCCTAACACTATCCTAGGGCTGATGCTAACCCTAATCCTAACCCTAACACTATCCTAGGGCTGATGCTAACCCTAACGCTAACCCTAACACTATCCTTGAACTGACGCTAACCCTAACCCTAACCCTAACACTATCCTAGGCCTGATGATTACCCTAAACCTAACCCTAACACTATCCTAGGGTTTATGTTAACCCTAACCCTAACACTATCCTACGGCTTATGCTAACCCTAACCCTAACCCTAACAATATCCTAGGGCTGATGCTAACCCTAACCCTAACACTATCCTAGGCCTTATGCTAACCCTAACCCTAACCCTAACACTATCCTATGGCTGATGTTAACCCTAACCCTAACACTATCCTAGGGCTGATGCTAACCCTAACCCTAACCCTAACACTATCCTAGGCCTGATGCTAACCCTATCCCTAACCATAACACTCTCCTAGGGCTGAGGCTAACACTAACCCTAACACTATCCTAGGGCTGACGCTAATCCTAACACTAACCCTAACACTATCCTAGGGTTGATGCTAACCCTAACCCTAACACTATCCTAGGGCTGATGCTAACCCTAACCCTAACCCTAACACTATCCTATGGCTGATGTTAACCCTAACCCTAACACTATCCTAGGGATGATGCTAACCCTAACCCTAACACTATCCTAGGCCTGATGCTAACCCTAACCGTAACCCTAACACTATCCTAGGCTTGATGCCAACCCTAACCCTAACACTATCCTAGGGCTGATGCTAACCCTAACCCTAACCCTAACACTATCCTAGGGCTGATGCTAACCCTAACCCTAACACTATCCTAGGCCTGATGATAACCCTCACCCTAACCCTAACACTATCCTAGGGCTGATGCTAACCCTAAGACTAACACTATCCTAGGGCTAATGCTAACCCTAACCCTAACCCTAACACTATCCCAGGGCTGATGCTAACCCTAACCCTAACCCAAACACTATCCTAGGCCTGATGCTAACCCTAACCGTAAACCTAACACTATCCTAGGCTTGATGCTAACCCTAACCCTAACACTATCCTAGGGCTGATGCTAACCCTAACCCTAACCCTAACACTATCCTAGGGCTGATACTAACCCAAACCCTAACACTATCCTAGGCCTGATGATAACCCTGACCCTAACCCTAACACTATCCTAGGGCTGATGATAACCCTAACCCTAACACTATCCTAGGCCTGATGCTAACCCTAACCCTAACCCTAACACTATCCTAGGGCTGATGCTAACCCTAACCCTAACCCTAACACTATCCTAAGGCTGATGCTAACCCTAACACTAACACTATCGTAGGCTTGGTGCTAACCCTAACCCTAACCCTAACACTATCCTAGGGCTGATGCTAACCCTAACCCTAATAATATCCTAGGGCTGATGCTTACCCTAACCCTAACCCTAACACTATCCTAGGGCTGATGCTAACCCTAACCCTAACCCTAAAACTATCCTAGACCTGATGCTAACCCTATCCCTAACCAGAACACTCTCCTAGGGCTGAGGCTAACCCTAACCCTAACACTATCCTAGGGCTGACGCTAACCCTAACCCTAACACTCTCCTAGGGCTGATGCTAACCCTAACCCTAACCCTAACACTATTCTAAGGCTGATGCTAACCCTAACCCTGACACTATCCTAGGGCTGAAGCTAACCCTAACCCTAACCCTAACACTATCCTCGGGCTGATGCTAACCCTAACCCTAACACTATCCTAGGGCTGATGCTAACCCTAACCCTAACATTATCCCAGGGCTGATGCTAACCCTAACCCTAACACTATCCTAGGGCTGATGCTAACCCTAACCCTAACACTAACACTATCCTAGGGCTGATGCTAACCCTAACCCTAACCCTAACACTATCCTAGAGCTGATGATAACCCTAACCCTAACCCTAACCCTAACCCTAATACTATCCTAGGGCTGATGATAACCCTAACCCTAACCATAACACTATCCTAGGGCTGATGCTAACCCTAACACTAACACTATCCTAGGGCTGATGCTAACCCTAACCCTAACCCTAACACTATCCTAGGGCTGATGCTAAACCTAACCCTAACACTATCCTAGGCCTGATGCTAACCATATCCCTAACCATAACACTCTCCTAGGGCTGAGGCTAACCCTAACCCTAACACTATCCTAGGGCTGATGCTAACCCTAACCGTAACCCTAACACTATCCTAGGCTTGATGCTAACCCTAACCCTAACACTATCCTAGGGCTGATGCTAACCCTAACCCTAACCCTAACACTATCCTAGGGCTGATGCTAACCCTAACCCTAACACTACCCTAGGCCTGATGATAACCCTAACAATAACCCTAACAGTATCCTAGGGCTGATGCTAACCCTAACCCTAACACTATCCTAGGGCTGATGCTAACCCTAATCCTAACCCTAACACTATCCTAGGGCTGATGCTAACCCTAACGCTAACCCTAACACTATCCTTGAACTGACGCTAACCCTAACCCTAACCCTAACACTATCCTAGGCCTGATGATTACCCTAAACCTAACCCTAACACTATCCTAGGGTTTATGTTAACCCTAACCCTAACACTATCCTACGGCTTATGCTAACCCTAACCCTAACCCTAACAATATCCTAGGGCTGATGCTAACCCTAACCCTAACACTATCCTAGGCCTTATGCTAACCCTAACCCTAACCCTAACACTATCCTATGGCTGATGTTAACCCTAACCCTAACACTATCCTAGGGCTGATGCTAACCCTAACCCTAACCCTAACACTATCCTAGGCCTGATGCTAACCCTATCCCTAACCATAACACTCTCCTAGGGCTGAGGCTAACACTAACCCTAACACTATCCTAGGGCTGACGCTAATCCTAACACTAACCCTAACACTATCCTAGGGTTGATGCTAACCCTAACCCTAACACTATCCTAGGGCTGATGCTAACCCTAACCCTAACCCTAACACTATCCTATGGCTGATGTTAACCCTAACCCTAACACTATCCTAGGGATGATGCTAACCCTAACCCTAACACTATCCTAGGCCTGATGCTAACCCTAACCGTAACCCTAACACTATCCTAGGCTTGATGCCAACCCTAACCCTAACACTATCCTAGGGCTGATGCTAACCCTAACCCTAACCCTAACACTATCCTAGGGCTGATGCTAACCCTAACCCTAACACTATCCTAGGCCTGATGATAACCCTCACCCTAACCCTAACACTATCCTAGGGCTGATGCTAACCCTAAGACTAACACTATCCTAGGGCTAATGCTAACCCTAACCCTAACCCTAACACTATCCCAGGGCTGATGCTAACCCTAACCCTAACCCAAACACTATCCTAGGCCTGATGCTAACCCTAACCGTAAACCTAACACTATCCTAGGCTTGATGCTAACCCTAACCCTAACACTATCCTAGGGCTGATGCTAACCCTAACCCTAACAGTAACAGTATCCTAGGGCTGATGCTAACCCTAACCCTAACCCTAACACTATCCTAGGGCTGCTGCTAACCCTAACGCTAACCCTAACACTATCCTTGAACTGATGCTAACCCTAACCCTAACCCTAACACTATCCTAGGCCTGATGATAACCCTAACCCTAACCCTAACACTATCCTAGGGTTTATGTTAACATTAACCCTAACACTATCCTAGGGCTGATGCTAACCCTAACCCTAACACTATCCTAGGCCTGATGCTAACACTAAACCTAACCCTAACACTATCCTAGGGCTGATGCTAACCCTAACCCTAACACTATCCTAGGGCTGATGCTAACCCTAACCCTAACCCTAACACTATCCTAGGGCTGATGCTAACCCTAACCCTAACACTACCCTAGGCCTGATGATAACCCTAACCCTAACCCTAACACAATCCTAGGGCTGATGCTAACCCTAACCATAACACTATCCTAGGGCTGATTCTATCCCTAATCCTAACCCTAACAGTATCCTAGGGCTGATGCTAACTCTAACGCTAACCCTAACACTATCCTTGAACTGATGCTAACCCTAACCCTAACCCTAACACTATCCTAGGCCTGATGATAACCCTAACCCTAACCCTAACACTATCCTAGGGTTTATGTTAACCTTAACCCTAACACTATCCTAGGGCTGATGCTAACCCTAACACTAACACTATCGTAGGCTTGGTGCTAACCCTAACCCTAACCCTAACAATATCCTAGGGCTGATGCTAACCCTAACCCTAATAATATCCTAGGGCTGATGCTTACCCTAACCCTAACCCTAACACTATCCTAGGGCTGATGCTAACCCTAACCCTAACCCTAAAACTATCCTAGACCTGATGCTAACCCTATCCCTAACCAGAACACTCTCCTAGGGCTGAGGCTAACCCTAACCCTAACACTATCCTAGGGCTGACGCTAACCCTAACCCTAACACTATCCTAGGGCTGATGCTAACCCTAACCCTAACCCTAACACTATTCTAAGGCTGATGCTAACCCTAACCCTGACACTATCCTAGGGCTGAAGCTAACCCTAACCCTAACCCTAACACTATCCTCGGGCTGATGCTAACCCTAACCCTAACACTATCCTAGGGCTGATGCTAACCCTAACCCTAACATTATCCCAGGGCTGATGCTAACCCTAACCCTAACACTATCCTAGGGCTGATGCTAACCCTAACCCTAACACTAACACTATCCTAGGGCTGATGCTAACCCTAACCCTAACCCTAACACTATCCTAGAGCTGATGATAACCCTAACCCTAACCCTAACCCTAACCCTAATACTATCCTAGGGCTGATGATAACCCTAACCCTAACCATAACACTATCCTAGGGCTGATGCTAACCCTAACACTAACACTATCCTAGGGCTGATGCTAACCCTAACCCTAACCCTAACACTATCCTAGGGCTGATGCTAAACCTAACCCTAACACTATCCTAGGCCTGATGCTAACCATATCCCTAACCATAACACTCTCCTAGGGCTGAGGCTAACCCTAACCCTAACACTATCCTAGGGCTGATGCTAACCCTAACCGTAACCCTAACATTATCCTAGGCTTGATGCTAACCCTAACCCTAACACTATCCTAGGGCTGATGCTAACCCTAACCCTAACCCTAACACTATCCTAGGGCTGATGCTAACCCTAACCCTAACACTACCCTAGGCCTGATGATAACCCTAACAATAACCCTAACAGTATCCTAGGGCTGATGCTAACCCTAACCCTAACACTATCCTAGGGCTGATGCTAACCCTAATCCTAACCCTAACACTATCCTAGGGCTGATGCTAACCCTAACGCTAACCCTAACACTATCCTTGAACTGACGCTAACCCTAACCCTAACCCTAACACTATCCTAGGCCTGATGATTACCCTAAACCTAACCCTAACACTATCCTAGGGTTTATGTTAACCCTAACCCTAACACTATCCTACGGCTTATGCTGACCCTAACCCTAACCCTAACAATATCCTAGGGCTGATGCTAACCCTAACCCTAACACTATCCTAGGCCTTATGCTAACTCTAACCCTAACCCTAACACTATCCTATGGCTGATGTTAACCCTAACCCTAACACTATCCTAGGGCTGATGCTAACCCTAACCCTAACCCTAACACTATCCTAGGCCTGATGCTAACCCTATCCCTAACCATAACACTCTCCTAGGGCTGAGGCTAACACTAACCCTAACACTATCCTAGGGCTGACGCTAATCCTAACACTAACCCTAACACTATCCTAGGGTTGATGCTAACCCTAACCCTAACACTATCCTAGGGCTGATGCTAACCCTAACCCTAACCCTAACACTATCCTATGGCTGATGTTAACCCTAACCCTAACACTATCCTAGGGATGATGCTAACCCTAACCCTAACACTATCCTAGGCCTGATGCTAACCCTAACCGTAACCCTAACACTATCCTAGGCTTGATGCCAACCCTAACCCTAACACTATCCTAGGGCTGATGCTAACCCTAACCCTAACCCTAACACTATCCTAGGGCTGATGCTAACCCTAACCCTAACACTATCCTAGGCCTGATGATAACCCTCACCCTAACCCTAACACTATCCTAGGGCTGATGCTAACCCTAAGACTAACACTATCCTAGGGCTAATGCTAACCCTAACCCTAACCCTAACACTATCCTAGGGCTGATGCTAACCCTAACCCTAACCCAAACACTATCCTAGGCCTGATGCTAACCCTAACCGTAAACCTAACACTATCCTAGGCTTGATGCTAACCCTAACCCTAACACTATCCTAGGGCTGATGCTAACCCTAACCCTAACAGTAACAGTATCCTAGGGCTGATGCTAACCCTAACCCTAACCCTAACACTATCCTAGGGCTGCTGCTAACCCTAACGCTAACCCTAACACTATCCTTGAACTGATGCTAACCCTAACCCTAACCCTAACACTATCCTAGGCCTGATGATAACCCTAACCCTAACCCTAACACTATCCTAGGGTTTATGTTAACATTAACCCTAACACTATCCTAGGGCTGATGCTAACCCTAACCCTAACACTATCCTAGGCCTGATGCTAACACTAAACCTAACCCTAACACTATCCTAGGGCTGATGCTAACCCTAACCCTAACACTATCCTAGGGCTGATGCTAACCCTAACCCTAACCCTAACACTATCCTAGGGCTGATGCTAACCCTAACCCTAACACTACCCTAGGCCTGATGATAACCCTAACCCTAACCCTAACACAATCCTAGGGCTGATGCTAACCCTAACCATAACACTATCCTAGGGCTGATTCTATCCCTAATCCTAACCCTAACAGTATCCTAGGGCTGATGCTAACTCTAACGCTAACCCTAACACTATCCTTGAACTGATGCTAACCCTAACCCTAACCCTAACACTATCCTAGGCCTGATGATAACCCTAACCCTAACCCTAACACTATCCTAGGGTTTATGTTAACCTTAACCCTAACTCTATCCTAGGGCTGATGCTAACCCTAACCCTAACCCTAACAATATCCTAGGGCGGATGCTAACCCTAACACTAACACTATCCTAGGCCTGGTCCTAACCCTAACCCTAATCCTAACACTATCCTAGGGCTGATGCTAACCCTAACCCTAATAATATCCTAGGGCTGATGCTAACCCTAACCCTAACACTAACACTATCCTAGGGCTGATGCTAACCCTAACCCTAACCCTAACAGTATCCTAGGGCTGATGCTAAACCTAACCCTAACCCTAACACTATCCTAGGCCTGATGCTAACCCTATCCCTAACCATAACACTCTCCTAGGGCTGAGGCTAACCCTAACCCTAACACTATCCTAGGGCTGATGCTAACCCTAACCCTAACCCTAACACTATCCTAGGGTTGATGCTAACCCTAACCCTAACACTATCCTAGGGCTGATGCTAACCCTAACGCTAACCCTAACACTATCCTAGGGCTGATGCTAACCCTAATCTTAACACTATCCCAGGGCTGATGCTAACCCTAACCCTAACCCTAACACTATCCTAGGGCTGATGCTAACCCTAACCCTAACACTATCCTAGGGCTGATGCTAACCCTAACACTAACACTATCCTAGGGCTGATGCTAAACCTAACCCTACCACTAGCACTATCCTAGGGCTGATGTTAACCATAACCCTACCCCTAACACTATCCTAGGGCTGATGCTAACCCTAACCCTAACACTATCCTAGGGCTGATGCTAACCCTAACCGTAATAATATCCTAGGGCTGATGCTAACAATAACCCTAACCCTAACACTATCCTAGGGCTGATGCTAACCCTAACCCTAACCCTAACACTATCCTAGGGCTGATACTAACCCAAACCCTAACACTATCCTAGGCCTGATGATAACCCTGACCCTAACCCTAACACTATCCTAGGGCTGATGATAACCCTAACCCTAACACTATCCTAGGCCTGATGCTAACCCTAACCCTAACCCTAACACTATCCTAGGGCTGATGCTAACCCTAACCCTAACCCTAACACTATCCTAAGGCTGATGCTAACCCTAACACTAACACTATCGTAGGCTTGGTGCTAACCCTAACCCTAACCCTAACACTATCCTAGGGCTGATGCTAACCCTAACCCTAATAATATCCTAGGGCTGATGCTTACCCTAACCCTAACCCTAACACTATCCTAGGGCTGATGCTAACCCTAACCCTAACCCTAAAACTATCCTAGACCTGATGCTAACCCTATCCCTAACCAGAACACTCTCCTAGGGCTGAGGCTAACCCTAACCCTAACACTATCCTAGGGCTGACGCTAACCCTAACCCTAACACTATCCTAGGGCTGATGCTAACCCTAACCCTAACCCTAACACTATTCTAAGGCTGATGCTAACCCTAACCCTGACACTATCATAGGGCTGAAGCTAACCCTAACCCTAACCCTAACACTATCCTCGGGCTGATGCTAACCCTAACCCTAACACTATCCTAGGGCTGATGCTAACCCTAACCCTAACATTATCCCAGGGCTGATGCTAACCCTAACCCTAACACTATCCTAGGGCTGATGCTAACCCTAACCCTAACACTAACACTATCCTAGGGCTGATGCTAACCCTAACCCTAACCCTAACACTATCCTAGAGCTGATGATAACCCTAACCCTAACCCTAACCCTAACCCTAATACTATCCTAGGGCTGATGATAACCCTAACCCTAACCATAACACTATCCTAGGGCTGATGCTAACCCTAACACTAACACTATCCTAGGGCTGATGCTAACCCTAACCCTAACCCTAACACTATCCTAGGGCTGATGCTAAACCTAACCCTAACACTATCATAGGCCTGATGATAACCCTAACCCTAACCCTAACACTATCCTAGGGCTGATGCTAACCCTAACCCTAACACTATCCTAGGCCTCATGCTAACCCTAACCGTAACCCTAACACTATCCTAGGCTTGATGCTAACCCTAACCCTAACACTATCCTAGGGCTGATGCTAACCCTAACCCTAACCCTAACACTATCCTAGGGCTGATGCTAACCCTAACCCTAACACTACCCTAGGCCTGATGATAACCCTAACAATAACCCTAACAGTATCCTAGGGCTGATGCTAACCCTAACCCTAACACTATCCTAGGGCTGATGCTAACCCTAATCCTAACCCTAACACTATCCTAGGGCTGATGCTAACCCTAACGCTAACCCTAACACTATCCTTGAACTGATGCTAACCCTAACCCTAACCCTAACACTATCCTAGGCCTGATGATTACCCTAAACCTAACCCTAACACTATCCTAGGGTTTATGTTAACCCTAACCCTAACACTATCCTACGGCTTATGCTAACCCTAACCCTAACCCTAACAATATCCTAGGGCTGATGCTAACCCTAACCCTAACACTATCCTAGGCCTTATGCTAACCCTAACCCTAACCCTAACACTATCCTATGGCTGATGTTAACCCTAACCCTAACACTATCCTAGGGCTGATGCTAACCCTAACCCTAACCCTAACACTATCCTAGGCCTGATGCTAACCCTATCCCTAACCATAACACTCTCCTAGGGCTGAGGCTAACACTAACCCTAACACTATCCTAGGGCTGACGCTAATCATAACACTAACCCTAACACTATCCTAGGGTTGATGCTAACCCTAACCCTAACACTATCCTAGGGCTGATGCTAACCCTAACCCTAACCCTAACACTATCCTAGGGCTGATGCTAACCCTAACCCTAACACTATCCTAGGGCTGATGCTAACCCTAACCCTAACACTATCCTAGGGCTGATGCTAACCCTAACCCTAACACTATCCTAGGGCTGATGCTAACCCTAACCCTACCCCTAACACTATCCTAGGGCTGATGCTAACCCTAACCCTAACCCTAACACTATCCTAGGGCTGATGCTAACCCTAACCCTAACCCTAACACTATCCTAAGGCTGATGGTAACCCTAACACTAACAATATCCTAAGCCTGGTGCTAACCCTAACTCAAACCCTAACACTATCCTAGGGCTGATGCTAACCCTAACCCTAATAATATTCTAGGGCTGATGCTAACACTAACCCTAACCCTAACACTATCCTAGGGCTGATGCTAACCCTAACCCTAACCCTAACACTATCCTAGGGGTGATGCTAACCCTAACCCTAACACTATCATAGGCCTGATGATAACACTAACCCTAACCCTAACACTATCCTAGGGCTGATGCTAACCCTAACCCTAACACTATCCTAGGGCTGATGCTAACCCTAACCCTAACCCTAACACTATCCTAGGGGTGATGCTAACGCTAACCCTAACACTATCATAGGCCTGATGATAACACTAACCCTAACCCTAACACTATCCTAGGCCTGATGCTAACCCTAACCCTAACCCTAACACTATCCTAGGGCTGATGCTAACCCTAACCCTAACACTATCCTAGGGCTGATGCTAACCCTAACCCTAACACTATCCTAGGGCCGATGCTAACCCTAACCCTAACAGTATCCTAGGGCTGATGCTAACCCTAACCCTCACCCTAACACTATCCTAGGGCTGATGTTAACCCTAACCCTAACCCTAACACTATCCTAGTGCTGATGCTAACCCTAACACTAACACTATCCTAGGCCTGATGCTAACCCTAACCTTAACCCTAACACTATCCTAGGGCTGATGCTAACCCTAACCCTAACCCTAACACTATCCTAGTGCTGATGCTAACCCTAACACTAACACTATCCTAGGCCTGATGCTAACCCTAACTCTAACCCTAACACTATCCTAGGGCTGATGCTAACCCTAACCCTAATAATATGCTAGGGCTGATGCTAACACTAACCCTAACCCTAACACTATCCTAGGACTGATGCTAACCCTAACCCTAACCCTAACACTATCCTAGGGCTGATACTAACCCTAACCCTAACACTATCCTAGGCCTGATGATAACCCTAACCCTAACCCTAACACTATCCTAGGGCTGATGATAACCCTAACCCTAACACTATCCTAGGGCTGATGCTAACCATAACCATAACTCTAACACTATCCTAGGGCTGATGCTAACCCTAACACTAACACTATCCTAGGGCTGATGCTAACCCTAACCCTAACCCTAACACTATCCTAGGGCTGATGCTAAACCTAACCCTAACACTATCATAGGCCTGATGATAACCCTAACCCTAACACTAACACTATCCTAGGGCTGATGCTAACCCTAACCCTAACACTATTATAGGCCAGATGCTAACCCTAACCGTAACCCTAACACTATCCTAGGCTTGATGCTAACCCTAACCCTAACACTATCCTAGGGCTGATGCTAACCCTAACCCTAACCCTAACACTATCCTAGGGCTGATGCTAACCCTAACCCTAACACTATCCTAGGCCTGATGATAACCCTAACCCTAACCCTAACACTATCCTAGGTTTTATGTTAACCCTAACCCTAACACTATCCTAGGGCTGATGCTAACCCTAACCCTACCACTATCCTGGGCCTGATGCTAACCCTAACCCTAACCCTAACACTATCCTAGGGCTGATGCTAAACCTAACAATCACCCTAACACTATCCTAGGGCTGATGCTAACCCTAACCCTAACACTATCCTAGGGCTCATGCTAACCCTAATCCTCACCCTAACACTCTCATAGGGCTGAGGCTAACCCTAACCCTAACACTATCCTAGGGCTAATGCTAACCCTAACCCTAACACTAACCCTATCCTAGGGCTGATTGTAACCCTAACCCTAAACCTAACACTATCCTAGGGCTGATGCTAACTCTTACCCTAACGCTGTCCTAGGGCTGATGCTAACCCTAACCCTAAACCTAACACTATCCTAGGGCTGATGCTAACCCTAACCCTAACCCTAACCCTTTCCTAGGGTTGAGGCTAACCCTAACCCTAACACTATCCTAGGGCTGATGCTAACCCTATCCCTAACCCTAACACTCTCCTAGGGCTGAGGCTAACCCTAACCCTAACACTATCCTAGGCCTGATGCTAACCCTAACCCTAACACTATCCTAGGCCTGATGATAACCCTCACCCTAACCCTAACACTATCCTAGGGCTGATGCTAACCCTAAGACTAACACTATCCTAGGGCTAATGCTAACCCTAACCCTAACCCTAACACTATCCTAGGGCTGATGCTAACCCTAACCCTAACCCTAACACTATCCTAGGCCTGATGCTAACCCTAACCGTAAACCTAACACTATCCTAGGCTTGATGCTAACCCTAACCCTAACACTATCCTAGGGCTGATGCTAACCCTAACCCTAACCCTAACAGTATCCTAGGGCTGATGCTAACCCTAACCCTAACCCTAACACTATCCTAGGGCTGCTGCTAACCCTAAC
Organism: Lemur catta; assembly: GCF_020740605.2. Lineage (NCBI taxonomy): Eukaryota > Metazoa > Chordata > Mammalia > Primates > Lemuridae > Lemur > Lemur catta. The sequence goes on along the minus strand of NW_025423853.1, from coordinate 702,041 downwards.
GCTAACCCTAACACTATCCTTGAACTGATGCTAACCCTAACCCTAACCCTAACACTATCCTAGGCCTGATGATAACCCTAACCCTAACCCTAACACTATCCTAGGGTTTATGTTAACCCTAACCCTAACACTATCCTAGGGCTGATGCTAACCCTAACCCTAACACTATCCTAGGCCTGATGCTAACACTAAACCTAACCCTAACACTATCCTAGGGCTGATGCTAACCCTAACCCTAACACTATCCTAGGGCTGATGCTAACCCTAACCCTAACCCTAACACTATCCTAGGGCTGATGCTAACCCTAACCCTAACACTACCCTAGGCCTGATGATAACCCTAACCCTAACCCTAACACTATCCTAGGGCTGATGCTAACCCTAACCCTAACACTATCCTAGGGCTGATTCTATCCCTAATCCTAACCCTAACAGTATCCTAGGGCTGATGCTAACTCTAACGCTAACCCTAACACTATCCTTGAACTGATGCTAACCCTAACCCTAACCCTAACACTATCCTAGGCCTGATGATAACCCTAACCCTAACCCTAACACTATCCTAGGGTTTATGTTAACCTTAACCCTAACACTATCCTAGGGCTGATGCTAACCCTAACCCTAACCCTAACAATATCCTAGGGCGGATGCTAACCCTAACACTAACACTATCCTAGGCCTGGTCCTAACCCTAACCCTAATCCTAACACTATCCTAGGGCTGATGCTAACCCTAACCCTAATAATATCCTAGGGATGATGCTAACCCTAACCCTAACACTAACACTATCCTAGGGCTGATGCTAACCCTAACCCTAACCCTAACAGTATCCTAGGGCTGATGCTAAACCTAACCCTAACCCTAACACTATCCTAGGCCTGATGCTAACCCTATCCCTAACCATAACACTCTCCTAGGGCTGAGGCTAACCCTAACCCTAACACTATCCTAGGGCTGATGCTAACCCTAACCCTAACCCTAACACTATCCTAGGGTTGATGCTAACCCTAACCCTAACACTATCCTAGGGCTGATGCTAACCCTAACGCTAACCCTAACACTATCCTAGGGCTGATGCTAACCCTAATCTTAACACTATCCCAGGGCTGATGCTAACCCTAACCCTAACCCTAACACTATCCTAGGGCTGATGCTAACCCTAACACTAACACTATCCTAGGGCTGATGCTAAACCTAACCCTACCACTAGCACTATCCTAGGGCTGATGTTAACCATAACCCTACCCCTAACACTATCCTAGGGCTGATGCTAACCCTAACCCTAACACTATCCTAGGGCTGATGCTAACCTTAACCGTAATAATATCCTAGGGCTGATGCTAACAATAACCCTAACCCTAACACTATCCTAGGGCTGATGCTAACCCTAACCCTAACCCTAACACTATCCTAGGGCTGATACTAACCCAAACCCTAACACTATCCTAGGCCTGATGATAACCCTGACCCTAACCCTAACACTATCCTAGGGCTGATGCTAACCCTAACCCTAATAATATCCTAGGGCTGATGCTTACCCTAACCCTAACCCTAACACTATCCTAGGGCTGATGCTAACCCTAACCCTAACCCTAAAACTATCCTAGACCTGATGCTAACCCTATCCCTAACCAGAACACTCTCCTAGGGCTGAGGCTAACCCTAACCCTAACACTATCCTAGGGCTGACGCTAACCCTAACCCTAACACTATCCTAGGGCTGATGCTAACCCTAACCCTAACCCTAACACTATTCTAAGGCTGATGCTAACCCTAACCCTGACACTATCCTAGGGCTGAAGCTAACCCTAACCCTAACCCTAACACTATCCTCGGGCTGATGCTAACCCTAACCCTAACACTATCCTAGGGCTGATGCTAACCCTAACCCTAACATTATCCCAGGGCTGATGCTAACCCTAACCCTAACACTATCCTAGGGCTGATGCTAACCCTAACCCTAACACTAACACTATCCTAGGGCTGATGCTAACCCTAACCCTAACCCTAACACTATCCTAGAGCTGATGATAACCCTAACCCTAACCCTAACCCTAACCCTAATACTATCCTAGGGCTGATGATAACCCTAACCCTAACCATAACACTATCCTAGGGCTGATGCTAACCCTAACACTAACACTATCCTAGGGCTGATGCTAACCCTAACCCTAACCCTAACACTATCCTAGGGCTGATGCTAAACCTAACCCTAACACTATCCTAGGCCTGATGCTAACCATATCCCTAACCATAACACTCTCCTAGGGCTGAGGCTAACCCTAACCCTAACACTATCCTAGGGCTGATGCTAACCCTAACCGTAACCCTAACACTATCCTAGGCTTGATGCTAACCCTAACCCTAACACTATCCTAGGGCTGATGCTAACCCTAACCCTAACCCTAACACTATCCTAGGGCTGATGCTAACCCTAACCCTAACACTACCCTAGGCCTGATGATAACCCTAACAATAACCCTAACAGTATCCTAGGGCTGATGCTAACCCTAACCCTAACACTATCCTAGGGCTGATGCTAACCCTAATCCTAACCCTAACACTATCCTAGGGCTGATGCTAACCCTAACGCTAACCCTAACACTATCCTTGAACTGACGCTAACCCTAACCCTAACCCTAACACTATCCTAGGCCTGATGATTACCCTAAACCTAACCCTAACACTATCCTAGGGTTTATGTTAACCCTAACCCTAACACTATCCTACGGCTTATGCTAACCCTAACCCTAACCCTAACAATATCCTAGGGCTGATGCTAACCCTAACCCTAACACTATCCTAGGCCTTATGCTAACCCTAACCCTAACCCTAACACTATCCTATGGCTGATGTTAACCCTAACCCTAACACTATCCTAGGGCTGATGCTAACCCTAACCCTAACCCTAACACTATCCTAGGCCTGATGCTAACCCTATCCCTAACCATAACACTCTCCTAGGGCTGAGGCTAACACTAACCCTAACACTATCCTAGGGCTGACGCTAATCCTAACACTAACCCTAACACTATCCTAGGGTTGATGCTAACCCTAACCCTAACACTATCCTAGGGCTGATGCTAACCCTAACCCTAACCCTAACACTATCCTATGGCTGATGTTAACCCTAACCCTAACACTATCCTAGGGATGATGCTAACCCTAACCCTAACACTATCCTAGGCCTGATGCTAACCCTAACCGTAACCCTAACACTATCCTAGGCTTGATGCCAACCCTAACCCTAACACTATCCTAGGGCTGATGCTAACCCTAACCCTAACCCTAACACTATCCTAGGGCTGATGCTAACCCTAACCCTAACACTATCCTAGGCCTGATGATAACCCTCACCCTAACCCTAACACTATCCTAGGGCTGATGCTAACCCTAAGACTAACACTATCCTAGGGCTAATGCTAACCCTAACCCTAACCCTAACACTATCCTAGGGCTGATGCTAACCCTAACCCTAACCCAAACACTATCCTAGGCCTGATGCTAACCCTAACCGTAAACCTAACACTATCCTAGGCTTGATGCTAACCCTAACCCTAACACTATCCTAGGGCTGATGCTAACCCTAACCCTAACAGTAACAGTATCCTAGGGCTGATGCTAACCCTAACCCTAACCCTAACACTATCCTAGGGCTGCTGCTAACCCTAACGCTAACCCTAACACTATCCTTGAACTGATGCTAACCCTAACCCTAACCCTAACACTATCCTAGGCCTGATGATAACCCTAACCCTAACCCTAACACTATCCTAGGGTTTATGTTAACCTTAACCCTAACACTATCCTAGGGCTGATGCTAACCCTAACCCTAACACTATCCTAGGCCTGATGCTAACACTAAACCTAACCCTAACACTATCCTAGGGCTGATGCTAACCCTAACCCTAACACTATCCTAGGGCTGATGCTAACCCTAACCCTAACCCTAACACTATCCTAGGGCTGATGCTAACCCTAACCCTAACACTACCCTAGGCCTGATGATAACCCTAACCCTAACCCTAACACAATCCTAGGGCTGATGCTAACCCTAACCATAACATTATCCTAGGGCTGATTCTATCCCTAATCCTAACCCTAACAGTATCCTAGGGCTGATGCTAACTCTAACGCTAACCCTAACACTATCCTTGAACTGATGCTAACCCTAACCCTAACCCTAACACTATCCTAGGCCTGATGATAACCCTAACCCTAACCCTAACACTATCCTAGGGTTTATGTTAACCTTAACCCTAACACTATCCTAGGGCTGATGCTAACCCTAACCCTAACCCTAACAATATCCTAGGGCGGATGCTAACCCTAACACTAACACTATCCTAGGCCTGGTCCTAACCCTAACCCTAATCCTAACACTATCCTAGGGCTGATGCTAACCCTAACCCTAATAATATCCTAGGGCTGATGCTAACCCTAACCCTAACACTAACACTATCCTAGGGCTGATGCTAACCCTAACCCTAACACTATCCTAGGGCTGATGCTAACCTTAACCGTAATAATATCCTAGGGCTGATGCTAACAATAACCCTAACCCTAACACTATCCTAGGGCTGATGCTAACCCTAACCCTAACCCTAACACTATCCTAGGGCTGATACTAACCCAAACCCTAACACTATCCTAGGCCTGATGATAACCCTGACCCTAACCCTAACACTATCCTAGGGCTGATGCTAACCCTAACCCTAATAATATCCTAGGGCTGATGCTTACCCTAACCCTAACCCTAACACTATCCTAGGGCTGATGCTAACCCTAACCCTAACCCTAAAACTATCCTAGACCTGATGCTAACCCTATCCCTAACCAGAACACTCTCCTAGGGCTGAGGCTAACCCTAACCCTAACACTATCCTAGGGCTGACGCTAACCCTAACCCTAACACTATCCTAGGGCTGATGCTAACCCTAACCCTAACCCTAACACTATTCTAAGGCTGATGCTAACCCTAACCCTGACACTATCCTAGGGCTGAAGCTAACCCTAACCCTAACCCTAACACTATCCTCGGGCTGATGCTAACCCTAACCCTAACACTATCCTAGGGCTGATGCTAACCCTAACCCTAACATTATCCCAGGGCTGATGCTAACCCTAACCCTAACACTATCCTAGGGCTGATGCTAACCCTAACCCTAACACTAACACTATCCTAGGGCTGATGCTAACCCTAACCCTAACCCTAACACTATCCTAGAGCTGATGATAACCCTAACCCTAACCCTAACCCTAACCCTAATACTATCCTAGGGCTGATGATAACCCTAACCCTAACCATAACACTATCCTAGGGCTGATGCTAACCCTAACACTAACACTATCCTAGGGCTGATGCTAACCCTAACCCTAACCCTAACACTATCCTAGGGCTGATGCTAAACCTAACCCTAACACTATCCTAGGCCTGATGCTAACCATATCCCTAACCATAACACTCTCCTAGGGCTGAGGCTAACCCTAACCCTAACACTATCCTAGGGCTGATGCTAACCCTAACCGTAACCCTAACACTATCCTAGGCTTGATGCTAACCCTAACCCTAACACTATCCTAGGGCTGATGCTAACCCTAACCCTAACCCTAACACTATCCTAGGGCTGATGCTAACCCTAACCCTAACACTACCCTAGGCCTGATGATAACCCTAACAATAACCCTAACAGTATCCTAGGGCTGATGCTAACCCTAACCCTAACACTATCCTAGGGCTGATGCTAACCCTAATCCTAACCCTAACACTATCCTAGGGCTGATGCTAACCCTAACGCTAACCCTAACACTATCCTTGAACTGACGCTAACCCTAACCCTAACCCTAACACTATCCTAGGCCTGATGATTACCCTAAACCTAACCCTAACACTATCCTAGGGTTTATGTTAACCCTAACCCTAACACTATCCTACGGCTTATGCTAACCCTAACCCTAACCCTAACAATATCCTAGGGCTGATGCTAACCCTAACCCTAACACTATCCTAGGCCTTATGCTAACCCTAACCCTAACCCTAACACTATCCTATGGCTGATGTTAACCCTAACCCTAACACTATCCTAGGGCTGATGCTAACCCTAACCCTAACCCTAACACTATCCTAGGCCTGATGCTAACCCTATCCCTAACCATAACACTCTCCTAGGGCTGAGGCTAACACTAACCCTAACACTATCCTAGGGCTGACGCTAATCCTAACACTAACCCTAACACTATCCTAGGGTTGATGCTAACCCTAACCCTAACACTATCCTAGGGCTGATGCTAACCCTAACCCTAACCCTAACACTATCCTATGGCTGATGTTAACCCTAACCCTAACACTATCCTAGGGATGATGCTAACCCTAACCCTAACACTATCCTAGGCCTGATGCTAACCCTAACCGTAACCCTAACACTATCCTAGGCTTGATGCCAACCCTAACCCTAACACTATCCTAGGGCTGATGCTAACCCTAACCCTAACCCTAACACTATCCTAGGGCTGATGCTAACCCTAACCCTAACACTATCCTAGGCCTGATGATAACCCTCACCCTAACCCTAACACTATCCTAGGGCTGATGCTAACCCTAAGACTAACACTATCCTAGGGCTAATGCTAACCCTAACCCTAACCCTAACACTATCCTAGGGCTGATGCTAACCCTAACCCTAACCCAAACACTATCCTAGGCCTGATGCTAACCCTAACCGTAAACCTAACACTATCCTAGGCTTGATGCTAACCCTAACCCTAACACTATCCTAGGGCTGATGCTAACCCTAACCCTAACAGTAACAGTATCCTAGGGCTGATGCTAACCCTAACCCTAACCCTAACACTATCCTAGGGCTGCTGCTAACCCTAACGCTAACCCTAACACTATCCTTGAACTGATGCTAACCCTAACCCTAACCCTAACACTATCCTAGGCCTGATGATAACCCTAACCCTAACCCTAACACTATCCTAGGGTTTATGTTAACCTTAACCCTAACACTATCCTAGGGCTGATGCTAACCCTAACCCTAACACTATCCTAGGCCTGATGCTAACACTAAACCTAACCCTAACACTATCCTAGGGCTGATGCTAACCCTAACCCTAACACTATCCTAGGGCTGATGCTAACCCTAACCCTAACCCTAACACTATCCTAGGGCTGATGCTAACCCTAACCCTAACACTACCCTAGGCCTGATGATAACCCTAACCCTAACCCTAACACAATCCTAGGGCTGATGCTAACCCTAACCATAACATTATCCTAGGGCTGATTCTATCCCTAATCCTAACCCTAACAGTATCCTAGGGCTGATGCTAACTCTAACGCTAACCCTAACACTATCCTTGAACTGATGCTAACCCTAACCCTAACCCTAACACTATCCTAGGCCTGATGATAACCCTAACCCTAACCCTAACACTATCCTAGGGTTTATGTTAACCTTAACCCTAACACTATCCTAGGGCTGATGCTAACCCTAACCCTAACCCTAACAATATCCTAGGGCGGATGCTAACCCTAACACTAACACTATCCTAGGCCTGGTCCTAACCCTAACCCTAATCCTAACACTATCCTAGGGCTGATGCTAACCCTAACCCTAATAATATCCTAGGGCTGATGCTAACCCTAACCCTAACACTAACACTATCCTAGGGCTGATGCTAACCCTAACCCTAACCCTAACAGTATCCTAGGGCTGATGCTAAACCTAACCCTAACCCTAACACTATCCTAGGCCTGATGCTAACCCTATCCCTAACCATAACACTCTCCTAGGGCTGAGGCTAACCCTAACCCTAACACTATCCTAGGGCTGATGCTAACCCTAACCCTAACCCTAACACTATCCTAGGGTTGATGCTAACCCTAACCCTAACACTATCCTAGGGCTGATGCTAACCCTAACGCTAACCCTAACACTATCCTAGGGCTGATGCTAACCCTAATCTTAACACTATCCCAGGGCTAATGCTAACCCTAACCCTAACCCTAACACTATCCTAGGGCTGATGCTAACCCTAACCCTAACACTATCCTAGGGCTGATGCTAACCCTAACACTAACACTATCCTAGGGCTGATGCTAAACCTAACCCTACCACTAGCACTATCCTAGGGCTGATGTTAACCATAACCCTACCCCTAACACTATCCTAGGGCTTATGCTAACCCTAACCCTAACACTATCCTAGGGCTGATGCTAACCCTAACCGTAATAATATCCTAGGGCTGATGCTAACAATAACCCTAACCCTAACACTATCCTAGGGCTGATGCTAACCCTAACCCTAACCCTAACACTATCCTAGGGCTGATACTAACCCAAACCCTAACACTATCCTAGGCCTGATGATAACCCTGACCCTAACCCTAACACTATCCTAGGGCTGATGATAACCCTAACCCTAACACTATCCTAGGCCTGATGCTAACCCTAACCCTAACCCTAACACTATCCTAGGGCTGATGCTAACCCTAACCCTAACCCTAACACTATCCTAAGGCTGATGCTAACCCTAACACTAACACTATCGTAGGCTTGGTGCTAACCCTAACCCTAACCCTAACACTATCCTAGGGCTGATGCTAACCCTAACCCTAATAATATCCTAGGGCTGATGCTTACCCTAACCCTAACCCTAACACTATCCTAGGGCTGATGCTAACCCTAACCCTAACCCTAAAACTATCCTAGACCTGATGCTAACCCTATCCCTAACCAGAACACTCTCCTAGGGCTGAGGCTAACCCTAACCCTAACACTATCCTAGGGCTGACGCTAACCCTAACCCTAACACTATCCTAGGGCTGATGCTAACCCTAACCCTAACCCTAACACTATTCTAAGGCTGATGCTAACCCTAACCCTGACACTATCATAGGGCTGAAGCTAACCCTAACCCTAACCCTAACACTATCCTCGGGCTGATGCTAACCCTAACCCTAACACTATCCTAGGGCTGATGCTAACCCTAACCCTAACATTATCCCAGGGCTGATGCTAACCCTAACCCTAACACTATCCTAGGGCTGATGCTAACCCTAACCCTAACACTAACACTATCCTAGGGCTGATGCTAACCCTAACCCTAACCCTAACACTATCCTAGAGCTGATGATAACCCTAACCCTAACCCTAACCCTAACCCTAATACTATCCTAGGGCTGATGATAACCCTAACCCTAACCATAACACTATCCTAGGGCTGATGCTAACCCTAACACTAACACTATCCTAGGGCTGATGCTAACCCTAACCCTAACCCTAACACTATCCTAGGGCTGATGCTAAACCTAACCCTAACACTATCATAGGCCTGATGATAACCCTAACCCTAACCCTAACACTATCCTAGGGCTGATGCTAACCCTAACCCTAACACTATCCTAGGCCTCATGCTAACCCTAACCGTAACCCTAACACTATCCTAGGCTTGATGCTAACCCTAACCCTAACACTATCCTAGGGCTGATGCTAACCCTAACCCTAACCCTAACACTATCCTAGGGCTGATGCTAACCCTAACCCTAACACTACCCTAGGCCTGATGATAACCCTAACAATAACCCTAACAGTATCCTAGGGCTGATGCTAACCCTAACCCTAACACTATCCTAGGGCTGATGCTAACCCTAATCCTAACCCTAACACTATCCTAGGGCTGATGCTAACCCTAACGCTAACCCTAACACTATCCTTGAACTGATGCTAACCCTAACCCTAACCCTAACACTATCCTAGGCCTGATGATTACCCTAAACCTAACCCTAACACTATCCTAGGGTTTATGTTAACCCTAACCCTAACACTATCCTACGGCTTATGCTAACCCTAACCCTAACCCTAACAATATCCTAGGGCTGATGCTAACCCTAACCCTAACACTATCCTAGGCCTTATGCTAACCCTAACCCTAACCCTAACACTATCCTATGGCTGATGTTAACCCTAACCCTAACACTATCCTAGGGCTGATGCTAACCCTAACCCTAACCCTAACACTATCCTAGGCCTGATGCTAACCCTATCCCTAACCATAACACTCTCCTAGGGCTGAGGCTAACACTAACCCTAACACTATCCTAGGGCTGACGCTAATCATAACACTAACCCTAACACTATCCTAGGGTTGATGCTAACCCTAACCCTAACACTATCCTAGGGCTGATGCTAACCCTAACCCTAACCCTAACACTATCCTAGGGCTGATGCTAACCCTAACCCTAACACTATCCTAGGGCTGATGCTAACCCTAACCCTAACACTATCCTAGGGCTGATGCTAACCCTAACCCTAACACTATCCTAGGGCTGATGCTAACCCTAACCCTACCCCTAACACTATCCTAGGGCTGATGCTAACCCTAACCCTAACCCTAACACTATCCTAGGGCTGATGCTAACCCTAACCCTTACCCTAACACTATCCTAAGGCTGATGGTAACCCTAACACTAACAATATCCTAAGCCTGGTGCTAACCCTAACTCAAACCCTAACACTATCCTAGGGCTGATGCTAACCCTAACCCTAATAATATTCTAGGGCTGATGCTAACACTAACCCTAACCCTAACACTATCCTAGGGCTGATGCTAACCCTAACCCTAACCCTAACACTATCCTAGGGGTGATGCTAACCCTAACCCTAACACTATCATAGGCCTGATGATAACACTAACCCTAACCCTAACCCTAACACTATCCTAGGGCTGATGCTAACCCTAACCCTAACACTATCCTAGGGCTGATGCTAACCCTAACCCTAACCCTAACACTATCCTAGGGGTGATGCTAACCCTAACCCTAACACTATCATAGGCCTGATGATAACACTAACCCTAACCCTAACACTATCCTAGGGCTGATGCTAACCCTAACCCTAACACTATCCTAGGGCTGATGCTAACCCTAACCCTAACCCTAACACTATCCTAGGGGTGATGCTAACCCTAACCCTAACACTATCATAGGCCTGATGATAACACTAACCCTAACCCTAACACTATCCTAGGCCTGATGCTAACCCTAACCCTAACCCTAACACTATCCTAGGGCTGATGCTAACCCTAACCCTAACACTATCCTAGGGCTGATGCTAACCCTAACCCTAACACTATCCTAGGGCCGATGCTAACCCTAACCCTAACAGTATCCTAGGGCTGATGCTAACCCTAACCCTCACCCTAACACTATCCTAGGGCTGATGTTAACCCTAACCCTAACCCTAACACTATCCTAGTGCTGATGCTAACCCTAACACTAACACTATCCTAGGCCTGATGCTAACCCTAACCTTAACCCTAACACTATCCTAGGGCTGATGCTAACCCTAACCCTAACACTATCCTAGGGCTGATGCTAACCCTAACCCTAACCCTAACACTATCCTAGTGCTGATGCTAACCCTAACACTAACACTATCCTAGGCCTGATGCTAACCCTAACTCTAACCCTAACACTATCCTAGGGCTGATGCTAACCCTAACCCTAATAATATGCTAGGGCTGATGCTAACACTAACCCTAACCCTAACACTATCCTAGGACTGATGCTAACCCTAACCCTAACCCTAACACTATCCTAGGGCTGATACTAACCCTAACCCTAACACTATCCTAGGCCTGATGATAACCCTAACCCTAACCCTAACACTATCCTAGGGCTGATGATAACCCTAACCCTAACACTATCCTAGGGCTGATGCTAACCATAACCATAACTCTAACACTATCCTAGGGCTGATGCTAACCCTAACACTAACACTATCCTAGGGCTGATGCTAACCCTAACCCTAACCCTAACACTATCCTAGGGCTGATGCTAAACCTAACCCTAACACTATCATAGGCCTGATGATAACCCTAACCCTAACACTAACACTATCCTAGGGCTGATGCTAACCCTAACCCTAACACTATTATAGGCCTGATGCTAACCCTAACCGTAACCCTAACACTATCCTAGGCTTGATGCTAACCCTAACCCTAACACTATCCTAGGGCTGATGCTAACCCTAACCCTAACCCTAACACTATCCTAGGGCTGATGCTAACCCTAACCCTAACACTATCCTAGGCCTGATGATAACCCTAACCCTAACCCTAACACTATCCTAGGTTTTATGTTAACCCTAACCCTAACACTATCCTAGGGCTGATGCTAACCCTAACCCTACCACTATCCTGGGCCTGATGCTAACCCTAACCCTAACAATAACACTATCCTAGGGCTGATGCTAAACCTAACAATCACCCTAACACTATCCTAGGGCTGATGCTAACCCTAACCCTAACACTATCCTAGGGCTCATGCTAACCCTAATCCTCACCCTAACACTCTCATAGGGCTGAGGCTAACCCTAACCCTAACACTATCCTAGGGCTAATGCTAACCCTAACCCTAACACTAACCCTATCCTAGGGCTGATTGTAACCCTAACCCTAAACCTAACACTATCCTAGGGCTGATGCTAACTCTTACCCTAACGCTGTCCTAGGGCTGATGCTAACCCTAACCCTAAACCTAACACTATCCTAGGGCTGATGCTAACCCTAACACTAACCCTAACCCTTTCCTAGGGTTGAGGCTAACCCTAACCCTAACACTATCCTAGGGCTGATGCTAACCCTATCCCTAACCCTAACACTCTCCTAGGGCTGAGGCTAACCCTAACCCTAACACTATCCTAGGCCTGATGCTAACCCTAACCCTAACCCTAACACTATCCTAGGGCTGATGCTAACCCTAACCCTAACACTATCCTAGGCCTGATGATAACCCTAACCCTAACCCTAACACTATCCTAGGGTTTATGTTAACTCTAACCCTAACACTATCCTAGGGCTGATGCTAACCCTAACCCTAACCCTAACACTATCCTAGGGCTGATGCTAACCCTAACCCTAACACCATCCTAGGCCTGATGATAACCCTAACCCTAACCCTAACACTATCCTAGGGCTGATGCTAACCCTAACCCTAACACTATCCTAGGGCTGATGCTAACCCTAACGCTAACCCTAACACTATCCTAGGGCGGATGCTAACCCTAACGCTAACCCTAACACTATCCTTGAACTGATGTTAACCCTAACCCTAACCCTAACACTATCCTAGGCCTGATGATAACCCTAACCTTAACCCTAACACTATCCTAGGGTTTATGTTAACCCTAACCCTAACACTATCCTAGGGCTGATGTTAACCCTAAACCTAACACTATCCTAGGGCTGATGCTAACCCTAACCCTAACCCTAACACTCTCCAAGGGCTGATGCTAACCCTAACCCTAACCCTAACACTATCCTAGGGCTCATGCTAACCCTAACCCTAACTCTAACACTATCTTAGGGCTGAGGCTAACCCTAACCCTAACACTATCCTACGGCTTATGCTAACCCTAAACCTAACACTATCCTAGGGCTGATGCTAACCCTAACCCTAACACTATCCTAGGCCTGATGCTAACCCTAACCCTAACACTAACACTATCCTAGGGCTGATGCTAACCCTAACCCTAACACTATCCTAGGGCTGATGCTAACCATAACCCTAACCCTAAAACTATCCTAGGGTTGATGCTAACCCTAACCCTAACACTATCCTAGGCCTGATGATAACCCTAACCCTAACCCTAACACTATCCTAGGGTTTATGTTAACCCTAACCCTAACACTATCCTAGGGCTGATGCTAACCCTAACCCTAACCCTAACACTATCTACGGCGGATGCTAACCATAACCCTAACCCTAACACTATCCTAGGGCTGATGCTAACCCTAACACTAACACTATCCTAGGGCTGATGCTAACCCTAACCCTAACCCTAACACTATCCTAGGGCTGATGCTAACCCTAACCCTAACTCTAACACTATCTTAGGGCTGAGGCTAACCCTAACCCAAACACTATCCTATGGCTGATGCTAACCCTAACCCTAACCCAAAACTATCCTAGGGCTGATTCTAACCGTAACACTAACACGATCCTAGGCCTGATGCTAACCTTAACCCTTAACCTAACACTATCCTAGGGCTGATGCTAAACCTAACCATAACCCTAACACTATTCTAGGGCTGATGCTAACCCTATCCCTAACCCTAACACTATCCTAGGGCGGATGCTAACCCTAACCCTAACCCTAACACTACCATAGGACTGATGCTAACCCTAACACTAACACTATCCTAGGGCTGATGATAACCCTAACGCTAACCCTAACACTATCCTAGGGCTGACGCTAACCCTAACCCTAACTCTAACACTATCTTAGCGCTGAGGCTAACCCTAACCCTAACACTATCCTACGGCTGATAGAAACCCTAACCCTAACCCTAACACTATCCTAGGGCTGATGCTAACCCTAACCCTAACACTAACACTATCCTAGGGCGGATGCTAACCCTAACCCTAACCCTAACACTATCCTAGGTCTCATGCTAACCCTAACCCTAACCCTAACACTATCCTAGGGCTGATGCTAACCCTCACCCTAACCCTAACACTATCCTAGGGCTGATGCTAACCCTAACCCTAACACTATCCTAGGGCTGATGCTAACCCTAACGCTAACCCTAACACTATCCTTGAACTGATGATAACCCTAACCCTAACCCTAACACTATCCTAGGCCTGATGATAACCCTAACCCTAACCCTAACACTATCCTAGGGTTTATGTTAACCCTAACCCTAACACTATCCTAGGGCTGATGCTAACCCTAACCCTAACCCTAACACTATCCTAGGGCGGATGCTAACCCTAACCCTAACCCTAACACTATCCTATTGCTGATGCTAACCCTAACACTAACACTATCCTAGGGCTGATGATAACCCTAACCCTAACCCTAACACTATCCTAGGGCTGATGCTAACCCAACCCTAACTCTAACACTATCTTAGGGCTGAGGCTAACCCTAACCCTAACACTATCCTACGGCTGATGCTAACCCTAACCCTAACCCTAACACTATCCTAGGGCTGATGCTAACCCTAACCCTAACACTATCCTAGGCCTGATGCTAACCCTAACCCTAACCCTAACACTATCCTAGGGCTGATGCTAACCCTAACCCTAACATTATTCTAGGGCTGATGCTAACCCTAACCCTAACCCTAACACTACCCTAGGGCTGATGCTAACCCTAACCCTAACACTATCCTAGGCCTGATGCTAACCCTAACCCTAACCCTAACACTATCCTAGGGCTGATGCTAACCCTAACCCTAACACTATCCTAGGCCTGATGATAACCCTAACCCTAACCCTAACACTATCCTAGGGTTTATGTTAACTCTAACCCTAACACTATCCTAGGGCTGATGCTAACCCTAACCCTAACCCTAACACTATCCTAGGGCTGATGCTAACCCTAACCCTAACACCATCCTAGGCCTGATGATAACCCTAACCCTAACCCTAACACTATCCTAGGGCTGATGCTAACCCTAACCCTAACACTATCCTAGGGCTGATGCTAACCCTAACGCTAACCCTAACACTATCCTAGGGCTGATGCTAACCCTAACGCTAACCCTAACACTATCCTTGAACTGATGTTAACCCTAACCCTAACCCTAAAACTATCCTAGGCCTGATGATAACCCTAACCTTAACCCTAACACTATCCTAGGGTTTATGTTAACCCTAACCCTAACACTATACTAGGGCTGATGTTAACCCTAACCCTAACACTATCCTAGGGCTGATGCTAACCCTAACCCTAACCCTAACACTCTCCAAGGGCTGATGCTAACCCTAACCCTAACACTATCCTAGGGCTCATGCTAACCCTAACCCTAACTCTAACACTATCTTAGGGCTGAGGCTAACCCTAACCCTAACACTATCCTACGGCTTATGCTAATCCTAACCCTAACACTATCCTAGGGCTGATGCTAACCCTAACCCTAACACTATCCTAGGCCTGATGCTAACCCTAACCCTAACCCTAACACTATCCTAGGGCTGATGCTAACCCTAGCCCTAACACTATCCTAGGGCTGATGCTATCCCTAACCCTAACCCTAACACTATCCTAGGGCTGATGCTAACCCTAACCCTAACACTATCCTAGGCCTGATGATACCCCTAACCCTAACCCTAACACTATCCTAGGGCTGATGCTAACCCTATCCCTAACACTAACCTATGGCTGATGCTAACCCTAACCCTAACAATAACACTATCCTAAGGCTGATGCTAACCTAACACTAACACTATCCTAGGCCTGGTGCTAACCCTAACCCTAACCCTAACACTATCCTAGGGCTGATGCTAACCCTAACCCTAATAATATCCTAGGACTGATGCTAACCCTAACCCTAACCCTAACAATATCCTAGGGCTGATGCTAACCCTAACCCTAACCCTAACACTATCCTAGGCCTGATGCTAACCCTATCCCTAACCATAACACTCTCCTAGGGCTGATGCTAACCCTAACCCTAACACTATCCTAGGGCTGATGCTAACCATAACCCTAACCCTAAAACTATCCTAGGGTTGATGCTAACCCTAACCCTAACACTATCCTAGGCCTGATGATAACCCTAACCCTAACCCTAACACTATCCTAGGGTTTATGTTAACCCTAACCCTAACACTATCCTAGGGCTGATGCTAACCCTAACCCTAACCCTAACACTATCTACGGCGGATGCTAACCATAACCCTAACCCTAACACTATCCTAGGGCTGATGCTAACCCTAACACTAACACTATCCTAGGGCTGATGCTAACCCTAACCCTAACCCTAACACTATCCTAGGGCTGATGCTAACCCTAACCCTAACTCTAACACTATCTTAGGGCTGAGGCTAACCCTAACCCAAACACTATCCTATGGCTGATGCTAACCCTAACCCTAACCCAAAACTATCCTAGGGCTGATTCTAACCGTAACACTAACACGATCCTAGGCCTGATGCTAACCTTAACCCTTAACCTAACACTATCCTAGGGCTGATGCTAAACCTAACCATAACCCTAACACTATCCTAGGGCTGATGCTAACCCTATCCCTAACCCTAACACTATCCTAGGGCGGATGCTAACCCTAACCCTAACCCTAACACTACCTTAGGACTGATGCTAACCCTAACACTAACACTATCCTAGGGCTGTTGATAACCCTAACGCTAACCCTAACACTATCCTAGGGCTGACGCTAACCCTAACCCTAACTCTAACACTATCTTAGCGCTGAGGCTAACCCTAACCCTAACACTATCCTACGGCTGATAGAAACCCTAACCCTAACCCTAACACTATCCTAGGGCTGATGCTAACCCTAACCCTAACACTAACACTATCCTAGGGCGGATGCTAACCCTAACCCTAACCCTAACACTATCCTAGGTCTCATGCTAACCCTAACCCTAACCCTAACACTATCCTAGGGCTGATGCTAACCCTCACCCTAACCCTAACACTATCCTAGGGCTGATGCTAACCCTAACCCTAACACTATCCCAGGGCTGATGCTAACCCTAACGCTAACCCTAACACTATCCTTGAACTGATGATAACCCTAACCCTAACCCTAACACTATCCTAGGCCTGATGATAACCCTAACCCTAACCCTAACACTATCCTAGGGTTTATGTTAACCCTAACCCTAACACTATCCTAGGGCTGATGCTAACCCTAACCCTAACCCTAACACTATCCTAGGGCGGATGCTAACCCTAACCCTAACCCTAACACTATCCTATTGCTGATGCTAACCCTAACACTAACACTATCCTAGGGCTGATGATAACCCTAACCCTAACCCTAACACTATCCTAGGGCTGATGCTAACCCAACCCTAACTCTAACACTATCTTAGGGCTGAGGCTAACCCTAACCCTAACACTATCCTACGGCTGATGCTAACCCTAACCCTAACCCTAACACTATCCTAGGGCTGATGCTAACCCTAACCCTAACACTATCCTAGGCCTGATGCTAACCCTAACCCTAACCCTAACACTATCCTAGGGCTGATGCTAACCCTAACCCTAACATTATTCTAGGGCTGATGCTAACCCTAACCCTAACCCTAACACTACCCTAGGGCTGATGCTAACCCTAACCCTAACACTATCCTAGGCCTGATGCTAACCCTAACCCTAACCCTAACACTATCCTAGGGCTGATGCTAACCCTAACCCTAACACTATCCTAGGCCTGATGATAACCCTAACCCTAACCCTAACACTATCCTAGGGTTTATGTTAACTCTAACCCTAACACTATCCTAGGGCTGATGCTAACCCTAACCCTAACCCTAACACTATCCTAGGGCTGATGCTAACCCTAACCCTAACACCATCCTAGGCCTGATGATAACCCTAACCCTAACCCTAACACTATCCTAGGGCTGATGCTAACCCTAACCCTAACACTATCCTAGGGCTGATGCTAACCCTAACGCTAACCCTAACACTATCCTAGGGCTGATGCTAACCCTAACGCTAACCCTAACACTATCCTTGAACTGATGTTAACCCTAACCCTAACCCTAACACTATCCTAGGCCTGATGATAACCCTAACCTTAACCCTAACACTATCCTAGGGTTTATGTTAACCCTAACCCTAACACTATACTAGGGCTGATGTTAACCCTAACCCTAACACTATCCTAGGGCTGATGCTAACCCTAACCCTAACCCTAACACTCTCCAAGGGCTGATGCTAACCCTAACCCTAACACTATCCTAGGGCTCATGCTAACCCTAACCCTAACTCTAACACTATCTTAGGGCTGAGGCTAACCCTAACCCTAACACTATCCTACGGCTTATGCTAATCCTAACCCTAACACTATCCTAGGGCTGATGCTAACCCTAATCCTAACACTATCCTAGGCCTGATGCTAACCCTAACCCTAACCCTAACACTATCCTAGGGCTGATGCTAACCCTAGCCCTAACACTATCCTAGGGCTGATGCTATCCCTAACCCTAACCCTAACACTATCCTAGGGCTGATGCTAACCCTAACCCTAACACTATCCTAGGCCTGATGATACCCCTAACCCTAACCCTAACACTATCCTAGGGCTGATGCTAACCCTATCCCTAACACTAACCTACGGCTGATGCTAACCCTAACCCTAACAATAACACTATCCTAAGGCTGATGCTAACCTAACACTAACACTATCCTAGGCCTGGTGCTAACCCTAACCCTAACCCTAACACTATCCTAGGGCTGATGCTAACCCTAACCCTAATAATATCCTAGGACTGATGCTAACCCTAACCCTAACCGTAACAATATCCTAGGGCTGATGCTAACCCTAACCCTAACCCTAACACTATCCTAGGCCTGATGCTAACCCTATCCCTAACCATAACACTCTCCTAGGGCTGATGCTAACCCTAACCCTAATACTATCCTAGGGCTGATGCTAACCATAACCCTAACCCTAAAACTATCCTAGGGTTGATGCTAACCCTAACCCTAACACTATCCTAGGCCTGATGATAACCCTAACCCTAACCCTAACACTATCCTAGGGTTTATGTTAACCCTAACCCTAACACTATCCTAGGGCTGATGCTAACCCTAACCCTAACCCTAACACTATCTACGGCGGATGCTAACCATAACCCTAACCCTAACACTATCCTAGGGCTGATGCTAACCCTAACACTAACACTATCCTAGGGCTGATGCTAACCCTAACCCTAACCCTAACACTATCCTAGGGCTGATGCTAACCCTAACCCTAACTCTAACACTATCTTAGGGCTGAGGCTAACCCTAACCCAAACACTATCCTATGGCTGATGCTAACCCTAACCCTAACCCAAAACTATCCTAGGGCTGATTCTAACCGTAACACTAACACGATCCTAGGCCTGATGCTAACCTTAACCCTTAACCTAACACTATCCTAGGGCTGATGCTAAACCTAACCATAACCCTAACACTATCCTAGGGCTGATGCTAACCCTATCCCTAACCCTAACACTATCCTAGGGCGGATGCTAACCCTAACCCTAACCCTAACACTACCTTAGGACTGATGCTAACCCTAACACTAACACTATCCTAGGGCTGTTGATAACCCTAACGCTAACCCTAACACTATCCTAGGGCTGACGCTAACCCTAACCCTAACTCTAACACTATCTTAGCGCTGAGGCTAACCCTAACCCTAACACTATCCTACGGCTGATAGAAACCCTAACCCTAACCCTAACACTATCCTAGGGCTGATGCTAACCCTAACCCTAACACTAACACTATCCTAGGGCGGATGCTAACCCTAACACTAACCCTAACACTATCCTAGGTCTCATGCTAACCCTAACCCTAACCCTAACACTATCCTAGGGCTGATGCTAACCCTAACCCTAACCCTAACACTATCCTAGGGCTGATGCTAACCCTAACCCTAACACTATCCTAGGGCTGATGCTAACCCTAACGCTAACCCTAACACTATCCTTGAACTGATGATAACCCTAACCCTAACCCTAACACTATCCTAGGCCTGATGATAACCCTAACCCTAACCCTAACACTATCCTAGGGTTTATGTTAACCCTAACCCTAACACTATCCTAGGGCTGATGCTAACCCTAACCCTAACCCTAACACTATCCTAGGGCGGATGCTAACCCTAACCCTAACCCTAACACTATCCTAGGGCTGATGCTAACCCTAACACTAACACTATCCTAGGGCTGATGATAACCCTAACCCTAACCCTAACACTATCCTAGGGCTGATGCTAACCCTAACCCTAACTCTAACACTATCTTAGGGCTGAGGCTAACCCTAACCCTAACACTATCCTACGGCTGATGCTAACCCTAACCCTAACCCTAACACTATCCTAGGGCTGATGCTAACCCTAACCCTAACACTATCCTAGGCCTGATGCTAACCCTAACCCTAACCCTAACACTATCCTAGGGCTGATGCTAACCCTAACCCTAACATTATTCTAGGGCTGATGCTAACCCTAACCCTAACCCTAACACTACCCTAGGGCTGATGCTAACCCTAACCCTAACACTATCCTAGGCCTGATGCTAACCCTAACCCTAACCCTAACACTATCCTAGGGCTGATGCTAACCCTAACCCTAACACTATCCTAGGCCTGATGATAACCCTAACCCTAACCCTAACACTATCCTAGGGTTTATGTTAACTCTAACCCTAACACTATCCTAGGGCTGATGCTAACCCTAACCCTAACCCTAACACTATCCTAGGGCTGATGCTAACCCTAACCCTAACACCATCCTAGGCCTGATGATAACCCTAACCCTAACCCTAACACTATCCTAGGGCTGATGCTAACCCTAACCCTAACACTATCCTAGGGCTGATGCTAACCCTAACCCTAACCCTAACACTCTCCAAGGGCTGATGCTAACCCTAACCCTAAACCTAACACTATCCTAGGGCTCATGCTAACCCTAACCCTAACTCTAACACTATCTTAGGGCTGAGGCTAACCCTAACCCTAACACTATCCTACGGCTTATGCTAACCCTAACCCTAACACTATCCTAGGGCTGATGCTAACCCTAACCCTAACACTATCCTAGGCCTGATGCTAACCCTAACCCTAACCCTAACACTATCCTAGGGCTGATGCTAACCCTAGCCCTAACACTATCCTAGGGCTGATGCTATCCATAACCCTAACACTAACACTATCCTATGGCTGATGCTAACCCTAACCCTAACACTATCCTAGGCCTGATGATACCCCTAACCCTAACCCTAACACTATCCTAGGGCTGATGCTAACCCTATCCCTAACACTATCCTACGGCTGATGCTAACCCTAACCCTAACAATAACACTATCCTAAGGCTGATGCTAACCTAACACTAACACTATCCTAGGCCTGGTGCTAACCCTAACCCTAACCCTAACACTATCCTAGGGCTGATGCTAACCCTAACCCTAATAATATCCTAGGACTGATGCTAACCCTAACCCTAACCCTAACAATATCCTAGGGCTGATGCTAACCCTAACCCTAACCCTAACACTATCCTAGGCCTGATGCTAACCCTATCCCTAACCATAACACTCTCCTAGGGCTGATGCTAACCCTAACCCTAACACTATCCTAGGGCTGATGCTAACCATAACCCTAACCCTAAAACTATCCTAGGGTTGATGCTAACCCTAACCCTAACACTATCCTAGGCCTGATGATAAACCTAACCCTAACCCTAACACTATCCTAGGGTTTATGTTAACCCTAACCCTAACACTATCCTAGGGCTGATGCTAACCCTAACCCTAACCCTAACACTATCTACGGCGGATGCTAACCATAACCCTAACCCTAACACTATCCTAGGGCTGATGCTAACCCTAACACTAACACTATCCTAGGGCTGATGCTAACCCTAACCCTAACCCTAACACTATCCTAGGGCTGATGCTAACCCTAACCCTAACTCTAACACTATCTTAGGGCTGAGGCTAACCCTAACCCAAACACTATCCTATGGCTGATGCTAACCCTAACCCTAACCTAAAACTATCCTAGGGCTGATTCTAACCGTAACACTAACACGATCCTAGGCCTGATGCTAACCATAACCCTTAACTTAACACTATCCTAGGGCTGATGCTAAACCTAACCATAACTCTAACACTATCCTAGGGCTGATGCTAACCATATCCCTAACCCTAACACTATCCTAGGGCGGATGCTAACCCTAACACTAACACTATCCTAGGGCTGATGCTAACCCTAACGCTAACCCTAACACTATCCTAGGGCTGATGCTAACCCTAACCCTAACTCTAACACTATCTTAGCGCTGAGGCTAACCCTAACCCTAACACTATCCTACGGCTGATAGAAACCCTAACCCTAACCCTAACACTATCCTAGGGCTGATGCTAACCCTAACTCTAACACTAACACTATCCTAGGGCGGATGCTAACCCTAACTCTAACCCTAACACTATCTTAGGTCTCATGCTAACCCTAACCCTAACCCTAACACTATCCTAGGGCTGATGCTAACCCTAACCCTAACCCTAACACTATCCTAGGGATGATGCTAACCCTAACCCTAACACTATCCTGGGTCTGATGCTAACCCTAACCCTAACCCTAACACTATCCTAGGGCTGATGCTAACCCTAACGCTAACACTATCCTAGGGCTGATGCTAACCCTAACGCTAACCCTAACACTATCCTTGAACTGATGATAACCCTAACCCTAACCCTAACATTATCCTAGGCCTGATGATAACCCTAACCCTAACCTTAACACTATCCTAGGGTTTATGTTAACCCTAACCCTAACACTATCCTAGGGCTGATGCTAACCCTAACCCTAACCCTAACACTATCCTAGGGCGGATGCTAACCCTAACCCTAACCCTAACACTATCCTAGGGCTGATGCTAACCCTAACACTAACACTATCCTAGGGCTGATGATAACCCTAACCCTAACCCTAACACTATCCTAGGGCTGATGCTAACCCTAACCCTAACTCTAACACTATCTTAGGGCTGAGGCTAACCCTAACCCTAACACTATCCTACGGCTGATGCTAACCCTAACCCTAACCCTAACACTATCCTAGGGCTGATGCTAACCCTAACCCTAACACTATCCTAGGCCTGATGCTAACCCTAACCCTAACCCTAACACTATCCTAGGGCTGATGCTAACCCTAACCCTAACATTATTCTAGGGCTGATGCTAACCCTAACCCTAACCCTAACACTATCCTAGGGCTGATGCTAACCCTAACCCTAACACTATCCTAGCCCTGATGATAACCCTAACCCTAACCCTAACACTATCCTAGGGCTGATGCTAACCCTAACCCTAACACTATCCTAGGGCTGATGCTAACCCTAACCCTAACCCTAACACTATCCTAGGGCTGATGCTAACCCTAACGCTAACCCTAACACTATCCTTGAACTGATGCTAACCCTAACCCTAACACTATCATAGGCCTGATGATAACGCTAACCCTAACCCAAACACTATCCTAGGGTTTATGTTAACCCTAACCCTAACACTATCCTAGGGCTGATGCTAACCCTAACCGTAACCCTAACACTCTCCAAGGGCTGATGCTAACCCTAACCCTAACCCTAACAGTATCCTAGGGCTGATGCTAACCCTAAACCTAACACTATCCTAGGCCTGATGCTAACCCTAACCCTAACCCTAACACTATCCTAGGGCTGATGCTAACCCTAACCCTAACACTAACACTATCCTAGGGCGGATGCTAACCCTAACCCTAACCCTAACACTATCCTAGGGCTGATGCTAACCCTAACCCTAACACTATCCTAGGGCTGATGCTAACCCTAACGCTAACCCTAACACTATCCTTGAACTGATGATAACCCTAACCCTAACCCTAACACTATCCTAGGCCTGATGATAACCCTAACCCTAACCCTAACACTATCCTAGGGTTTATGTTAACCCTAACTCTAACACTATCCTAGGGCTGATGCTAACCCTAACCCTAACCCTAACACTATCCTAGGGCGGATGCTAACCCTAACCCTAACCCTAACACTATCCTAGGGCTGATGCTAACCCTAACACTAACACTATCCTAGGGCTGATGATAACCCTAACCCTAACACTATAATTGAACTGATGCTAACCCTAACCCTAACACTATCATAGGCCTGATGATAACCCTAACCCTAACCCAAACACTATCCTAGGGTTTATGTTAACCCTAACCCTAACACTCTCCAAGGGCTGCTGCTAACCCTAACCCTAACCCTAACAGTATCCTAGGGCTGATGCTAACCCTAACCCTAACCCTAACACTATCCTAGGGCTGATGCTAACCTTAACCCTAACACTATCCTAGGCCTGATGATAACCCTAACCCTAACCCTAACACTATCCTAGGGCTGATGCTAACCCTAAACCTAACACTATCCTACGGCTGATGCTAACCCTAACCCTAACCCTAACACTATCCTAAGGCTGATGCTAACCCTAACACTAACACTATCCTAGGCCTGGTGCTAACCCTAACCCTAACCCTAACAGTATCCCAGGGCTGATGCTAACCCTAACCCTAACACTATCCTAGGGCTGATGCTAACCCTAACCCTAACCCTAACACTATCCTAGGGCTGATGCTAAACCTAACACTAACCCTAACACTATCCTAGAGCTGATGCTAACCCTAACCCTAACCCTAATACTATCCTAGGGCTGATGCTAACCCTAACCCTAACCCTAACACTATCCTAGGGCTGATGCTAACCCTAACCCTAACACTATCCTAGGGCTGATGCTAACCCTCACCCTACCCCTAACACTATCCTAGGGCTGATGCTAACCCTAACCCTAACGCTAACACTATCCCAGGGCTGAGGCTAACCCTAACCCGAACACTATCCTACGGCTGATGCTAACCCTAACCCTAACCCTAACACTATCCTAAGGCTGATGGTAATCCTAACACTAACACTATCCTAAGCCTGGTGCTAACCCTAACTCTAACCCTAAGAGTATCCTAGGGCTGATGCTAACCCTAACCCTAATAATACCCTAGGGATGATGCTAACACTAGCCCTAACCCTAACACTATCCTAGGGCTGATGCTAACCCTAACCCTAACCCTAACACTACCCTAGGGCTGATGCTAACCCTAACCCTAACACTATCCTAGGCCTGATGATAACCCTAACCCTAACCGTAACACTATCCTAGGGCTGATGCTAACCCTAACCCTAACCCTAACAGTATCCTAGGGCTGATTCTAACCGTAACCCTAACACTATCCTAGGCCTGATGCTAACCCTAACCCTTACCCTAACACTATCCTAGGGCTGATGCTAAACCTAACCATAACCCTAACACTATCCTAGGGCTGATGCTAACCCTATCCCTAACCCTAACACTATCCTAGGGCGGATGCTAACCCTAACGCTAACCCTAACACTATCCTAGGGCTGATGCTAACCCTAACACTAACACTATCCTAGGGCTGATGCTAACCCTAACCCTAACCCTAACACTATCCTAGGGCTGATGCTAACCCTAACCCTAACTCTAACACTATCTTAGCGCTGAGGCTAACACTAACCCTAACACTATCCTACGGCTGATAGAAACCCTAACCCTAACCCTAACACTATCCTAGGGCTGATGCTAACCCTAACCCTAACACTATCCTAGGCCTGATCTTAACCCTAACCCTAACCCTAACACTATCCTAGAGGTGAAGCTATCCCTAACCCTAACACTATCCTAGGCCTGATGCTAACCCTAACCCTAACCCTAACACTATACTAGGGCTGATGCTCACCCTAACCCTAACCCTAACACTATCTTAGGGCTGATGCTAACCCTAACACTAACACTATCCTAGGGCTGATGCTAACCCTAACGCTAACCCTAACACTATCCTAGGGCTGATGCTAACCCTAACCCTAACTCTAACACTATCTTAGCGCTGAGGGTAACCCTAACCCTTACACTATCCTACCGCTGATAGAAACCCTAACCCTAACCATAACACTATCCTAGGGCTGATGCTAACTCTAACCCTTACACTATCCTAGGCCTGATGCTAACCCTAACCCTAACCCTAACACTATCCTAGGGCTGATGCTAACCCTAACCCTAACACTATCCTAGGCCTGATGCTAACCCTAACCCTAACCCTAACACTATCCTAGGGCTGATGCTAACCCTAACCCTAACACTATCCTAGGCCTGATGATAACCCTAACCCTAACCCTAACACTATCCTAGGATTTATGTTAACTCTAACCCTAACACTATCCTAGGGCTGATGCTAACCCTAACCCTAACCCTAACACTATCCTAGGGCTGATGCTAACCCTAACCCTAACACTATCCTAGGGCTGATGCTAACCCTAACGCTAACCCTAACACTATCCTAGGGCTGATGCTAACCCTAACGCTAACCCTAACACTATCCTTGAACTGATGTTAACCCTAACCCTAACCCTAACACTATCCTAGGCCTGATGATAACCCTAACCTTAACCCTAACACTATCCTAGGGCTGATGTTAACCCTAACCCTAACACTATCCTAGGGCTGATGCTAACCCTAACCCTAACCCTAACACTCTCCAAGGGCTGATGCTAACCCTAACCCTAACCCTAACACTATCCTAGGGCTCATGCTAACCCTAACCCTAACTCTAACACTATCTTAGGGCTGAGGCTAACCCTAACCCTAACACTATCCTACGGCTTATGCTAACCCTAACCCTAACACTATCCTAGGGCTGATGATAACCCTAACCCTATCACTATCCTAGGCCTGATGCTAACCCTAACCCTAACCCTAACACTATCCTAGGGATGATGCTAACCCTAGCCCTAACACTATCCTAGGGCTGATGCTATCCCTAACCCTAACCCTAACACTATCCTAGGGCTGATGCTAACCCTAACCCTAACACTATCCTAGGCCTGATGATACCCCTAACCCTAACCCTAACACTATCCTAGGGCTGATGCTAACCCTATCCCTAACACTATCCTACGGCTGATGCTAACCCTAACCCTAACAATAACACTATCCTAAGGCTGATGCTAACCTAACACTAACACTATCCTAGGCCTGGTGCTAACCTTAACCCTAACCCTAACTGTATCCTAGGGCTGATGCTAACCCTAACCCTAATAATATCCTAGGACTGATGCTAACCCTAACCCTAACCCTAACAATATCCTAGGGCTGATGCTAACCCTAACCCTAACCCTAACACTATCCTAGGCCTGATGCTAACCCTATCCCTAACCATAACACTCTCCTAGGGCTGATGCTAACCCTAACCCTAACACTATCCTAGGGCTGATGCTAACCATAACCCTAACCCTAAAACTATCCTAGGGTTGATGCTAACCCTAACCCTAACACTATCCTAGGGCTGATGCTAACCCTAACCCTAACCCTAACACTATCCTAGGGCTGATGCTAACCCTAACCCTAACACTATCCTAGGGCTGATGCTAACCCTAACCCTGACCCTAACAGTATCCTAGGGCTGATGCTAACCCTAACCCTAACACTATCCTAGGGCTGATGCTAACCCTAACCCTAACCCTAACATTATCCCAGGGCTGATACTAACCCTAACCCTAACACTATCCTAGGGCTGATGCTAACCCTAACCCTAACCCTAACACTATCCTAGGGCTGATGCTAACCCTAACACTAACCCTAACACTATCCTAGGGCTGATGCTAACCCTAACCCTAACACTATCCTAGGGCTGATGCTAACCCTAACGCTAACCCTAACACTATCTTAGGGCTGATGCTAACCATAACACTAACACTATCCTTAAGCTGATGCTAACCCTAACCCTAACCCTAACACTATCCTAGGGCTGATGCTAACCCTAACCCTAACACCACCCTAGGCCTAATGATAACCCTAACCCTAACCCTAACACTATCCTAGGGCTGATGCTAACCCTAACCCTAACCCTAAAACTATCCTAGGGTTGATGTTAACCCTAACCCCAAGAGTATCCTAGGGCTGATGCTAACCCTAACCCTAACCCTAACACTATCCTAGGGCTGATGCTAACCCTAACCCTAACACTATCCTAGGGCTGATGCTAACACTAACCCTAACCCTAACACTGTCCTAGGGCTGATGATAACCCTAACCCTAACCCTAACACTATCCTAGGGTTTATGTTAACCCTAACCCTAACACTATCCTAGGGCTGATGCTAACCCTAACCTTAACCCTAACACTATCCTAGGGCGGATGCTAACCCTAACCCTAACCCTAACACTATCCTAGGGCTGATGCTAACCCTAACACTAACACTATCCTAGGGCTGATGATAACCCTAACGCTAACCCTAACACTATCCTAGGGCTGATGCTAACCCTAACCCTAACTCTAACACTATCTTAGGGCTGAGGCTAACCCTAACCCTAACACTATCCTACGGCTGATGATAACCCTAACCCTAACACTAACACTATCCTAGGGCTGATGCTAACCCTAACCCTAACACTATCCTAGGCCTGATGCTAACCCTAACCCTAACCCTAACACTATCCTAGGGCTGATGCTAACCCTAACCCTAACATTATTCTAGGGCTGATGCTAACCCTAACCCTAACCCTAACACTATCCTAGGGCTGATGCTAACCCTATCCCTAACACTATCCTACGGCTGATGCTAACCCTAACCCTAACAATAACACTATCCTAAGGCTGATGCTAACCTAACACTAACACTATCCTAGGCCTGGTGCTAACCCTAACCCTAACCCTAACACTATCCTAGGGCTGATGCTAACCCTAACCCTAATAATATCCTAGGACTCATGCTAACCCTAACCCTAACCCTAACAATATCCTAGGGCTGATGCTAACCCTAACCCTAACCCTAACACTATCCTAGGCCTGATGCTAACCCTATCCCTAACCATAACACTCTCCTAGGGCTGATGCTAACCCTAACCCTAACACTATCCTAGGGCTGATGCTAACCATAACCCTAACCCTAAAACTATCCTAGGGTTGATGCTAACCCTAACCCTAACACTATCCTAGGGCTGATGCTAACCCTAACCCTAACCCTAACACTATCCTAGGGCTGATGCTAACCCTAACCCTAACACTATCCTAGGGCTGATGCTAACCCTAACCCTGACCCTAACACTATTCTAGGGCTGATGCTAACCCTAACCCTAACACTATCCTAGGGCTGATGCTAACCCTAACCCTAACCCTAACATTATCCCAGGGCTGATACTAACCCTAACCCTAACACTATCCTAGGGCTGATGCTAACCCTAACCCTAACCCTAACACTATCCTTGGGCTGATGCTAACCCTAACCCTAACACTATCCTAGCCCTGATGATAACCCTAACCCTAACCCTAACACTATCCTAGGGCTGATGCTAACCCTAACCCTAACACTATCCTAGGGCTGATGCTAACCCTAACCCTAACCCTAACACTATCCTAGGGCTGATGCTAACCCTAACGCTAACCCTAACACTATCCTTGAACTGATGCTAACCCTAACCCTAACACTATCATAGGCCTGATGATAACGCTAACCCTAACCCAAACACTATCCTAGGGTTTATGTTAACCCTAACCCTAACACTATCCTAGGGCTGATGCTAACCCTAACCGTAACCCTAACACTCTCCAAGGGCTGATGCTAACCCTAACCCTAACCCTAACAGTATCCTAGGGCTGATGCTAACCCTAAACCTAACACTATCCTAGGCCTGATGCTAACCCTAACCCTAACCCTAACACTATCCTAGGGCTGATGCTAACCCTAACCCTAACACTAACACTATCCTAGGGCGGATGCTAACCCTAACCCTAACCCTAACACTATCCTAGGGCTCATGCTAACCCTAACCCTAACCCTAACACTATCCTAGGGCTGATGCTAACCCTAACCCTAACCCTAACACTATCCTAGGGCTGATGCTAACCCTAATCCTAACACTATCCTGGGTCTGATGCTAACCCTAACCCTAACCCTAACACTATCCTAGGGCTCATGCTAACCCTAACCCTAACTCTAACACTATCTTAGGGCTGAGGCTAACCCTAACCCTAACACTATCCTACGGCTTATGCTAACCCTAACCCTAAGACTATCCTAGGGCTGATGATAACCCTAACCCTATCACTATCCTAGGCCTGATGCTAACCCTAACCCTAACCCTAACACTATCCTAGGGCTGATGCTAACCCTAGCCCTAACACTATCCTAGGGCTGATGCTATCCCTAACCCTAACCCTAACACTATCCTAGGGCTGATGCTAACCCTAACCCTAACACTATCCTAGGCCTGATGATACCCCTAACCCTAACCCTAACACTATCCTAGGGCTGATGCTAACCCTATCCCTAACACTATCCTACGGCTGATGCTAACCCTCACCCTAACAATAACACTATCCTAAGGCTGATGCTAACCTAACACTAACACTATCCTAGGCCTGGTGCTAACCCTAACCCTAACCCTAACACTATCCTAGGGCTGATGCTAACCCTAACCCTAATAATATCCTAGGACTCATGCTAACCCTAACCCTAACCCTAACAATATCCTAGGGCTGATGCTAACCCTAACCCTAACCCTAACACTATCCTAGGCCTGATGCTAACCCTATCCCTAACCATAACACTCTCCTAGGGCTGATGCTAACCCTAACCCTAACACTATCCTAGGGCTGATGCTAACCATAACCCTAACCCTAAAACTATCCTAGGGTTGATGCTAACCCTAACCCTAACACTATCCTAGGGCTGATGCTAACCCTAACCCTAACCCTAACACTATCCTAGGGCTGATGCTAACCCTAACCCTAACACTATCCTAGGGCTGATGCTAACCCTAACCCTGACCCTAACACTATTCTAGGGCTGATGCTAACCCTAACCCTAACACTATCCTAGGGCTGATGCTAAACCTAACCCTAACCCTAACATTATCCCAGGGCTGATACTAACCCTAACCCTAACACTATCCTAGGGCTGATGCTAACCCTAACCCTAACCCTAACACTATCCTAGGGCTGATGCTAACCCTAACACTAACCCTAACACTATCCTAGGGCTGATGCTAACCCTAACCCTAACACTATCCTAGGGCTGATGCTAACCCTAACGCTAACCCTAACACTATCTTAGGGCTGATGCTAACCATAACACTAACACTATCCTTGGGCTGATGCTAACCCTAACCCTAACCCTAACACTATCCTAGGGCTGATGCTAACCCTAACCCTAACACCATCCTAGGCCTAATGATAACCCTAACCCTAACCCTAACACTATCCTAGGGCTGATGCTAACCCTAACCCTAACCCTAAAACTATCCTAGGGTTGATGTTAACCCTAACCCCAAGAGTATCCTAGGGCTGATGCTAACCCTAACCCTAACCCTAACACTATCCTAGGGCTGATGCTAACCCTAACCCTAACACTATCCTAGGGCTGATGCTAACACTAACCCTAACCCTAACACTGTCCTAGGGCTGATGATAACCCTAACCCTAACCCTAACACTATCCTAGGGTTTATGTTACCCTAACCCTAACACTATCCTAGGGCTGATGCTAACCCTAACCCTACCCCTAACACTATCCTAGGTCGGATGCTAACCCTAACCCTACCCCTAACACTATCCTAGGGCGGATGCTAACCCTAACCCTAACCCTAACACTATCCTAGGGCTGATGCTAACCCTAACACTAACACTATCCTAGGGCTGATGCTAACCCTAACACTAACACTATCCTAGGGCTGATGATAACCCTAACCCTAACCCTAACACTATCCTAGGGCTGATGCTAACCCTAACCCTAACTCTAACACTATCTTAGGGCTGAGGCTAACCCTAACACTAACACTATCCTACGGCTGATGATAACCCTAACCCTAACACTAACACTATCCTAGGGCTGATGCTAACCCTAACCCTAACACTATCCTAGGCCTGATGCTAACCCTAACCCTAACCCTAACACTATCCTAGGGCTGATGCTAACCCTAACCCTAACATTATTCTAGGGCTGATGCTAACCCTAACCCTAACCCTAACACTATCCTAGGGCTGATGCTAACCCTAACCCTAACACTATCCTAGCCCTGATGATAACCCTAACCCTAACCCTAACACTATCCTAGGGCTGATGCTAACCCTAACCCTAACACTATCCTAGGGCTGATGCTAACCCTAACCCTAACCCTAACACTATCCTAGGGCTGATGCTAACCCTAACGCTAACCCTAACACTATCCTTGAACTGATGCTAACCCTAACCCTAACACTATCATAGGCCTGATGATAACGCTAACCCTAACCCAAACACTATCCTAGGGTTTATGTTAACCCTAACCCTAACACTATCCTAGGGCTGATGCTAACCCTAACCGTAACCCTAACACTCTCCAAGGGCTGATGCTAACCCTAACCCTAACCCTAACAGTATCCTAGGGCTGATGCTAACCCTAAACCTAACACTGTCCTAGGCCTGATGCTAACCCTAACCCTAACCCTAACACTATCCTAGGGCTGATGCTAACCCTAACCCTAACACTAACACTATCCTAGGGCGGATGCTAACCCTAACCCTAACCCTGACACTATCCTAGGTCTCATGCTAACCCTAACCCTAACCCTAACACTATCCTAGGGCTGATGCTAACCCTAACCCTAACCCTAACACTCTCCTAGGGCTGATGCTAACCCTAATCCTAACACTATCCTGGGTCTGATGCTAACCCTAACCCTAACCCTAACACTATCCTAGGGCTCATGCTAACCCTAACCCTAACTCTAACACTATCTTAGGGCTGAGGCTAACCCTAACCCTAACACTATCCTACGGCTTATGCTAACCCTAACCCTAACACTATCCTAGGGCTGATGATAACCCTAACCCTATCACTATCCTAGGCCTGATGCTAACCCTAACCCTAACCCTAACACTATCCTAGGGCTGATGCTAACCCTAGCCCTAACACTATCCTAGGGCTGATGCTATCCCTAACCCTAACCCTAACACTATCCTAGGGCTGATGCTAACCCTAACCCTAACACTATCCTAGGCCTGATGATACCCCTAACCCTAACCCTAACACTATCCTAGGGCTGATGCTAACCCTATCCCTAACACTATCCTACGGCTGATGCTAACCCTAACCCTAACAATAACACTATCCTAAGGCTGATGCTAACCTAACACTAACACTATCCTAGGCCTGGTGCTAACCCTAACCCTAACCCTAACACTATCCTAGGGCTGATGCTAACCCTAACCCTAATAATATCCTAGGACTCATGCTAACCCTAACCCTAACCCTAACAATATCCTAGGGCTGATGCTAACCCTAACCCTAACCCTAACACTATCCTAGGCCTGATGCTAACCCTATCCCTAACCATAACACTCTCCTAGGGCTGATGCTAACCCTAACCCTAACACTATCCTAGGGCTGATGCTAACCATAACCCTAACCCTAAAACTATCCTAGGGTTGATGCTAACCCTAACCCTAACACTATCCTAGGGCTGATGCTAACCCTAACACTAACCCTAACACTATCCTAGGGCTGATGCTAACCCTAACCCTAACACTATCCTAGGGCTGATGCTAACCCTAACCCTGACCCTAACACTATCCTAGGGCTGATGCTAACCCTAACCCTAACACTATCCTAGGGCTGATGCTAACCCTAACCCTAACCCTAACATTATCCCAGGGCTGATACTAACCCTAACCCTAACACTATCCTAGGGCTGATGCTAACCCTAACCCTAACCCTAACACTATCCTAGGGCTGATGCTAACCCTAACACTAACCCTAACACTATCCTAGGGCTGATGCTAACCCTAACCCTAACACTATCCTAGGGCTGATGCTAACCCTAACGCTAACCCTAACACTATCTTAGGGCTGATGCTAACCATAACACTAACACTATCCTTGGGCTGATGCTAACCCTAACCCTAACCCTAACACTATCCTAGGGCTGATGCTAACCCTAACCCTAACACCATCCTAGGCCTAATGATAACCCTAACCCTAACCCTAACACTATCCTAGGGCTGATGCTAACCCTAACCCTAACCCTAAAACTATCCTAGGGTTGATGTTAACCCTAACCCCAAGAGTATCCTAGGGCTGATGCTAACCCTAACCCTAACCCTAACACTATCCTAGGGCTGATGCTAACCCTAACCCTAACACTATCCTAGGGCTGATGCTAACACTAACCCTAACCCTAACACTGTCCTAGGGCTGATGATAACCCTAACCCTAACCCTAACACTATCCTAGGGTTTATGTTAACCCTAACCCTAACACTATCCTAGGGCTGATGCTAACCCTAACCCTACCCCTAACACTATCCTAGGGCGGATGCTAACCCTAACCCTAACCCTAACACTATCCTAGGGCTGATGCTAACCCTAACACTAACACTATCCTAGGGCTGATGATAACCCTAACCCTAACCCTAACACTATCCTAGGGCTGATGCTAACCCTAACCCTAACTCTAACACTATCTTAGGGCTGAGGCTAACCCTAACCCTAACACTATCCTACGGCTGATGATAACCCTAACCCTAACACTAACACTATCCTAGGGCTGATGCTAACCCTAACCCTAACACTATCCTAGGCCTGATGCTAACCCTAACCCTAACCCTAACACTATCCTAGGGCTGATGCTAACCCTAACCCTAACATTATTCTAGGGCTGATGCTAACCCTAACCCTAACCCTAACACTATCCTAGGGCTGATGCTAACCCTAACCCTAACACTATCCTAGCCCTGATGATAACCCTAACCCTAACCCTAACACTATCCTAGGGCTGATGCTAACCCTAACCCTAACACTATCCTAGGGCTGATGCTAACCCTAACCCTAACCCTAACACTATCCTAGGGCTGATGCTAACCCTAACGCTAACCCTAACACTATCCTTGAACTGATGCTAACCCTAACCCTAACACTATCATAGGCCTGATGATAACGCTAACCCTAACCCAAACACTATCCTAGGGTTTATGTTAACCCTAACCCTAACACTATCCTAGGGCTGATGCTAACCCTAACCGTAACCCTAACACTCTCCAAGGGCTGATGCTAACCCTAACCCTAACCCTAACAGTATCCTAGGGCTGATGCTAACCCTAAACCTAACACTGTCCTAGGCCTGATGCTAACCCTAACCCTAACCCTAACACTATCCTAGGGCTGATGCTAACCCTAACCCTAACACTAACACTATCCTAGGGCGGATGCTAACCCTAACCCTAACCCTGACACTATCCTAGGTCTCATGCTAACCCTAACCCTAACCCTAACACTATCCTAGGGCTGATGCTAACCCTAACCCTAACCCTAACACTATCCTAGGGCTGATGCTAACCCTAATCCTAACACTATCCTGGGTCTGATGCTAACCCTAACCCTAACCCTAACACTATCCTAGGGCTCATGCTAACCCTAACCCTAACTCTAACACTATCTTAGGGCTGAGGCTAACCCTAACCCTAACACTATCCTACGGCTTATGCTAACCCTAACCCTAACACTATCCTAGGGCTGATGATAACCCTAACCCTATCACTATCCTAGGCCTGATGCTAACCCTAACCCTAACCCTAACACTATCCTAGGGCTGATGCTAACCCTAGCCCTAACACTATCCTAGGGCTGATGCTATCCCTAACCCTAACCCTAACACTATCCTAGGGCTGATGCTAACCCTAACCCTAACACTATCCTAGGCCTGATGATACCCCTAACCCTAACCCTAACACTATCCTAGGGCTGATGCTAACCCTATCCCTAACACTATCCTACGGCTGATGCTAACCCTAACCCTAACAATAACACTATCCTAAGGCTGATGCTAACCTAACACTAACACTATCCTAGGCCTGGTGCTAACCCTAACCCTAACCCTAACACTATCCTAGGGCTGATGCTAACCCTAACCCTAATAATATCCTAGGACTCATGCTAACCCTAACCCTAACCCTAACAATATCCTAGGGCTGATGCTAACCCTAACCCTAACCCTAACACTATCCTAGGCCTGATGCTAACCCTATCCCTAACCATAACACTCTCCTAGGGCTGATGCTAACCCTAACCCTAACACTATCCTAGGGCTGATGCTAACCATAACCCTAACCCTAAAACTATCCTAGGGTTGATGCTAACCCTAACCCTAACACTATCCTAGGGCTGATGCTAACCCTAACACTAACCCTAACACTATCCTAGGGCTGATGCTAACCCTAACCCTAACACTATCCTAGGGCTGATGCTAACCCTAACCCTGACCCTAACACTATCCTAGGGCTGATGCTAACCCTAACCCTAACACTATCCTAGGGCTGATGCTAACCCTAACCCTAACCCTAACATTATCCCAGGGCTGATACTAACCCTAACCCTAACACTATCCTAGGGCTGATGCTAACCCTAACCCTAACCCTAACACTATCCTAGGGCTGATGCTAACCCTAACACTAACCCTAACACTATCCTAGGGCTGATGCTAACCCTAACCCTAACACTATCCTAGGGCTGATGCTAACCCTAACGCTAACCCTAACACTATCTTAGGGCTGATGCTAACCATAACACTAACACTATCCTTGGGCTGATGCTAACCCTAACCCTAACCCTAACACTATCCTAGGGCTGATGCTAACCCTAACCCTAACACCATCCTAGGCCTAATGATAACCCTAACCCTAACCCTAACACTATCCTAGGGCTGATGCTAACCCTAACCCTAACCCTAAAACTATCCTAGGGTTGATGTTAACCCTAACCCCAAGAGTATCCTAGGGCTGATGCTAACCCTAACCCTAACCCTAACACTATCCTAGGGCTGATGCTAACCCTAACCCTAACACTATCCTAGGGCTGATGCTAACACTAACCCTAACCCTAACACTGTCCTAGGGCTGATGATAACCCTAACCCTAACCCTAACACTATCCTAGGGTTTATGTTAACCCTAACCCTAACACTATCCTAGGGCTGATGCTAACCCTAACCCTACCCCTAACACTATCCTAGGGCGGATGCTAACCCTAACCCTAACCCTAACACTATCCTAGGGCTGATGCTAACCCTAACACTAACACTATCCTAGGGCTGATGATAACCCTAACCCTAACCCTAACACTATCCTAGGGCTGATGCTAACCCTAACCCTAACTCTAACACTATCTTAGGGCTGAGGCTAACCCTAACCCTAACACTATCCTACGGCTGATGATAACCCTAACCCTAACACTAACACTATCCTAGGGCTGATGCTAACCCTAACCCTAACACTATCCTAGGCCTGATGCTAACCCTAACCCTAACCCTAACACTATCCTAGGGCTGATGCTAACCCTAACCCTAACATTATTCTAGGGCTGATGCTAACCCTAACCCTAACCCTAACACTATCCTAGGGCTGATGCTAACCCTAACCCTAACACTATCCTAGCCCTGATGATAACCCTAACCCTAACCCTAACACTATCCTAGGGCTGATGCTAACCCTAACCCTAACACTATCCTAGGGCTGATGCTAACCCTAACCCTAACCCTAACACTATCCTAGGGCTGATGCTAACCCTAACGCTAACCCTAACACTATCCTTGAACTGATGCTAACCCTAACCCTAACACTATCATAGGCCTGATGATAACGCTAACCCTAACCCAAACACTATCCTAGGGTTTATGTTAACCCTAACCCTAACACTATCCTAGGGCTGATGCTAACCCTAACCGTAACCCTAACACTCTCCAAGGGCTGATGCTAACCCTAACCCTAACCCTAACAGTATCCTAGGGCTGATGCTAACCCTAAACCTAACACTATCCTAGGCCTGATGCTAACCCTAACCCTAACCCTAACACTATCCTAGGGCTGATGCTAACCCTAACCCTAACACTAACACTATCCTAGGGCGGATGCTAACCCTAACCATAACCCTGACACTATCCTAGGGCTCATGCTAACCCTAACCCTAACCCTAACACTATCCTAGGGCTGATGCTAACCCTAACCCTAACCCTAACACTATCCTAGGGCTGATGCTAACCCTAATCCTAACACTATCCTGGGTCTGATGCTAACCCTAACCCTAACCCTAACACTATCCTAGGGCTCATGCTAACCCTAACCCTAACTCTAACACTATCTTAGGGCTGAGGCTAACCCTAACCCTAACACTATCCTACGGCTTATGCTAACCCTAACCCTAACACTATCCTAGGGCTGATGATAACCCTAACCCTATCACTATCCTAGGCCTGATGCTAACCCTAACCCTAACCCTAACACTATCCTAGGGCTGATGCTAACCCTAGCCCTAACACTATCCTAGGGCTGATGCTATACCTAACCCTAACCCTAACACTATCCTAGGGCTGATGCTAACCCTAACCCTAACACTATCCTAGGCCTGATGATACCCCTAACCCTAACCCTAACACTATCCTAGGGCTGATGCTAACCCTATCCCTAACACTATCCTACGGCTGATGCTAACCCTAACCCTAACAATAACACTATCCTAAGGCTGATGCTAACCTAACACTAACACTATCCTAGGCCTGGTGCTAACCCTAACCCTAACCCTAACACTATCGTAGGGCTGATGCTAACCCTAACCCTAATAATATCCTAGGACTCATGCTAACCCTAACCCTAACCCTAACAATATCCTAGGGCTGATGCTAACCCTAACCCTAACCCTAACACTATCCTAGGCCTGATGCTAACCCTATCCCTAACCATAACACTCTCCTAGGGCTGATGCTAACCCTAACCCTAACACTATCCTAGGGCTGATGCTAACCATAACCCTAACCCTAAAACTATCCTAGGGTTGATGCTAACCCTAACCCTAACACTATCCTAGGGCTGATGCTAACCCTAACCCTAACCCTAACACTATCCTAGGGCTGATGCTAACCCTAACCCTAACACTATCCTAGGGCTGATGCTAACCCTAACCCTGACCCTAACACTATCCTAGGGCTGATGCTAACCCTAACCCTAACACTATCCTAGGGCTGATGCTAACCCTAACCCTAACCCTAACATTATCCCAGGGCTGATACTAACCCTAACCCTAACACTATCCTAGGGCTGATGCTAACCCTAACCCTAACCCTAACACTATCCTAGGGCTGATGCTAACCCTAACACTAACCCTAACACTATCCTAGGGCTGATGCTAACCCTAACCCTAACACTATCCTAGGGCTGATGCTAACCCTAACGCTAACCCTAACACTATCTTAGGGCTGATGCTAACCATAACACTAACACTATCCTTGGGCTGATGCTAACCCTAACCCTAACCCTAACACTATCCTAGGGCTGATGCTAACCCTAACCCTAACACCATCCTAGGCCTAATGATAACCCTAACCCTAACCCTAACACTATCCTAGGGCTGATGCTAACCCTAACCCTAATAATATCCTAGGACTCATGCTAACCCTAACCCTAACCCTAACAATATCCTAGGGCTGATGCTAACCCTAACCCTAACCCTAACACTATCCTAGGCCTGATGCTAACCCTATCCCTAACCATAACACTCTCCTAGGGCTGATGCTAACCCTAACCCTAACACTATCCTAGGGCTGATGCTAACCATAACCCTAACCCTAAAACTATCCTAGGGTTGATGCTAACCCTAACCCTAACACTATCCTAGGGCTGATGCTAACCCTAACCCTAACCCTAACACTATCCTAGGGCTGATGCTAACCCTAACCCTAACACTATCCTAGGGCTGATGCTAACCCTAACCCTGACCCTAACACTATTCTAGGGCTGATGCTAACCCTAACCCTAACACTATCCTAGGGCTGATGCTAAACCTAACCCTAACCCTAACATTATCCCAGGGCTGATACTAACCCTAACCCTAACACTATCCTAGGGCTGATGCTAACCCTAACCCTAACCCTAACACTATCCTAGGGCTGATGCTAACCCTAACACTAACCCTAACACTATCCTAGGGCTGATGCTAACCCTAACCCTAACACTATCCTAGGGCTGATGCTAACCCTAACGCTAACCCTAACACTATCTTAGGGCTGATGCTAACCATAACACTAACACTATCCTTGGGCTGATGCTAACCCTAACCCTAACCCTAACACTATCCTAGGGCTGATGCTAACCCTAACCCTAACACCATCCTAGGCCTAATGATAACCCTAACCCTAACCCTAACACTATCCTAGGGCTGATGCTAACCCTAACCCTAACCCTAAAACTATCCTAGGGTTGATGTTAACCCTAACCCCAAGAGTATCCTAGGGCTGATGCTAACCCTAACCCTAACCCTAACACTATCCTAGGGCTGATGCTAACCCTAACCCTAACACTATCCTAGGGCTGATGCTAACACTAACCCTAACCCTAACACTGTCCTAGGGCTGATGATAACCCTAACCCTAACCCTAACACTATCCTAGGGTTTATGTTACCCTAACCCTAACACTATCCTAGGGCTGATGCTAACCCTAACCCTACCCCTAACACTATCCTAGGGCGGATGCTAACCCTAACCCTACCCCTAACACTATCCTAGGGCGGATGCTAACCCTAACCCTAACCCTAACACTATCCTAGGGCTGATGCTAACCCTAACACTAACACTATCCTAGGGCTGATGCTAACCCTAACACTAACACTATCCTAGGGCTGATGATAACCCTAACCCTAACCCTAACACTATCCTAGGGCTGATGCTAACCCTAACCCTAACTCTAACACTATCTTAGGGCTGAGGCTAACCCTAACACTAACACTATCCTACGGCTGATGATAACCCTAACCCTAACACTAACACTATCCTAGGGCTGATGCTAACCCTAACCCTAACACTATCCTAGGCCTGATGCTAACCCTAACCCTAACCCTAACACTATCCTAGGGCTGATGCTAACCCTAACCCTAACATTATTCTAGGGCTGATGCTAACCCTAACCCTAACCCTAACACTATCCTAGGGCTGATGCTAACCCTAACCCTAACACTATCCTAGCCCTGATGATAACCCTAACCCTAACCCTAACACTATCCTAGGGCTGATGCTAACCCTAACCCTAACACTATCCTAGGGCTGATGCTAACCCTAACCCTAACCCTAACACTATCCTAGGGCTGATGCTAACCCTAACGCTAACCCTAACACTATCCTTGAACTGATGCTAACCCTAACCCTAACACTATCATAGGCCTGATGATAACGCTAACCCTAACCCAAACACTATCCTAGGGTTTATGTTAACCCTAACCCTAACACTATCCTAGGGCTGATGCTAACCCTAACCGTAACCCTAACACTCTCCAAGGGCTGATGCTAACCCTAACCCTAACCCTAACAGTATCCTAGGGCTGATGCTAACCCTAAACCTAACACTGTCCTAGGCCTGATGCTAACCCTAACCCTAACCCTAACACTATCCTAGGGCTGATGCTAACCCTAACCCTAACACTAACACTATCCTAGGGCGGATGCTAACCCTAACCCTAACCCTGACACTATCCTAGGTCTCATGCTAACCCTAACCCTAACCCTAACACTATCCTAGGGCTGATGCTAACCCTAACCCTAACCCTAACACTATCCTAGGGCTGATGCTAACCCTAATCCTAACACTATCCTGGGTCTGATGCTAACCCTAACCCTAACCCTAACACTATCCTAGGGCTCATGCTAACCCTAACCCTAACTCTAACACTATCTTAGGGCTGAGGCTAACCCTAACCCTAACACTATCCTACGGCTTATGCTAACCCTAACCCTAACACTATCCTAGGGCTGATGATAACCCTAACCCTATCACTATCCTAGGCCTGATGATAACCCTAACCCTAACCCTAACACTATCCTAGGGCTGATGCTAACCCTAGCCCTAACACTATCCTAGGGCTGATGCTATCCCTAACCCTAACCCTAACACTATCCTAGGGCTGATGCTAACCCTAACCCTAACACTATCCTAGGCCTGATGATACCCCTAACCCTAACCCTAACACTATCCTAGGGCTGATGCTAACCCTATCCCTAACACTATCCTACGGCTGATGCTAACCCTAACCCTAACAATAACACTATCCTAAGGCTGATGCTAACCTAACACTAACACTATCCTAGGCCTGGTGCTAACCCTAACCCTAACCCTAACACTATCCTAGGGCTGATGCTAACCCTAACCCTAATAATATCCTAGGACTCATGCTAACCCTAACCCTAACCCTAACAATATCCTAGGGCTGATGCTAACCCTAACCCTAACCCTAACACTATCCTAGGCCTGATGCTAACCCTATCCCTAACCATAACACTCTCCTAGGGCTGATGCTAACCCTAACCCTAACACTATCCTAGGGCTGATGCTAACCATAACCCTAACCCTAAAACTATCCTAGGGTTGATGCTAACCCTAACCCTAACACTATCCTAGGGCTGATGCTAACCCTAACACTAACCCTAACACTATCCTAGGGCTGATGCTAACCCTAACCCTAACACTATCCTAGGGCTGATGCTAACCCTAACCCTGACCCTAACACTATCCTAGGGCTGATGCTAACCCTAACCCTAACACTATCCTAGGGCTGATGCTAACCCTAACCCTAACCCTAACATTATCCCAGGGCTGATACTAACCCTAACCCTAACACTATCCTAGGGCTGATGCTAACCCTAACCCTAACCCTAACACTATCCTAGGGCTGATGCTAACCCTAACACTAACCCTAACACTATCCTAGGGCTGATGCTAACCCTAACCCTAACACTATCCTAGGGCTGATGCTAACCCTAACGCTAACCCTAACACTATCTTAGGGCTGATGCTAACCATAACACTAACACTATCCTTGGGCTGATGCTAACCCTAACCCTAACCCTAACACTATCCTAGGGCTGATGCTAACCCTAACCCTAACACCATCCTAGGCCTAATGATAACCCTAACCCTAACCCTAACACTATCCTAGGGCTGATGCTAACCCTAACCCTAACCCTAAAACTATCCTAGGGTTGATGTTAACCCTAACCCCAAGAGTATCCTAGGGCTGATGCTAACCCTAACCCTAACCCTAACACTATCCTAGGGCTGATGCTAACCCTAACCCTAACACTATCCTAGGGCTGATGCTAACACTAACCCTAACCCTAACACTGTCCTAGGGCTGATGATAACCCTAACCCTAACCCTAACACTATCCTAGGGTTTATGTTAACCCTAACCCTAACACTATCCTAGGGCGGATGCTAACCCTAACCCTAACCCTAACACTATCCTAGGGCTGATGCTAACCCTAACACTAACACTATCCTAGGGCTGATGATAACCCTAACCCTAACCCTAACACTATCCTAGGGCTGATGCTAACCCTAACCCTAACTCTAACACTATCTTAGGGCTGAGGCTAACCCTAACCCTAACACTATCCTACGGCTGATGATAACCCTAACCCTAACACTAACACTATCCTAGGGCTGATGCTAACCCTAACCCTAACACTATCCTAGGCCTGATGCTAACCCTAACCCTAACCCTAACACTATCCTAGGGCTGATGCTAACCCTAACCCTAACATTATTCTAGGGCTGATGCTAACCCTAACCCTAACCCTAACACTATCCTAGGGCTGATGCTAACCCTAACCCTAACACTATCCTAGCCCTGATGATAACCCTAACCCTACCCCTAACACTATCCTAGGGCTGATGCTAACCCTAACCCTAACACTATCCTAGGGCTGATGCTAACCCTAACCCTAACACTATCCTAGGGCTGATGCTAAC
Organism: Lemur catta; assembly: GCF_020740605.2. Classification (NCBI taxonomy): domain Eukaryota; kingdom Metazoa; phylum Chordata; class Mammalia; order Primates; family Lemuridae; genus Lemur; species Lemur catta. Next base: position 657,645 of record NW_025423853.1, on the reverse strand, counting down.
CCTAACCCTAACCCTAACACTATCCTTGAACTGATGCTAACCCTAACCCTAACACTATCATAGGCCTGATGATAACGCTAACCCTAACCCAAACACTATCCTAGTGTTTATGTTAACCCTAACCCTAACACTATCCTAGGGCTGATGCTAACCCTAACCGTAACCCTAACACTCTCCAAGGGCTGATGCTCACCCTAACCCTAACCCTAACAGTATCCTAGGGCTGATGCTAACCCTAAACCTAACACTATCCTAGGCCTGATGCTAACCCTAACCCTAACCCTAACACTATCCTAGGGCTGATGCTAACCCTAACCCTAACACTAACACTATCCTAGGGCGGATGCTAACCCTAACCCTAACCCTAACACTATCCTAGGGCTCATGCTAACCCTAACCCTAACCCTAACACTATCCTAGGGCTGATGCTAACCCTAACCCTAACCCTAACACTATCCTAGGGCTGTTGCTAACCCTAATCCTAACACTATCCTGGGTCTGATGCTAACCCTAACCCTAACCCTAACACTATCCTAGGGCTGATGCTAACCCTAACCCTAACACTATCCTAGGGCTGATGCTAACCCTAACGCTAACCCTAACACTATCCTTGAACTGATGATAACCCTAACCCTAACCCTAACACTATCCTAGGCCTGATGATAACCCTAACCCTAACCCTAACACTATCCTAGGGTTTATGTTAACCCTAACACTAACACTATCCTAGGGCTGATGCTAACCCTAACCCTAACCCTAACACTATCCTAGGGCGGATGCTAACCCTAACCCTAACCCTAACACTATCCTAGGGCTGATGCTAACCCTAACACTAACACTATCCTAGGGCTGATGATAACCCTAACCCTAACACTATCCTTGAACTGATGCTAACCCTAACCCTAACACTATCATAGGCCTGATGATAACCCTAACCCTAACCCAAACACTATCCTAGGGTTTATGTTAACCCTAACCCTAACACTCTCCAAGGGCTGATGCTAACCCTAACCCTAACCCTAACAGTATCCTAGGGCTGATGCTAACCCTAAACCTAACACTATCCTAGGGCTGATGCTAACCCTAACCCTAACCCTAACACTGTCCTAGGGCTGATGCTAACCCTAACACTAACACTATCCTAGGCCTGATGATAACCCTAACCCTAACCCTAACACTATCCTAGGGCTGATGCTAACCCTAAACCTAACACTATCCTACGGCTGATGCTAACCCTAACCCTAACCCTAACACTATCCTAAGGCTGATGCTAACCCTAACACTAACACTATCCTAGGCCTGGTGCTAACCCTAACCCTAACCCTAACACTATCCCAGGGCTGATGCTAACCCTAACCCTAACACTATCCTAGGGCTGATGCTAACCCTAACCCTAACCCTAACACTATCCTAGGGCTGATGCTAAACCTAACACTAACCCTAACACTATCCTAGAGCTGATGCTAACCCTAACCCTAACCCTAATACTATCCAAGGGCTGATGCTAACCCTAACCCTAACCCTAACACTATCCTAGGGCTGATGCTAACCCTAACCCTAACACTATCCTAGGGCTGATGCTAACCCTCACCCTACCCCTAACACTATCCTAGGGCTGATGCTAACCCTAACCCTAACGCTAACACTATCCTAGGGCTGAGGCTAACCCTAACCCGAACACTATCCTACGGCTGATGCTAACCCTAACCGTAACCCTAACACTATCCTAAGGCTGATGGTAATCCTAACACTAACACTATCCTAAGCCTGGTGCTAACCCTAACTCTATCCCTAACAGTATCCTAGGGCTGATGCTAACCCTAACACTAATAATATCCTAGGGATGATGCTAACACTAGCCCTAACCCTAACACTATCCTAGGGCTGATGCTAACCCTAACCCTAACCCTAACACTATCCTAGGGCTGATGCTAACCCTAACCCTAACACTATCCTAGGCCTGATGATAACCCTAACCCTAACCCTAACACTATCCTAGGGCTGATGCTAACCCTAACCCTAACACTATCCTAGGCCTGATGCTAACCCTAACCCTAACAATATCCTAGGCCTGATGATATCCATAACCCTAAACCTAACACTATCCTAGGGCTGATGCTAACCCTAACCCTAACCCTAACAGTATCCTAGGGCTGATTCTAACCGTAACCCTAACACTATCCTAGGCCTGATGCTAACCCTAACCCTTACCCTAACACTATCCTAGGGCTGATGCTAAACCTAACGATAACCCTAACACTATCCTAGGGCTGATGCTAACCCTATCCCTAACCCTAACACTATCCTAGGGCGGATGCTAACCCTAACGCTAACCCTAACACTATCCTAGGGCTGATGCTAACCCTAACACTAACACTATCCTAGGGCTGATGCTAACCCTAACCCTAACCCTAACACTATCCTAGGGCTGATGCTAACCCTAACCCTAACTCTAACACTGTCTTAGCGCTGAGGCTAACACTAACCCTAACACTATCCTACGGCTGATAGAAACCCTAACCCTAACCCTAACACTATCCTAGGGCTGATGCTAACCCTAACCCTAACACTATCCTAGGCCTGATCTTAACCCTAACCCTAACCCTAACACTATCCTAGAGGTGATGCTATCCCTAACCCTAACACTATCCTAGGCCTGATGCTAACCCTAACCCTAACCCTAACACTATACTAGGGCTGATGCTAACCCTAACCCTAACCCTAACACTATCTTAGGGCTGATGCTAACCCTAACACTAACACTATCCTAGGGCTGATGCTAACCCTAACGCTAACCCTAACACTATCCTAGGGCTGATGCTAACCCTAACCCTAACTCTAACACTATCTTAGCGCTGAGGCTATCCCTAACCCTAACACTATCCTACCGCTGATAGAAACCCTAACCCTAACCATAACACTATCCTAGGGCTGATGCTAACCCTAACCCTAACACTATCCTAGGCCTGATGCTAACCCTAACCCTAACCCTAACACTATCCTAGGGCTGATGCTAACCCTAACCCTAACACTATCCTAGGCCTGATGCTAACCCTAACCCTAACCCTAACACTATCCTAGGGCTGATGCTAACCCTAACCCTAACACTATCCTAGGCCTGATGATAACCCTAACCCTAACCCTAACACTATCCTAGGGTTTATGTTAACTCTAACCCTAACACTATCCTAGGGCTGATGCTAACCCTAACCCTAACCCTAACACTATCCTAGGGCTGATGCTAACCCTAACCCTAACACCATCCTAGGCCTGATGATAACCCTAACCCTAACCCTAACACTATCCTAGGGCTGATGCTAACCCTAACCCTAACACTATCCTAGGGCTGATGCTAACCCTAACGCTAACCCTAACACTATCCTAGGGCTGATGCTAACCCTAACGCTAACCCTAACACTATCCTTGAACTGATGTTAACCCTAACCCTAACCCTAACACTATCCTAGGCCTGATGATAACCCTAACCTTAACCCTAACACTATCCTAGGGCTGATGTTAACCCTAACCCTAACACTATCCTAGGGCTCATGCTAACCCTAACCCTAACTCTAACACTATCTTAGGGCTGAGGCTAACCCTAACCCTAACACTATCCTACGGCTTATGCTAACCCTAACCCTAACACTATCCTAGGGCTGATGATAACCCTAACCCTATCACTATCCTAGGCCTGATGCTAACCCTAACCCTAACCCTAACACTATCCTAGGGCTGATGCTAACCCTAGCCCTAACACTATCCTAGGGCTGATGCTATCCCTAACCCTAACCCTAACACTATCCTAGGGCTGATGCTAACCCTAACCCTAACACTATCCTAGGCCTGATGATACCCCTAACCCTAACCCTAACACTATCCTAGGGCTGATGCTAACCCTATCCCTAACACTATCCTACGGCTGATGCTAACCCTAACCCTAACAATAACACTATCCTAAGGCTGATGCTAACCTAACACTAACACTATCCTAGGCCTGGTGCTAACCCTAACCCTAACCCTAACACTATCCTAGGGCTGATGCTAACCCTAACCCTAATAATATCCTAGGACTGATGCTAACCCTAACCCTAACCCTAACAATATCCTAGGGCTGATGCTAACCCTAACCCTAACCCTAACACTATCCTAGGCCTGATGCTAACCCTATCCCTAACCATAACACTCTCCTTGGGCTGATGCTAACCCTAACCCTAACACTATCCCAGGGCTGATGCTAACCATAACCCTAACCCTAAAACTATCCTAGGGTTGATGCTAACCCTAACCCTAACACTATCCTAGGGCTGATGCTAACCCTAACCCTAACCCTAACACTATCCTAGGGCTGATGCTAACCCTAACCCTAACACTATCCTAGGGCTGATGCTAACCCTAACCCTGACCAAAACACTATCCTAGGGCTGATGCTAACCCTAACCCTAACACTATCCTAGGGCTGATGCTAACCCTAACCCTAACCCTAACATTATCCCAGGGCTGATACTAACCCTAACCCTAACACTATCCTAGGGCTGATGCTAACCCTAACCCTAACCCTAACACTATCCTAGGGCTGATGCTAACCCTAACACTAACCCTAACACTATCCTAGGGCTGATGCTAACCCTAACCCTAACACTATCCTAGGGCTGATGCTAACCCTAACGCTAACCCTAACACTATCTTAGGGCTGATGCTAACCATAACACTAACACTATCCTTGGGCTGATGCTAACCCTAACCCTAACCCTAACACTATCCTAGGGCTGATGCTAACCCTAACCCTAACACCATCCTAGGCCTAATGATAACCCTAACCCTAACCCTAACACTATCCTAGGGCTGATGCTAACCCTAACCCTAACCCTAAAACTATCCTAGGGTTGATGTTAACCCTAACCCTAACAGTATCCTAGGGATGATGCTAACCCTAACCCTAACCCTAACACTATCCTAGGGCTGATGCTAACCCTAACCCTAACACTATCCTAGGGCTGATGCTAACACTAACCCTAACCCTAACACTGTCCTAGGGCTGATGCTAACCCTAACCCTAACACTATCCTAGGGCTGATGCTAACCCTAACACTAACCCTAACACTATCCTAGGGCTGATGCTAACCCTAACCCTAACACTATCCTAGGGCTGATGCGAACCCTAATCCTAACCCTATCATTATCCCAGGGCTGATGCTAACCCTAACCCTAACACTATCCTAGGGCTGATGCTAACCCTAACCCTAACCCTAACACTATCCTAGGGCTGATGCTAACCCTAACACTAACCCTAACACTATCCTAGAGCTGATGCTAACCCTAACCCTAACCCTAATACGCTCCTAGGGCTGATGCTAACCCTAACCCTAACCCTAACACTATCCTAGGGCTGATGCTAAGCCTAACACTAACACTATCCTAGGGCTGATGCTAACCCTCACCCTACCCCTAACACTATCCTAGGGCTGATGCTAACCCTAACCCTAACACTATCCTAGGGCTGATGCTAACCCTAACCCTAACCCTAACACCATCCTGCGGCTGATGCTAACCCTAACCCTAACACTATTCTAGGGCTGATGCTAACCCTAACCCTAACCCTAACACTATCCTGGGGCTGATGCTAACCCTAACCCTAACACTATCCTAGGGCTGATGCTAACCCTAACCCTAACCCTAACACTATCCTAGGGCTGATGCTAAACTTAACCCTAATCTTAAACTATCCTTGGGCCGACTCTAACCGTAACCCTAAACTATCCTAGGCCTGATGCTAACCCTAACCCTTACCCTAACACTATCCTAGGGCTGATGCTAAACCTAACCATAACCCTAACACTATCCTAGGGCTCATGCTAACACTAACCGTAACCCTAACACTATCCTAGGACTGATGCTAACCCTAACCCTAACACTATCCTAGGCCTGATGCTAACCCTAAACCTAACACTATCCTAGGGCTGATGCTAACCCTAACCCTAACCCTCACACTATCCTAGGCCTGATGCTAACCCTATCCCTAACCCTAAGACTCTCCTAGGGCTGAGGCTAACCCTAACCCTAACACTATCCTAGGGCTGATGCTAACCCTAACCCTAACCCAAACACTATCCTAGGGTTGATGCTAACCCTAACCCTAACACTATCCTAGGGCTGATGCTAACCCTAACCCTAACCCTAACACTATCCTAGGGCTGATGCTAACCCTAACCCTAACACTATCCTGGGCCTGATGCTACCCCTAACCCTAACCCTAACACTATCCTAGGGCTGATGCTAACCCTAACGCTAACCCTAACACTATCCTTGAACTGAGGCTAACCCTAACCCTAACACTATCATAGGCCTGATGATAACCCTAACCCTAACCCAAACACTATCCTAGGGTTTATGTTAACCCTAACCCTAACACTATCCTAGGGCTGATGCTAACCCTAGCCCTAACACTATCCTAGCGCTGATGCTAACCCTAACCCTAACCCTAACACTATCCTAGGGCTGATGCTAACCCTAACCCTAACACTATCCTAGGCCTGATGCTAACCCTAACCCTAACCCTAACACTATCCTAGGGCTGATGCTAACCCTAACCCTAACACTATCCTAGGCCTGATGCTAACCCTAACCCTAACCCTAACACTATCCTAGGGCTGATGCTAACCCTAACCCTAACACTATCCTAGGCCTGATGCTAACCCTAACCCTAACCCTAACACTATCCTAGGGCTGATGCTAACCCTAACCCTAACACTATCCTAGGCCTGATGATAACCCTAACCCTAACCCTAACACTATCCTAGGGTTTATGTTAACTCTAACCCTAACACTATCCTAGGGCTGATGCTAACCCTAACCCTAACCCTAACACTATCCTAGGGCTGATGCTAACCCTAACCCTAACACCATCCTAGGCCTGATGATAACCCTAACCCTAACCCTAACACTATCCTAGGGCTGATGCTAACCCTAACCCTAACACTATCCTAGGGCTGATGCTAACCCTAACGCTAACCCTAACACTATCCTAGGGCTGATGCTAACCCTAACGCTAACCCTAACACTATCCTTGAACTGATGTTAACCCTAACCCTAACCCTAACACTATCCTAGGCCTGATGATAACCCTAACCTTAACCCTAACACTATCCTAGGGCTGATGTTAACCCTAACCCTAACACTATCCTAGGGCTCATGCTAACCCTAACCCTAACTCTAACACTATCTTAGGGCTGAGGCTAACCCTAACCCTAACACTATCCTACGGCTTATGCTAACCCTAACCCTAACACTATCCTAGGGCTGATGATAACCCTAACCCTATCACTATCCTAGGCCTGATGCTAACCCTAACCCTAACCCTAACACTATCCTAGGGCTGATGCTAACCCTAGCCCTAACACTATCCTAGGGCTGATGCTATCCCTAACCCTAACCCTAACACTATCCTAGGGCTGATGCTAACCCTAACCCTAACACTATCCTAGGCCTGATGATACCCCTAACCCTAACCCTAACACTATCCTAGGGCTGATGCTAACCCTATCCCTAACACTATCCTACGGCTGATGCTAACCCTAACCCTAACAATAACACTATCCTAAGGCTGATGCTAACCTAACACTAACACTATCCTAGGCCTGGTGCTAACCCTAACCCTAACCCTAACACTATCCTAGGGCTGATGCTAACCCTAACCCTAATAATATCCTAGGACTGATGCTAACCCTAACCCTAACCCTAACAATATCCTAGGGCTGATGCTAACCCTAACCCTAACCCTAACACTATCCTAGGCCTGATGCTAACCCTATCCCTAACCATAACACTCTCCTAGGGCTGATGCTAACCCTAACCCTAACACTATCCTAGGGCTGATGCTAACCATAACCCTAACCCTAAAACTATCCTAGGTTTGATGCTAACCCTAACCCTAACACTATCCTAGGGCTGATGCTAACCCTAACCCTAACCCTAACACTATCCTAGGGCTGATGCTAACCCTAACCCTAACACTATCCTAGGGCTGATGCTAACCCTAACCCTGACCAAAACACTATCCTAGGGCTGATGCTAACCCTAACCCTAACACTATCCTAGGGCTGATGCTAACCCTAACCCTAACCCTAACATTATCCCAGGGCTGATACTAACCCTAACCCTAACACTATCCTAGGGCTGATGCTAACCCTAACCCTAACCCTAACACTATCCTAGGGCTGATGCTAACACTAACACTAACCCTAACACTATCCTAGGGCTGATGCTAACCCTAACCCTAACACTATCCTAGGGCTGATGCTAACCCTAACGCTAACCCTAACACTATCTTAGGGCTGATGCTAACCATAACACTAACACTATCCTTGGGCTGATGCTAACCCTAACCCTAACCCTAACACTATCCTAGGGCTGATGCTAACCCTAACCCTAACACCATCCTAGGCCTAATGATAACCCTAACCCTAACCCTAACACTATCCTAGGGCTGATGCTAACCCTAACCCTAACCCTAAAACTATCCTAGGGTTGATGTTAACCCTAACCCTAACAGTATCCTAGGGATGATGCTAACCCTAACCCTAACCCTAACACTATCCTAGGGCTGATGCTAACCCTAACCCTAACACTATCCTAGGGCTGATGCTAACACTAACCCTAACCCTAACACTGTCCTAGGGCTGATGCTAACCCTAACACTAACACTATCCTAGGGCTGATGCTAACCCTAACACTAACCCTAACACTATCCTAGGGCTGATGCTAACCCTAACCCTAACACTATCCTAGGGCTGATGCGAACCCTAACCCTAACCCTATCATTATCCCAGGGCTGATGCTAACCCTAACCCTAACACTATCCTAGGGCTGATGCTAACCCTAACCCTAACCCTAACACTATCCTAGGGCTGATGCTAAGCCTAACACTAACACTATCCTAGGGCTGATGCTAACCCTCACCCTACCCCTAACACTATCCTAGGGCTGATGCTAACCCTAACCCTAACACTATCCTAGGGCTGATGCTAACCCTAACCCTAACCCTAACACTATCCTGGGGCTGATGCTAACCCTAACCCTAACACTATTCTAGGGCTGATGCTAACCCTAACCCTAACCCTAACACTATCCTGGGGCTGATGCTAACCCTAACCCTAACACTATCCTAGGGCTGATGCTAACCCTAACCCTAACCCTAACACTATCCTAGGGCTGATGCTAAACTTAACCCTAATCTTAAACTATCCTTGGGCTGACTCTAACCGTAACCCTAAACTATCCTAGGCCTGATGCTAACCCTAACCCTTACCCTAACACTATCCTAGGGCTGATGCTAAACCTAACCATAACCCTAACACTATCCTAGGTCTCATGCTAACCCTAACCGTAACCCTAACACTATCCTAGGACTGATGCTAACCCTAACCCTAACACTATCCTAGGCCTGATGCTAACCCTAAACCTAACACTATCCTAGGGCTGATGCTAACCCTAACCCTAACCCTCACACTATCCTAGGCCTGATGCTAACCCTATCCCTAACCCTAAGACTCTCCTAGGGCTGAGGCTAACCCTAACCCTAACACTATCCTAGGGCTGATGCTAACCCTAACCCTAACCCAAACACTATCCTAGGGTTGATGCTAACCCTAACCCTAACACTATCCTAGGGCTGATGCTAACCCTAACCCTAACCCTAACACTATCCTAGGGCTGATGCTAACCCTAACCCTAACACTATCCTGGGCCTGATGCTACCCCTAACCCTAACCCTAACACTATCCTAGGGCTGATGCTAACCCTAACGCTAACCCTAACACTATCCTTGAACTGAGGCTAACCCTAACCCTAACACTATCATAGGCCTGATGATAACCCTAACCCTAACCCAAACACTATCCTAGGGTTTATGTTAACCCTAACCCTAACACTATCCTAGGGCTGATGCTAACCCTAGCCCTAACACTATCCTAGCGCTGATGCTAACCCTAACCCTAACCCTAACACTATCCTAGGGCTGATGCTAACCCTAACCCTAACACTATCCTAGGCCTGATGATAACCCTAACCCTAACCCTAACACTATCATAGGGCTGATGCTAACCCTAAACCTAACACTATCCTACGGCTGATGCTAACCCTAACCCTAACCCTAACACTATCCTAAGGCTGATGCTAACCCTAACACTAACACTCTCCTAGGCCTGGTGCTAACCCTAACCCTAACCCTAACACTATCCCAGGGCTGATGCTAACCCTAACCCTAACACTATCCTAGGGCTGATGCTAACCCTAACCCTAACCCTAACACTATCCTAGGGCTGATGCTAAACCTAACACTAACCCTAACACTATCCTAGAGCTGATGCTAACCCTAACCCTAACCCTAATACTATCCTAGGGCTGATGCTAACCCTAACCCTAACCCTAACACTATCCTAGGGCTGATGCTAACCCTAACCCTAACACTATCCTAGGGCTGATGCTAACCCTCACCCTACCCCTAACACTATCCTAGGGCTGATGCTAACCCTAACCCTAACGCTAACACTATCCTAGGGCTGAGGCTAACCCTAACCCGAACACTATCCTACGGCTGATGCTAACCCTAACCCTAACCCTAACACTATCCTAAGGCTGATGGTAATCCTAACACTAACACTATCCTAAGCCTGGTGCTAACCCTAACTCTAACCCTAACAGTATCCTAGGGCTGATGCTAACCCTAACCCTAATAATATCCTAGGGATGATGCTAACACTAGCCCTAACCCTAACTCTATCCTAGGGCTGATGCTAACCCTAACCCTAACCCTAACACTATCCTAGGGCTGATGCTAACCCTAACCCTAACACTATCCTAGGCCTGATGATAACCCTAACCCTAACCCTAACACTATCCTAGGGCTGATGCTAACCCTAACCCTAACACTATCCTAGGCCTGATGCTAACCCTAACCCTAACACTATCCTAGCCCTGATGATAACCCTAACCCTAACCCTAACACTATCCTAAGGCTGATGCTAACCCTAACCCTAACACTATCCTAGGGCTGATGCTAACCCTAACCCTAACCCTAACACTATCATAGGGCTGATGCTAACCCTAACGCTAACCCTAACACTATCCTTGAACTGATGCTAACCCTAACCCTAACACTATCATAGGCCTGATGATAACCCTAACCCTAACCCAAACACTATCCTAGGGTTTATGTTAACCCTAACCCTAACACTATCCTAGGGCTGATGCTAACCCTAACCCTAACCCTAACACTCTCCAAGGGCTGATGCTAACCCTAACCCTAACCCTAACAGTATCCTAGGGCTGATGCTAACCCTAAACCTAACACTATCCTAGGCCTGATGCTAACCCTAACCCTAACCGTAACTCTATCCTAGGGCTGATGCTAACCCTAGCCCTAACACTATCCTAGGGCTGATGCTAACCCTAACCCTAACCCTAACACTATCCTAGGGATGATGCTAACCCTAACCCTAACACTATCCTAGGCCTGATGATAACCCTAACGCTAACCCTAACACTATCCTAGGGCTGATGCTAACCCTAAACCTAACACTATCCTACGGCTGATGCTAACCCTAACCCTAACCCTAACACTATCCTAAGGCTGATCCTAACCCTAACACTAACACTATCCTAGGCCTGGTGCTAACCCTATCCCTAACCCTAACACTATCCCAGGGCTGATGCTAACCCTAACCCTAACACTATCCTAGGGCTGATGCTAACCCTAACCCTAACCCTAACACTATCCTAGGGCTGATGGTAAACCTAACACTAACCCTAACACTATCCTAGAGCTGATGCTAACCCTAACCCTAACCCTAATACTAACCTAGGGCTGATGCTAACCCTAACCCTAACCCTAACACTATCGTAGGGCTGATGCTAACCCTAACCCTAACACTATCCTAGGGCTGATGCTAACCCTCACCCTACCCCTAACACTATCCTAGGGCTGATGCTAACCCTAACCCTAACGCTAACACTATCCTAGGGCTGAGGCTAACCCTAACCCGAACACTATCCTACGGCTGATGCTAACCCTAACCCTAACCCTAACACTATCCTAAGGCTGATGATAATCCTAACACTAACACTATCCTTAGCCTGGTGCTAACCCTAACTCTAACCCTAACAGTATCCTAGGGCTGATGCTAACCCTAACCCTAATAATATCCTAGGGATGATGCTAACACTAGCCCTAACCCTAACACTATCCTAGGGCTGATGCTAACCCTAACCCTAACCCTAACACTATCCTAGGGCTGATGCTAACCCTAACCCTAACACTATCCTAGGCCTGATGATAACCCTAACCCTAACCCTAACACTATCCTAGGGCTGATGCTAACCCTAACCCTAACACTATCCTAGGCCTGATGCTAACCCTAACCCTAACAATATCCTAGGCCTGATGATATCCATAACCCTAAACCTAACACTATCCTAGGGCTGATGCTAACCCTAACCCTAACCCTAAGAGTATCCTAGGGCTGATTCTAACCGTAACCCTAACACTATCCTAGGCCTGATGCTAACCCTAACCCTTACCCTAACACTATCCTAGGGCTGATGCTAAACCTAACCATAACCCTAACACTATCCTAGGGCTGATGCTAACCCTATCCCTAACCCTAACACTATCCTAGGGCGGATGCTAACCCTAACGCTAACCCTAACACTATCCTAGGGCTGATGCTAACCCTAACACTAACACTGTCCTAGGGCTGATGCTAACCCTAACCCTAACCCTAACACTATCCTAGCGCTGATGCTAACCCTAACCCTAACTCTAACACTATCTTAGCGCTGAGGCTAACACTAACCCTAACACTATCCTACGGCTGATAGAAACCCTAACCCTAACCCTAACACTATCCTAGGGCTGATGCTAACCCTAACCCTAACACTATCCTAGGACTGATCTTAACCCCAACCCTAACCCTAACACTATCCTAGAGGTGATGCTATCCCTAACCCTAACACTATCCTAGGCCTGATGCTAACCCTAACCCTAACCCTAACACTATACTAGGGCTGATGCTAACCCTAACCCTAACCCTAACACTATCTTAGGGATGATGCTAACCCTAACACTAACACTATCCTAGGGCTGATGCTAACCCTAACGCTAACCCTAACACTATCCTAGGGCTGATGCTAACCCTTACCCTAACTCTAACACTATCTTAGCGCTGAGGCTAACCCTAACCCTAACACTATCCTACCGCTGATAGAAACCCTAACCCTAACCCTAACACTATCCTAGGGCTGATGCTAACCCTAACCCTAACACTATCCTAGGCCTGATGCTAACCCTAACCCTAACCCTAACACTATCCTAGGGCTGATGCTAACCCTAACCCTAACAATATCCTAGGCCTGATGCTAACCCTAACCCTAACCCTAACACTATCCTAGGGCTGATGCTAACCCTAACCCTAACACTATCCTAGGCCTGATGATAACCCTAACCCTAACCCTAACACTATCCTAGGGTTTATGTTAACTCTAACCCTAACACTATCCTAGGGCTGATGCTAACCCTAACCCTAACCCTAACACTCTCCTAGGGCTGATGCTAACCCTAACCCTAACACCATCCTAGGCCTGATGATAACCCTAACCCTAACCCTAACACTATCCTAGGGCTGATGCTAACCCTAACCCTAACACTATCCTAGGGCTGATGCTAACCCTAACGCTAACCCTAACACTATCCTAGGGCTGATGCTAACCCTAACGCTAACCCTAACACTATCCTTGAACTGATGTTAACCCTAACCCTACCCCTAACACTATCCTAGGCCTGATGATAACCCTAACCTTAACCCTAACACTATCCTAGGGTTTATGTTAACCCTAACCCTAACACTATCCTAGGGCTGATGTTAACCCTAACCCTAACCCTAACACTCTCCAAGGGCTGATGCTAACCCTAACCCTAACCCTAACACTATCCTAGGGCTCATGCTAACCCTAACCCTAACTCTAACACTATCTTAGGGCTGAGGCTAACCCTAACCCTAACACTATCCTACGGCTTATGCTAACCCTAACCCTAACAATAACACTATCCTAAGGCTGATGCTAACCTAACACTAACACTATCCTAGGCCTGGTGCTAACCCTAACCCTAACCCTAACACTATCCTAGGGCTGATGCTAACCCTAACCCTAATAATATCCTAGGACTGATGCTAACCCTAACCCTAACCCTAACAATATCCTAGGGCTGATGCTAACCCTAACCCTAACCCTAACACTATCCTAGGCCTGATGCTAACCCTATCCCTAACCATAACACTCTCCTATGGCTGATGCTAACCCGAACCCTAACACTATCCTAGGGCTGATGCTAACCATAACCCTAACCCTAAAACTATCCTAGGGTTGATGCTAACCCTAACCCTAACACTATCCTAGGGCTGATGCTAACCCTAACCCTAACCCTAACACTATCCTAGGGCTGATGCTAACCCTAACCCTAACACTATCCTAGGGCCGATGCTAACCCTAACCCTGACCCTAACACTATCCTAGGGCTGATGCTAACCCTAACCCTAACACTATCCTAGGGCTGATGCTAACCCTAATCCTAACCCTAACATTATCCCAGGGCTGATGCTAACCCTAACCCTAACACTATCCTAGGGCTGATGCTAACCCTAACCCTAACCCTAACACTATCCTTGGGCTGATGCTAACCCTAACACTAACCCTAACACTATCCTAGGGCTGATGCTAACCCTAACCCTAACACCATCCTAGGCCTAATGATAACCCTAACCCTAACCCTAACACTATCCTAGGGCTGATGCTAACCCTAACCCTAACCCTAAAACTATCCTAGGGTTGATGTTAACCCTAACCCTAACAGTATCCTAGGGCTGATGCTAACCCTAACCCTAACCCTAACACTATCCTAGGGCTGATGCTAACCCTAACACTAACACTATCCTAGGGCTGATGCTAACCCTAACCCTAACCCTAACACTGTCCTAGGGCTGATGCTAACCCTAACCCTAACACTATCCTAGGGCTGATGCTAACCCTAACACTAACCCTAACACTATCCTAGGGCTGATGCTAACCCTAACCCTAACACTATCCTAGGGCTGATGCGAACCCTAACCCTATCATTATCCCAGGGCTGATGCTAACCCTAACCCTAACACTATCCTAGGGCTGATGCTAACCCTAACCCTAACCCTAACACTATCCTAGGGCTGATGCTAACCCTAACACTAACCCTAACACTATCCTAGAGCTGATGCTAACCCTAACCCTAACCCTAATACGCTCCTAGGGCTGATGCTAACCCTAACCCTAACCCTAACACTATCCTAGGGCTGATGCTAAGCCTAACACTAACACTATCCTAGGGCTGATGCTAACCCTCACCCTACCCCTAACACTATCCTAGGGCTGATGCTAACCCTAACCCTAACACTATCCTAGGGCTGATGCTAACCCTAACCCTAACCCTAACACTATCCTGGGGCTGATGCTAACCCTAACCCTAACACTATTCTAGGGCTGATGCTAACCCTAACCCTAACCCTAACACTATCCTGGGTCTGATGCTAACCCTAACCCTAACACTATCCTAGGGCTGATGCTAACCCTAACCCTAACCCTAACTCTATCCTAGGGCTGATGCTAAACTTAACCCTAATCCTAAAACTATCCTTGGGCTGACTCTAACCGTAACCCTAAACTATCCTAGGCCTGATGCTAACCCTAACCCTTACCCTAACACTATCCTAGGGCTGATGCTAAACCTAACCATAACCCTAACACTATCCTAGGGCTCATGCTAACCCTAACCGTAACCCTAACACTATCCTAGGACTGATGCTAACCCTAACCCTAACACTATCCTAGGCCTGATGCTAACCCTAAACCTAACACTATCCTAGGGCTGATGCTAACCCTAACCCTAACCCTCACACTATCCTAGGCCTGAAGCTAACCCTATCCCTAACCCTAAGACTCTCCTAGGGCTGAGGCTAACCCTAACCCTAACACTATCCTAGGGCTGATGCTAACCCTAACCCTAACCCAAACACTATCCCAGGGTTGATGCTAACCCTAACCCTAACACTATCCTAGGGCTGATGCTAACCCTAACCCTAACCCTAACACTATCCTAGGGCTGATGCTAACCCTAACCCTAACACTATCCTGGGCCTGATGCTACCCCTAACCCTAACCCTAACACTATCCTAGGGCTGATGCTAACCCTAACCCTAACACTATCCTTGGGCTGATGCTAACCATAACCCTAACCCTAACACTATCCTAGGGCAAATGCTAACCCTAACGCTAACCCTAACACTATCCTTGAACTGATGCTAACCTTAACCCTAACCCTAACACTATCCTAGGCCTGATGATAACCCTAACCCTAACCCTAACACTATCCTAGGG